>NC_139634.1:43074190-43151572 GCF_964638095.1 Poromitra crassiceps | reverse complement strand
TTTTTTTTTTTACGGTTTTCATGGAATTGTGTTGCTAGGGAACAGTTTGGAACCTACTGTATAGCTTATGTCCTGTCAGTTACTGCAACAGGAAGTAAGCTATATATATATATATATAGTATAAATTCATTAATACACAGGACAAGATGTTACTATCCCTTGTGCCAAAATCCAAGGAAAAACACATTTAGAAGCCCCAATCTATATACATATATATTAGGGGTGGGGGAAAAAAATCGATTCACCTAAGTATCGCGATTTTTAATGTCACGATTTTTTGAATCGATCTTTTATTCCAGAATCGATAATCGCCACAAAAAAAAAAAAAAAAAAAAATTGGTGCTTGCAGTCAGGCCACTCACTGAACAGCAGGCCAGGCGCCGCCTACTGGTTTACTAGTGGTTTTATTACTTTATTAGTTAGTCTGAAGTAATAATTACACTTCAGGGTTAAAGTGGGTGCATCTCATTGTAAAATTGGACTTCAAACGGCCCAAATCTGGCTTCAAACGGCCCAAATTTCACGCGCGTTGGCCCATATCGGCCTGGCCTGCTTGGTATCTAATGCCCGGCCTGAATTATGATCCCAGTCCGCCCCTGTTTTTAACTATATCGCCCAGCCCTACTCATGATATATAATATACAGTCTCTAGTGTATGATTCAACTTTTCCCATGTTCTAATCTAGTGTAAAAAAGCAAACAAACTGAAAAAAGAAAAGAAAAAAATAAACAAAAATCGCAATAAATCGTAATATCGAATCGCAATAATCGTAGAATCACAATACTTAAGAATCGCAATATAAATCGAATCGGCACCCAAGAATCGTGATAGTATCGAATCGGGAGATAAGTGAATCGCCACAGCCCTAGTATCTAATGCCCGGCCTGAATTATGACCCCAGTCCGCCCCTGTTTTTAACTATATCGCCCAGCCCTACTCATGATATAATATACAGTCTCTAGTGTATGATTAAACTTTTCCCATGTTCTAATCTAGTGTAAAAAGCAAACAAACTGAAAAAATAAAAGAAAAAAATAAACAAAAATCGCAATAAATCGTAATATCGAATCGCAATAATCATAGAATCGCAATACTTAAGAATCGCAATATAAATCGAATCGGCACCCAAGAATCGTGATAGTATCGAATCGGGAGATAAGTGAATCGCCACAGCCCTAATATATATATATATATACAGTATACTGTGTGTATATATATATATATACACACACACACACATACACATATATATATATATATATATATATATATATATATATATATATATATATACTGTATATATATATAAAGAAGACAAACTCTTCTAAGAAGACAAACTATACTAATCTATTCTACATCTTATCACACCCCAGCCTAGACCCTCTATGCTGATAAGTTAAGAATAGCTGAAAAGTCCAAAAACCAATGGGTGACGTCAGGGTAGCTCCGTCCATATTTATACGGTCTAGAACCTAATGCACACAAGGTAAATGTGGGATCCCTCCTCCCCTTTGCGCACTTGTGTTTAATACATTTAAAGTCAAAGATACAGATGATTATATCTTCAGAATATTCTACTTTGCATATATTCACGCTCCAGTGTATTTTACAGTCAGTTGGTCTCTAGTTATTTCTCAGTCATTATCCCATGAATCATCCCAGAGACTCAGTGTTGAAACAGGCAGCAGAGAAACAACTCCTGTTATTCTTTTTTTTATCACCAACTTTTTATTGTTTTTAGATTTGATTTGAGGGAGGGGGGGGGGGGGGGGGGGGCGGGGATTGGAAAACAAAACATCACCAATACTTTACATGCAGAACATTTACCTTCTGTCTGTTTGCCGTATATTTTAGATTAGAAAATGTTACATATGGGACGCATGCCCATGCAAATATAATCAACGCACACAAGCATACACACACACACAGACACACACACACACATACTCACACACACACGCACGCACGCACACACACACACACACACACACACGCATGCACGCACGCATGCACACACACACACACGCACGCATGCACGCACGCACACACGCACGCACGCACGCACGCACACACGCACACGCACACACACACACAGCATATTGGATATACAGTATTATGGTCCTCCCATCCACCCACTGCGACTGATCTCCCCCCGTCCCCACGTACTTCCTCCCTAGTGCTACATCAGCACAGATGATATAGTGTTCTCTTTATAAGTCATGAATCCCAATCAAAAACAAATGAAAAAACAAGACAGTGTTGAATATTGTTGGATGCAATGTGGATGTGGGGTTGATATATCATCTGTTCACCTCCATGGTGACAGACAGCTTTTAAAGTCAAGCTGAAACGCCATTGAGAGTAGAACCGCCGTATCATGACGTCATTACTTTTCAATGACAGTCGACGTCACAAACGCAATATCGTGTCAATCCAGGTTACTGCGCCTGGCTGGCTCGCTGCAGCCAGTCCCACATCAGGGAGCCCCTCAGGCACACAGATGCTGCTTATTGGTCGAGAGAGTCGGCCGTGACCTGGACAGAATATCGTGAAGTACAGCTTTCAGTAGGGGTGTCACGATACACTCAGTTCACGATACGATACGTATCACGATACTGGGTTCACGATAACGATACGATACGATACGATTTTAACAATATTTTTTTTAACTTGAATAATGACAATATATGACTGGAAAAGTAGTATTTTATTTGAAATGCACAAATACAAAACATGCTGTTGTGGGAAATTGTTATTACAATAACAACTATAAAAAACATGAGATTGGAGATAAGGCTTATCTTGAAATAGAATGAGTTACACCGTCACTTAGATTTACTTTGAACTAAAAGGTTTCTCAGCAGTATAAATTCTCATTATGCATCTTCAGTTTTTCTTCAAACTCAAACAACAAGACTTTTCTTAGTCTATTTTTTATGCATCTTCAGTTTTTCCTGTCAAGTAAACAGTTTTGCCAGAAACTCAATTGAATGGTTTCTCTCCTGTATAACTTCTCATGTGTCTCTTCAGAGACTTGTTCAACTGAACTACTTTCCACACATTGAACTTCAACAAACAAAGACGTTTCTTAGTCTATTTTTGAAAAAAAAAAAAAAAAATTGAAAAAAAAATTTTTTTGAAAAAAAAAAAAAAAAAAAAAAAAAAATCGCGATATGAGATTTCATCTCAACGATACATATCGTGACGTTTTACTATCGCGAAATTTCGTGGGACGATATATTGTGACACCCCTAGCTTTCAGTCATCACTTCCTCTTCCAAAACCCAAGCTGGTCTATTTACCTTATGTAGCCCCGCCCACTTGACCCAGTTGTGTTATGACTTCCTGTTCAAAACACTGTTTTGAGTCATGGATTCCAGCATGAATAGTAGTCAGTTAAACTGACAGAGACAGAAGCAGCTCGCCCCTCTCTCAAGTCTCTCTATACTCTAGTCTGCGCGTCTCATAATGCTTTGAAATCCTAATCTGATAACATCTCTACACGCACATAACATCTCTACAAGCCGTCTAGCTGGTGGAAGACATCGCTCTGCTTCACATTAGCCCGCCGAACCGCTCGCATTCTTTCATCAACTTTCAGTTCTGCACAGACCTCTCACTCCAGTCCTTTCAGCAAGGCCGGCCGGGGGACAAAACATCCGCTATCACTCCTGTGTGGAAGCTATAACCCGGGTTATAGCGCTCCAGTGTTGCTGCTTTGAAATGCTGTTTTAGAACACTGTGAAAGGCTGCGGAGAGCGCCTGTCAGTCATGGCAGCATGAAGAGGTGTGTCAACGTGAAGAACAGAAGTGGCTCTTTGTGCGTCTCCTCTCTCTTCACAGCTAGCAAACTCTCTCTTCACTCCACTCCTTCATTTGGAGGTGAGATAGACTGTAACATCTGAACACTCACAAGCTTTCAAATCACATGGATTTTTACACCCGCCCCCCTCCCCCGCTTCAGATTTGACATTTAGATGGGAGTTTATATTTTGCACTTTAAACTTGAGTCAGATGATTGTCAGGCCTACAGTATGTGTATTTGTCTCTTTTTACTATTTATTTATTTATTTATTTATTTATTATTATTATTTGGATTTTATTTTTTCTATCAAATAATGCTTTTACCAAAGCTCCATCCCAAGCGTAGCACAAGATGGACACCACCACGTCCACCAGGAAAAAGAGGGGGGTATTTTGCCCAGAGTGAGGATATGAACTCAAACAGGCAGTGCTCCAGTCTCAATAAGTGCTGATTAGCCTGGCAGCGCTAAGAGCTAAAGTGAACTGACGGTTTGACTGTTTTACAGCGTCTGTGTCTTCCTTCCCTCGTTATGATTTTATCATTTGTGCAAATCAACAAAATCTAAATGCTAATTAGAGATGCATTAACTCCGGCCTGATAGCTTCATTTGTAGCAAACAAATGTAGCTCGTCTGCAAATGGACACTGCAGTGAAAAGTGCATAACGAGCAACATGAGCAGATTTCACGCATCAGCAGCTGAGGCAGCACGGCCTCACGAGTCTGCTCAAACATACGCTAACCCAATGCTGCGAAATATGAATCATGTTGATGCCGCAATGACCCATTTACGTATTTATGTATTTATTTCCTAGTGCAGCGCCGTCGCAAACAAAGATTAATGACACAAAATAAATAAGTTCTGAGCAAAGCTCCATTATTACTCCGTTGTTGTTCTGTATTTGTGTGTAAAACACAGCCGGGGAAGATAATGACGGAGATAATGTTAGCGCCCGGCTTAGCCACACACACAGAGAAAAGCAACCGCTCTGCTAACACAGAGAGACAGCAGTAACCCACACGAGTGGTAGGCCTATAAAACATGTCTAAAAATAGAAGACATTTGGACAGAAAACCAACAGCTTGCAGGATGCATCGATATTAATGTATGTTTGTTTATGTTTATGTAGGTGATGTGGTTTTTGTATTATTTCTTGTTCTTATGTTTATATGGGGGGGATCTCACAATAAAAAAAGATGCTAGAAAAAAAGAGAATACAGTTAGCATTCCCGTTCCGCTAACACAGAGAGACGATAAGATTTCCCCGTCTTTGCACAGTTGTATTACAGTAAAAAAAAAAGTGTCTAAAAATAGCGTGACCTTTGACCCTGCATGGTAAACGGCTGCTTTGAGCGATCCATCTGGGAGGCATGAGGAACCAAACGGTTCCATGACGAGTGATGTGGGACCGACCCGGTCTGCTGGGATCGAACCCCCGGCCCCGCGCAGGGACCACCGGTCTGTGGGAAGAATGCTTTGTACACAGTGGTTTACACACACACATGCGCACACAAGCACGCGCGCGCACACACACACACGCGCACACACAAGCACGCACGCGCGCACACACACGCACACACACACGCACACACACACACACGCACACGCACACGCACGCACACGCACGCACACACACGCACACACAAGCACGCGCACACACATGCACACACGCACACACACACACACACGCACACACACACACACGCACACACGGCTGACGGGATGTTTCCTGCCTGGGAGAGAAGAAAGGGCACTTGGCCTTTTTAGGCTGCAGAGCGGAGAGGAGAGAGAGGAGGAGGAGAGGGGAGGAGATGGGAGGGAAGGAGGGAGGAGAGAGGAGGAGAGAGGAGGGAAGGAGGGAGGAGAGGGGAGGAGAGAGGAGGGGAGAGGGGGGGAGAGGAGGAGAGAGTGGAGAGGGAAGGAGAGAGAGGATGGGAGGAGAGGAGAGGAGAGAGTGGAGAGTGAGGAGGAGGAGAGGGAGGGGAGGAGATAGGAGGGGAGGAGAGGAGGAGAGAGAGGAGAGGATGGGAGGAGAGGAGAGAGTGGAGAGAGAGGAGGAGGAGAGGAGAGAGTGGAGAGAGAGGAGGAGGAGAGAGTGGAGAGAGAGGAGGAGGAGAGGGAGGGGAGGAAAAGAGAGGGGAGAGGAGAGGCCTGTATGTTCATGTGGGAAAATTTAAACTAGCTTCTCATGGGACAGGGAAGCATGCCAGCTGTTATTTCTTGGGAAAACTTGTGCAGAAGAGAGAGAGAGAGAGATCACAATAACATGACATTTAGTTGTTTTGTTCCCATCACACACACACACACACACACATACACACAGACACACACACACACACATACACACAGACATATGTGCACACACATGCACGCACACACACAGACACACACATACACACACGAGCCGCAGGTTGGAACTGAGAAAGAAAGCACAAGAACAGTGTGTGTCTTGTTGTGATGGAAGAGGTGAGAAGGTGTGACGCGCAGTCTTAAGCTTAATTGATACTTATTAGAAAGTGTCTCTCAGCACATGGTAGTGTCGCTCAGCACATGGGCGCCGACGATAAATAAAGTGTGGCTCATGTTGCTGCATTGATGCTCCTCTCCTCGGCTCAACGGTCACGTGACACTGGAAGAGAGGCTGTCAGTGAAAACACTTGGCTTAGCTGCAGCCTCATATAACGATGCACACCAGTAGCGTAGCCAGACTCGGCTCATTGGATGTGCCACAGAAAGCCAGGGTGTGCCAGGGGGCGGACCATTTAGTGGCGTCCGCAAGGCCGCCGCCAATTTCTTTTCAAACCAGATTTAGAGGAATATTTGTGTGTTGTTTGCTCCTTTTCGCACTCATTATTAGCAGGTAGAAGCAGTCAATTAAATTGTATTTTTTGGCAACATGTAAAACCACTTTGTTTAGTATCTCAAAAAAGTCTCACCTACTTTTTCCAATGAGTGTTCTAGTCGGGAAAGAACGCAAATTTGGTTGGCATGCAGGTTCGTCTACTGCAGAGAGATCTGTAGCGTCAGTGTCCTCTGGCTCTGCACAAACCTCCGGTGTGTTGTTGGCTGCGTTCCCTGCTGTTAACGTCATTGTTTCGGCTGCATCATCTTCTTCATCATCGTCTGTCTGTTCTCCACTGTACACCACCAATACAGGTGCGGGAACGGGTGCACTACAATCCGCACTTGTTGAGGGGGAGGGTGACGACGAGTCATCTTCTTCCTCGTCGTTTCTTGCCTTTGCCGAAAAAGCTTAAAAGCGAGCTTTGTTTCATGTCTTCTTGATTTGGCGCTGCTGCTGCTGCTGCTGCTGCTGTGCGTGCATTTGTTTACTTTACGTGGACGACAGCTTAACTAGTTTCCCATGATGCTCCGGGGCACATAGGGCAGCGGACAGTTGGACACAGCGCATGACAGCGTTGACATGTGTTTTGCAGACAAAACAAAACACTTTTTTTACCCCATTTTTTTTGGGTGCGCCAGCGGCCTGTCTGGGTGGCATTTGCACACCCTAGCGCACCCGTGCCTACGCGCATGATGCACAACCACACAACTCACCTCCTCTCTCTCTGGGAAGTTTGTCACGATGTTCTTTGTGATTTTCACGAAGTCATACATCAAGGACATGCTGATAAAAATAGCGGGGACACATTCATTAATTTCATTTCAGCGAAAACCAAAACAAGGAAGTCAAGCGCGCGTGCCGTCTATATAGCCAATCACACTTGCGCGATACTATGAGGCTATTTACACCTGGCGTTAACATGCGTTTTTTGGTGATCAGATTGCAATCAGATTGTATTTTATCACTTGAAAGTACAGGTGTAAACACCCCCAAAACGCATTGAAGAAGGATTGCAATCTGATCAGCCAAACCACCTCCGGAGGTGGTCAGGGACGCATTATGACAACATTTAACACAAGTGTAAATGCAATGCGTCCTCTCAAAACGCATACAGCAACTGTCATACGGAAATACATCATCTTCATCTTCTTTGCAGTTTTATGGCGTTTGGCATCCTTAAATGTTGCCTTACCGCCACCTACTGGATTGCTAAAACTACATTGCAAATTAGGGAAATACGTCCTCACGCGCGAGTGTTTATCTATTAGCACAAAGAAAGAACAACACAGCCAGAGCTAGTGTTACGCGCTAACGTTAACAGCAAGAAGGGAGAACTAACGCTATGGATGATATTGACACTCGTGGATGGAGTCACGAGGAGACCAAGTGCCTGCTTTCAATTTGGTCTGAGGAAAGTATACAAGCTAAACTTGGCAGTGCAATATCGTGACCGACCCATTTATGAAGTAGTGGCTAAGAAACTGGCAGAGAATGGCCACAACAGGACCTGGCTACAATTATTAAACACCTGAAACTGGCTTACAGACATGCCAAGGACAAGAAAAGTGTCAGGGGTAGGGCAACGTGTCCTTTTGATAAAGAAATAGATGCAGTGCTGGGTGATCGGCCATCGTTTGGTCCAGGTGAAAGGGACGTTCACTGTGCATTTGAGCTTAACAATAACCTCTATTTCCCTGTGCATGTATGCAAACATGCATGCACACGTTCAGGGGGCGCGCGCGTGATGACGTTCGAGCTGGAGAGCAATCGGTTTGTAATCTGTTCACCCAAAACGCATGTTAGTGCCAGGTGTAAATGGAATCAGGCTGAAGTGATCAAATACAATCTGATGGCAGAAAACGCATGTTAATGCCAGGTGTAAATGGCCTCTATGTGACGTAGTCAGCGACACTAGACATTTCACTAGGTAGCTCCACCCTCTGCCGATCTGGGGAGAGCCGAAACTGTCTCCATGCTTCCTCCGAGACATGGGCAGTAGCCAGCTTCTCACCTTCTCACCAAAGTAGCCTTCTTTTCACCTGACAGGGGAAGCTTCACCGGTAGGACATAGCACGTGGGAGGATCACGCTATTCCAACAAGTTCCCCTCCCTCCGAACAGGCGCCCCTAGCGACCAGAGGAGGCACCACTTCAGCGACCAGGATATTGCATGTTTTTGGTGAGGGGTTCCTATATGAGGGAAACCCCCAGGGGGCACGGGGAGAACATGCAAACTCCACACAGAAAGGCCCTTTTGACGACCCCACCCGGGCGGTGGGCACTCGAGGACATGCGGACGGGCACGCGCTCCTTCAGCGCCCACAGCGTCCCAGGTGGAAATTGAACCTAGGACCTTTTAGCTGTGAGGCGACAGCGCTTACCACTGTGCCACTGTGCCCCCCCTAGTATTCCCACTTTTACTTGTAAGTAAGGGATTTGTGTAGCAGTAATTCATAACGTGATATGATGCAATAACTCCTACGTACTGTACATGCTATACACATTAAAACGCCTTCAATGACAAATACAATCAATGTTGAGACTCGATAATCTTCATCGTCATGCTGCTCCGAAAGCCTCCGGAAAACCCCTCTCCTGCGGGAGACTAAAATAATTCACAGTAAAGAAAATATAGTTAATCAAAGCTAAATGTTAATGCGAGTTTCTTGAAGATAAAGTTGAGCTATTGAAGGCTAATGTAAATGTGATTTATGTGGCACAGTGCAGTGAATATGATCCCAGATCATTTATCTTCAACTGTGACTCATTTCGATCCATTAATTCTGCCGGAATGAGAAAACAGAGCGAGAGCGAGTCGGACGGGGGAGGAAACCTTCTCAACCACTCCTAATTAGATTGGAGAGTCAGGAAGCTGCAGCAATGGGGGGTTAAGGGAAATAACATGGAAGCCATAATGGTTCAATTAGCTTGTCAGTTTATGACTTAAATCAGAATACATTTTTCATCATATGCATAGATTACAGTAGTTTAAAGTCTCTCCAGACGCTCGCTGCAATAAGTAAGCGATGATGTCACACACACACACACACACACGCAAAGCAAGCACGCGAAGGTGCGCACACACGCACACACACAAGCACACGCAAGTGCGCGCACACACACACACGCACGTGCGCGCGTGCACACACACACACACACACACACACTGCAATAAGGAGGCCATGTTGCATCATGGAGAAGAAGAAGAGGAGGAAGATGATTGATCGCTCACGTCGGCTCAAGGATCAATGTCAATCAATTTAATTTATGATTGTGACGTGATCAGAACTTGAACTTACCTGGTAACTGTAATATAAGTACACTTTGGAAATTGTAACTCCTTACATTACTAGTTACTGGGAAAGTATATTACAATAAGTTAGTGTAAGTTAGTGCCCAACACTGCATGGGCCTCAGACCACCTATAGAGACAGTCGGCATGTCTCGGAACGCCCACAAAATGTTAAACGGCTGGCGCGCGAGTGGGGGTAAAACCGCCCATATATCTCAATGGGCTGACTCACCAGAGGACGGTGCTGCGGCTCTAAACTATATGTTTGGGGGTTCTAGAGCAGAACACAAGACGTCTACTCAGATGTGCGTTTACTGCGGTGGTCAAATCCCCGATCGTGTCTGCCTGGGCTGGGCAGCTAAATTCTAACTTTGCTGAATGGATAGAACAGGGTTTTTTACCCCACCCTGACCCCGCCCCCAGCCAGGCTGAGCCAGCTAAACCAGCGTCTATGACGAGACATCGCCTCAACCTAACATTTGCAGCTGCCAACATGCATCAAAATACAACGGAAACAAATACAAGGAGGAGTTTGAGAAAATGCAAAATGATGGAAAATCTAGTCAGACGGAAATGGGTGTGGCCTATATGCATAGATGCGTATAGAGCTGAACAGTGACATTTATTGCCCCGGAAGTTAGTTTCCCATTCATTTTCTCCATAGACTTTTCAAAAAACTTGATCTATAACGAGTTTTAAGGCTGGAACCAAGCCACCCCGTGAAAATTAGTTTTTTCCCCCCATGTTATTTTTTTATTTTTGCTCCAACTGAAATGTTTTCTGGTCTCTCACGATTCAGTCGGTCACGGGTTGGCTTGGTTCCAGCCTTAAAACTCCTTATATAAGGATTTTTCTAAATGTCTATGGAGAAAATGAATGGGAAACTCACTTCCGGCGCAAAATATGTCACGTGACTGTTCAGCTTTATAGATCCAGGGAATTTTGATTATAGGACTCATGGTTGAGAATTTATATATATAGATGGTTATAGCGCCACCATCTGGGCAATATGGGTAATTTTTTTGTCTCTGAGTAGTGGGTCACATTTATGTGCAAAGTTTGGCTACTATTTGCCTTAATGGTTTGTGGTTACTGCAGAATAATAATCATAAAAAACTGAACAATTAGCCTACAACGTGCTTGGATCCCTAACAACAACTCTTCTTAGATCATCATCAGTCAAAGATCATCTTGACATGATGAATCACTCCACTGTAAAAGCATGGTACTTTCACTGCTGTGCAGTCCTAATGGAGCAGAAGGACGAGTCATACTTATATTTAACAAATACTCTCTCTCTCCCTCTCTCTCTGTCTCTCTCTCTCTCTCTCCCTCTCTCTCTCTGTCTCTCTCTGGCTCTCTCCCTCTCTCTCTCTCTGGCTCTCTCTCTCTCTCTCCCTGTCTCTCTCTGGCTCTCTCCCTCTCTCTCTCTGTCTCTTTCTGGCTCTCTTCCTCTCTCCCCCTTCCCTCTTGGCATCAACGTCGGCAGAATGGAAAGCCATGCCATAAAATGTCACTTAGCGACCTCAACACACACACAGACACACGTGCGCAGGCGCACACACACACGCACGTGCGGGCGCGCACACACACACACGCGGGTGCACACACACACACACACACACACACGCGGGTGCACACACACACACACACACACACACGCGGGTGCACACACACACACACACACACGCGGGTGCACACACACACACACACGCACGCGTGGGCGCACACACACACGCACGCACACACGCGTGGGCGCGCACGCACACACACGCACGCGCGGGCGCACACACACACACAAACTGCAGGGTGTGTTTAATGAGCTTTAATGTGACCGTGGTTGGAGGCTGCGGGTAATTCCAACAATGAATAGTTATATATTGATGATTATGTTTTACTGTAACGTTATTATTTTACAACCCATCAGTTCATCTCTAAGAAGCTTGAATGTCAGAAGACAGTGAAGCTCACTGTATATTTCAGCTCTTTGTAAATGCACTGCTCTGTTGCTGCTGTAGATCTTGAAGCTAAATGTGCTATATGAACAGTGGATGGTGGTCAGAAAGGGAGAACCGTGTCAGTGACTGAATTGTGATTCGGTTGTAATTGAATGTGTATTTATAAAGCGGCAAGCTCTGGCTTGGGCAGATGAAGCCAATGCAGTTCCTAGAATGGCCACTTAAGGCTGGTTCCAAAAGCAAGTAAATCCCCATTCACTGCCATGCACATTCACTGCCAACAACGTATGAACACGTTTTCAGAATCCAGCTGTTCCCTGCCAACAACGTGTTTACACGTTTTTGGCATCGATTTTTTTTTTTTGACGGTGGGTTGTGCATCTAACCCTTTTACATCTCTTATATAATTATTGGAGCCACCGAACGTTTACAACCCATTCCACCGACCCACTAAGTGGCAACAGTGCTCGCCTGGCTAGAGGAAGGAAAGCATTTTTTTAACTTGTCACGCCATTCTCAGGAAAAATGGATGGGGGAAAACGCTCTCCTTTTCGCGCTGATTGCTGGCGATGCGGGATTGCAAATTTACATAATAGATTCAGCCGATCTACTATGATCGGGTGATAGATTACAGGTGGAGGAACACACTTTGAAACACGCAGCATAAATATGACCAGAATCGCAAAAGCTTCTCTCAACCAAAACTCCAAACGAGCGAGTCCATCCCGACTTCCTCAAACAGCGGCCGTGCAGACATGCAGGCACAGGAGAGCAGCAAAGCACTGACTGGTGACAAGCTTGTCCGCCCACGGAGGGAGGAGTTGAAGCAACTCGAGAGGGAGGGAGGGAGAGAGAGAGAGAGAGAGAGAGAGAGAGAGAGAGAGAGAGAGAGAGGGAGGGAGAGCGAGAGGGAGGGAGAGAGAGAGAGAGAGCGAGAGGGGGAGGGAGAGAGAGAGAGAGAGAGCCAAAAATGAATGGTTAAAGTGACTGTTCCATCCAATTTCACAAAAAGCCGTTTATCTCTGAATATTCTTTCTGAGGCTAAAACCATGCTGTATTCAACTGCTAATGCTTACATAACTACTAACTCTACAAACTAACTCTTTTAGACAGAGAAAGTACACATTCTATTAGTACTTTTGAGATATTGTATGTTCACAAACTCCAAGCTGAAACGAATCCTCGGCTCTTGTAAAATGA
Organism: Poromitra crassiceps; assembly: GCF_964638095.1. Lineage (NCBI taxonomy): Eukaryota > Metazoa > Chordata > Actinopteri > Beryciformes > Melamphaidae > Poromitra > Poromitra crassiceps. The sequence continues at coordinate 43,138,473 of NC_139634.1, read as the reverse complement.
GCCATAATCCTCAAAAAACGGCTTGGCAGAAGCTACCTACAGCAAAAAAAAACAGCTGGCAGTCAATGTGTTAAAATGCCCAACTTTACCACAGGAGCAAACATGTTTACAGCCTGGATAAAAACATACAAGCTCGATAGGTAATTTCACCTTTCATGATATGGAGCGTGGAGTTTTATAGAACACCCATTTAGAGTCAAATAGGAAAGACAATGTTTGGGGCATGATTGACAGGTCGCCTGTCCAGTGATCACGTGGTTCACTGATCATGGACCAATAGCAGGTGGAGGGAAACCCCCCTCTCATCCAAATATGGCTACAAATACGTCACTTCTGGCTTAAAAAAGACAAGATGCAGCGGCCAAAACACCAACGCAGAGACTCCAAAACAGAGTTCACAAACCTACGTCACACTCACTACATACATCACTTTATATTATGGTGTTCACCGACTTCAACCATGACCTGGAGGCAACTCTCTCTCTCTCTCTCTCTCTATCTCTCTCTGTCTCTCTGTCTCTCTGTCTCTCTGCCTCTGCCTCTCTCTCTCTCTCTCTCTCTCTCTCTCTCTCTCTCCCTCTGTCTCTCTGTCTCTCTGTCTCTCTCTCTCTCTGCCTCTGCCTCTCTCTCTCTCTCTCTCTCTCTCTCTCCCTCTGTCTCTCTGTCTCTCTGTCTCTCTCTGTCTCTCCCTCTCTCTCTCTCTGTCTCTGCCTCTCCCTCTCTCTCCCTCTCTCTCTCTCTCTCCCTCTCTCCCTCTCTCTAGTCGTGTTCCCATTACCCTCAGAAATGCGCAAAATCTAAATATCGCAATAGAAATTGGGTAATGGAAACACGTGAATTTCGAAAAACCTCCCAAATATCGCAAAAAGTTTTTGCGCTCTCATGAGGTGGTTTTTCAGACGTGTCGATATAGCAGTTTATCGCAAAAGTGTAATGGAAACACTTTTTCCGCATTTGCACGTCATGTGACCCATCTTCTCCTTTGGAAAAGCAGTGGAAAATAAGTTCGGTAGCGAGATGAGGGGATGAAAAGCACACACCGGTGCGGTGGCTCACTGCATTCACCGCAGCCAGCAACGTTGCCACTAATTTTGTTTTGAATTGATAATCAGGCTCGTTTATATGCGTTGTAACTTCATGTTGTGATTTGCATTGACCATTGGTTGGATTTGAGCATGCAGGGGACGGGATATGGGGCAGATCCCCGTGCGTAATCACTGTGGCAGCTGCTGGTAATGGGGAATTGCGTTCAGGTGTGCGCGCCGTCAGACCAAACTCAACTTCAATGGAAACGCCTACAAGTCGCAATTGTACAAGTCGAAGTTGTAGAAATATCGCAATTATTTTTCAAAAGGCTTTATTGGCATGGAGAACATAAGTTTACATTGCCAAAGCAAGTGTGCAACAAAACAAAAATTAACACAATTATAACCGAAAGGTTAGCACAAAACTATAATAGTAACAATAATAACAATAATATAAACTATAATGTTAGCCTGTTATAATACAGAGATATGTAAACATTTCGGTCTTGCAAACAAATATGTATAGGCTAGGTGACAAAGTTTAAAAGTAGGATAAAAGGAGTTGAAGATATCTGTACAGTATGTGTCTCTCTGTCTCTGCCTCTCTCTCTCTCGCTCTCTCTCTCTCCCTCTCACTCTCTCTGTCTCTGCCTCTCTCTAGCTCTCTCTCCCTCTCTCTCTCTGCCTCTGTCTCTGCCTCTCTCTCTCTCTCTCTCTCTCTCTCTCTCCCTCTCTCTCTGCCTCTGTCTCTGCCTCTCTATCTCTCTCTCTGTCTCTGCCTCTCTCTCTCTCTCTCTCTCTCTGTCTCTGCCTCTCTATCTCTCTCTCTGTCTCTGCCTCTCTATCTCTCTCTCTCTCTCTCTCTGTCTCTGCCTCTCTCTCTCTCTCTCTGCCTCTGCCTCTCTCTCTCTCTCTCCCTCTCTGTCTCTGCCTCTCTCTCTCTCTCCCTCTCTCTCTCTCTGCCTCTCTCTCTCTGTCTCTGTCTCTGCCTCTCTCTCTCTCCCTCTCTCTCTCTGTCTCTGCCTATCTCTCTCTCTCCCTCTCTCTCTCTGTCTCTGCCTCTCTCTCTCTCCCTCTCTCTCTCTGTCTCTGCCTCTCTCTCTCTCTGTCTCTGTCTCTGCCTCTCTCTCTCTCCCTCTCTCTCTCTGTCTCTGCCTATCTCTCTCTCCCTCTCTCTCTCTGCCTCTCTCTCTCTCCCTCTCTCTCTCTGTCTCTGCCTCTCTCTCTCTCCCTCTCTCTCTCTGTCTCTGCCTCTCTCTCTCTCTCTCTCTGTCTCTGCCTCTCTCTCTCTCTGCCTCGTTGTCTCTGGCTCTCTCTCTCTCTGTCTCTGCCTCTCTCTCTCTCTCTCTCTCTCTGTCTCTCTCTCTCCATCTCACTCTCTCTCTGTCTCTGGCTCTCTCTCTCTGTCTCTCTCTCTTTCTCTCTCTCTGGGTGTGCTCAGCTGTTAAATGAGAACACGGAGGCCAAGCTGATAAAACGTGAAACACACCCACTCTGCTCTCTGTGAACACACGTGCACACACACACACACACACACACACACACACACACACACACACACACACACACACACACCCACAAACACACACACGCACACTCTCCAAGCATCAAAATCAAACTCATCTCACATTTGAAGGACTCTGCATTAGCGGGAGAGAGAGGGGGGGAGAGAGAGAGGGAGCGAGGGAGAGAGAGAGAGAGAGAGAAAGGGAGAGAGAGAGGGAGGGAGAGAGAGAGGGAGGGAGAAAGAGAGAGGGCGGGAGAAAGAGAGGCTCCTCTGCATTAGTGTGATTGCATTAGACTTGATGATAAATATCTACATTGTACATGGTTAAAGCCATCCTTAAACCCCTCTATTGGCGTGTGTGTGTGTCTTAAGTTTACATCAGTGTCTATGACATCATCAGTGATATAAGATGATTTGCTCTCATGACATCACTGATGACATCATCAGTCTTACGACATCACTGATAATGACATAATCAGTCATGTCACAAATGCCTATGACATCATCAGTGTGTGTGTGTGTGTGTGTGTGTGTGTGTGTGTGTGTGTGTGTGTGTTGCCTATGACGTGTATGTTGCTCAGTCACAATGCACAATTGCTCAATGACATCACTTCCAGTTGAGTGACATCACTTCCGGGACAAAAATTGCAGGGCCCACTTGCTCCCTTTTAGTTATGATGATGATGATGATTCCTGTTTACAGTTTTGGGATATGTGAGATTATGTGCTAAATAATCATTGGTTTTCGGGGGAGTTCTCCTTTAAGCTTCTCGTCCAGTTTCGAAATCATGATAAAAAAGCTGTATTATTCAAAGAGCGAGATCAGAGTGACCGACAGATTTTAAAATGGAGGTGGGGCTTCATACGGAGGAGGTGTGCCGTCACATGGAGGCGGGGCTTCACATGCAATAAATCTCATTCAGTTATAGCCATTTGTTCATCAGAGCGACGTCTCACTCCTCCACTCTGTCCGTGAGCCAGGAGGTGCTGCACTTTATTTATGGAACCATCAATAATCGATGCAAACCTATGATGAAGTGTCGCATTTGATGAGCCACAAACGACCTTTTCTTCACCATCTTGCATCATCAAAGCTTCCCACCCGCCGCGCAGAATAAGCCAAAGATGCATTCAGGCATTTAGAATAGACAGCATGGTTTGTTATGTCTGGAGAGAAGCCAGAACACAACAGATGCACTTGTTGCCCTCATATCATTTATTTGGTAAGAAAGTGAAAATATGAAACAATAATAATGTTAATTAGGTCAACTTAACCCTTGTACCCTCCTTATATGTTTTGCCTGTTAAAACTCCTAAACCAGCAGCTGGATATTGATAGTCAATAGTTATTTTTTATATTCATAATACTTATTATTATGATTTTTATTGATTCTTATCCATTGGTAACTTAATCTCTCATACCTCATATCAACATTTCATGCTTACTCAGAATTTTAACCCCTCAAATGCCAGTTTACTGTACTTACACTTTACAGCAGAAAACACAAAATTATTATTTTTTTCCTTCCCATCAATGCCACCTGAATATTCCCCGGTGGGATTATTTTAGCCTCGGATTTGTCACATTTTTCACGGAGGAATTATTTTATTACATCTTTCATCTTTTGAGAATTTGACTTTTTTTATTTTTTGCCTGTTAAAACCCCTAAACCAGCAGCTGGATATTGATAATCAATTATATTCATAATAATTATTATAATTATTATTATGATTTTTATATTGATTCTTATCCATTGGTAACTTCATCCCTCATACCTCATATCAACATGTCATGCTTACTCAGAATTTTAACCCCTCAAATGCCAGTTTACTGTACTTACTGTACAATCAAATTTACAGTAGAAAAGACAAAATATGATTTTTTTGCATACCCATCAATGCCACCTGGATATCCCCCTGTGGGATTATTTTAGCCTGGGATTTCTCACATTTTTCGCGGAGGAATTATTTTCTTACTTATTTCATCTTTTGAGAATTGCAATCCTTATTATCCATCCATATTTTTTGCCTATCTGGCTGCTTGCCAGATATTGATCGATAAACGACGATACGCGCCGGTTCTGTGACACGGAAGTCCACAGGATGTATCTGGAAGACGACCCGGATGTTGTTCATGAGCGATCTTTGCCATCCGGGTGACTGGCCTGTGGTGACCTGCTCACAGAGCAGCACGGAGACGCAGACAGAGGCAGACATCCAGACGGACCTCCGCACCGAGGCGTCCAGCAACATACCCGAGAAAGAGCCTCGTTTCACGGCTTTGGATTTACTGTGCATCGGTGCTTTGAGCGCACCTCAAACCGGGAGCGATAGACAGCTGCTACAACCACAAAACACGACGATATTAGAGATCTATGGTCAATTTTCGACGGCGATTCCAGTCATGCTATCGGCGAGTCGCTACGACGAACGAGCGCGGAGATACGGACGTATTGTCAATGAAGGTGAGTTTCAGGAAAAAATCATGAAACTGCTAATTTTCGACTGCCAGCTAATTTTCACAAAAAACATAAGATAGCTTCATTGATCCATCAATCTCGGTCTAAAGGCTTCAAATCAGTAGTTTGCACTGGAAAATCCGGGTTCTCAGGTCATGTGACATGTTGCTATGACGACCACTGTACAGTGTATTTCATGTTAAACTGCATGCAATTGGCTGCTATGCCAGCACTGATCAAATACAGGGGTGGGGCCAAACACAATAGAAGCTACAAATTTGATGTATTGACTCTAGCTGAGAGGTGTAAGATCAGAAAAATAATTATTTTTGGGGAAAGTAGGTGGGAGTCGATTTTTTTTTTTTTTTTTTTTGCTAAATTAACATTGAAATCAATGGGAAAAATATGCAATGGATTTTGAATGCTTGTAACTCCACCAAATTGTTCAACCAACTCCAAGGTTAGATATTAAGGTCAAATTTAAAGGTGTTTGGTCCAGGATGCCCGCTGAAAAAAATAAAATAGATTAATTTTGTAAAAATTTCCTGGAGGTCTCAAAAAAGTGGTTTTAATGGTTTTAATACACCGGCTGCTGGTTCTTAGGGGTTCTAACGTGATTATAGCACTTACTTTTTGCCAGGAACACTTTTTTAGCATGGCGGAAGGGTGAATTACCATGATAAATCAAAAAAACATGATGGGGAAAGTTTCAGCCCTGAACTCCCAAAACTTTTTTTTCCACAGAAAAAACAACAACACAAAAAACACCTTACGATCCAGCTGCTGGTCCAGGGGGGTACAAATGTATTTGTTCTTTATTTGAAAATCCGGCCCCCACTGTCTGCTGAGAGAAATTCTGGCCCTTGGACAAATTACCCTTAGGGATGGGTATCGTTTCATATTTCATATATCCGGTAAAAGTACCGGTACCATATCGGTACCTTGTTTTGGTACCCAACCCTTAATGACCCTCGCTGCACTGTGTGGTTTTGTTGGTGGATTCAGGTGTTTGGAAACATGTCACAGTGTGAGTTGTCTTTCCAGTCATTACACTCTCTGTCTCCTCAGACTGTTTACCGCTCTGACACCGTGACATCACATTGTCAGTAATGCAGCGATCAGCAGCACGCTAGCTGCTGTGTCTTCTGACAGACACAGTCAATTCCGTTAATAAGCCGGCCGTGTTTGTCTCACGTTTGTTGTCACGGCGATTTGAGCGTGACGCTTTTCAACACGGAAAAACGATCCGTGCTGCGGCCACTGCAAACACGCCAAAGATGCTCCATCTCCTCCCCTCCTCATCGGCCCTCGCTTGTCTCCTCTCTGCAGAGATGGGAAAAGTACACGTTCTTTAGGGACAGCTCACCTTAAAATCCAAAATACATATTTTCCCTCTCACCTGTAGTGCTATTTATCCATCTATTTAATTTTGTGTTAGTTGTCTGATTTTTGGAGATATCGGCTGCAGAGTTTCTGCCTTCTCTCCAATACAATGGAACTGGATGGCACTCGGCTTGTGCTGCTCAAAGTGCCAAAGAAATACATTTGAAAAACTCAACAGCATTGTCTCTTTCCAGAAATCATGACCCCGTTATTCAAGATAATCCACAGACCTTGTTATGAGCAGTTTCATGGAGGAACTATTTACTTTTGACTGAACTACAGTACACCCACTAGCTGCTAGCTAGTTCCTACATGAGACTGCAAAAGAAAATACTTCCTCCATGAAACTGCTCACAACAAAATCTGTGCATTATCTTGAGTAACCGGGTCATGATTTCTGGAAAGAGACATTGGCTGAGTTTCCCAACAAAGAAGCTTCGTAAGGAGTTAAGAAGGTTCTTAAGAAGCTTTTGGGAAACGCAGCCATTGCTGTTGAGTTTTTCAAATGTATTTTTTTGGTGCTTCGAGCACTACAAGCCGAGTGCCATCCAGTTCCATTGTATTCAAGAGAAGGCATACATCTCTGCGGCCGATATCTCCAAAAGTCAGGCAACTATCCCAAAACGATATAGATGGATAAATAGCACTAGAGGTGAGAGGAAAAATTTATTTGGGATTTTAGGGTGAGCTGTTCCTTTAAGTAGAAGTGCAGCTTTTGTTTAAAAAGTTAAAGTGAAGTACTGACTCTGAAATGTACTCAAAAGTATCAAAGTAAAAGGTATTTCTACCGGCTGTTTCTGTTCAAAGCCAACTGAACCTCACGTCATCATATTAATATAATTTGAAGACTATCAAACTTAAAAGAGCCAAACATGTTTTATGATGACATAAAGACTATACTTTGATTAACAATTTGTGTGATATGGTTTTTCCACTAAAAGGTGCACATAATGCATGAAAGCTGGGAGAGAGCGATGCAAGAGACACAAACGTTACATCATTTTTCTCTGACGTGCATTAAAACTATAAGTAACTAGCTTGTTTTGTAAATGTAATTAGTACAAAGTACAGATATATGTGGAAATGTAGGGAGTAAAAGTAGAAAGTTGTCAGAAAAGTAAATACTCAGTAAAGTACAGATACAGTACCTCAAAATCCTACTCAAGTACAGTAACAAACTTAGTTACTTCCCATCTCTGCGTCTCTCTTCTAAGAATGCTGCCTTCATGTCACGTGGGAATAACCGCCGCAGCGACTCCACAGTTCAAAGCAACAACAAGGAATTGTTTGAAACCGTCAGGGTGCCGTGATTGAAGTGTTCTGGAGCCTTCGCTGTCACACTCTTAACACACCACACACAAACACACACACACGCACGCACGCACACACACACGCACACACACACAAACACACACACGCACGCACGCACACACACACACACACACACACCCACCCACGCACGCACGCACGCACACACACACACACACTCACTCACTCACTCACTCACTCACTCAGGGAGTGATACATGTATGTTGGAGTTCAAGTTGACAGCAAAACAGTGTATAATTATAGCTGCCGGCCGGGCATGCGTTTTGGACACTGGACAAAAGAGTTACATATTACTGTGTCGACCACTGTATGTGGCACTAGAGATGACCCAATAATTATATGTCAATGTAATTATATGTAAATTTCATGTAAATGTGATGCAGTTTGTCACATAAGTTTGCATGTGTGTTGCCAGTAGGCGGCACTACCCACGTGGGGCATTAACTCAACTACATAAAGACTGCATATCCCAAAAGAAAGAAGAGAGCCTCGACTTTCATGTGAAAAAAAAAAAAGTTTGATTCTACCTTCATCCGTTCTTTAGTTATCGACACCTGAATGTAGGTCGTTTTCATCAAAAACACTCTGTGACCAGAAAGCGGAGGAAAACGCATTTTTGTAAATGAAGTCATCTTCACGGCTCCTGACCCGAATAAATGTCTTTGATGGTGGATACTGGCGGTGTTACACTCAACTATGATCCCCATAATGATTTAGTTTCCCCTTCCGGTCAAACACGCCCGTGGGCACAGCTTTTACTGCGTTTCTGTGTTGGTGAAAAGTATGTGTCTGTGTGTGTCTCGAGACTCCTGTCAGATGAGCTAGCGACCTGTATGCTAATGGCTAGCACCGGCGCTCCACAACGTTACAGCTTTGCCTTCCTCAAAGCCGCGTATAGAAACAAGCACATTGCTTCCAGAAGAGGGTGGGCTAACGTCAATATAGGATTTGACTGCAGAAACTATGAGTTTTGGAACAGATCGTAAAGCATTGTGCTGCTGGTACCGTCATTCTACGGTAGTATATATTGTCCCATGGTAGTAGTGTTGCGTAAAGCATGCCATAGACACCGTGACGTTTTGGCACGGTGGTAGACCTCTGGCACCGGTTTACCGTGCGGCACTATTTCCCAGGTGTTGTGAAGGCATCGTTGTGATGAGACGGTGGACAGAACAGACGCTCGATGTCGGGGAAATGAAAGCAGCCACCTCCTGTTCTCTTTTCCCAGAGGACCTTTTCATGTCGTCGCTGTCGGGGCGGAAACCTTGTATCTCCAAATTCTGCCACCCCCCCCCCTCCATAAATGGATTTAGTGGATATACCCCAAAATAACTTGTGAAAGTTTCAGCTCCTTTGAACCAGCGAAATATGTTACATTACATGTTATTATAGCGTTATGTTAAAATAGGAATGTTTTTTCTTCCTTGTCGGGAAAAAAATTGCTTTTCTTAGATACAAGGCTTCTGCTCGACAGCAATGATGTGTTCTCCACAGCTGGCAGGGGGGGGTGTGTGCTCTCCACAGCCCACAGCTGGGAGGGGGGGAGGGGGGGAGGGGGGGGGGGGGGTGCGCTCCTCGTAATGGGAAAATCACTTTGTTTGCTGCTGTCGGGGGCACAGACCCTGTGATGATAAAATGGCATATTTCCATGGTTGCGTGTCAGAGAAGTTCACGCTGCGTGTGTGTGTGTGTGTGTGTGTGTGTGTGTGCATGCATGCATGCGTGCCTTTTTGTGTGTGTGTGCGTGTCTGTGAGTGTCTGTGTGTGTGTGTGTGTGTGTGTGTGTGTGACTGTGCGTGTCTGTGTGTGTGTGTGTGTGTGTGTGTGTGTGTGTGTGTGTGTGTGACTGTACGTGTCTGTGTGTGTCTGTGTGTGCGTGCGTGTGTGTGTGTATAGTTGCGTGTCACAGAAGTTCACGCTGCGAGATGCTTAGGAGCGCAGGGTTTCCTCCAGCTTCTGATAAATGCAGTCATTAAGTTGGTACACTGTGATTCTGGCTGCGGGCGAGAGAGAGAGAGAGAGAGAGAGAGAGAGAGAGAGGGGGAGCGTGACAGAGGGAGGGTGAGGGAGTGAGAGAGAGAGAGAGGGACAGAGAGAGAGGGACAGAGAGAGAGGGAGGGCAAGATAGAGAGAGGGACAGAGAGAGAGGGCAAGAGAGGGATAGCGAGAAAGAAACCTTGCTGAAGAGTTAAGCTTATGATGCACTGTAGACCTTTTTGAAAATCTTCACAGATCTTAAGAAAAGACTGGGGAGTATTAATTAATACTGTAGCGATCCAGGTAATCGCAGGTATTGTGGTGTTTCCGTGTTAGCTAGGAACTAATGTGTGTGGGTGTGTTCCTAGGGGGAAGGGGGTATATGGGACCAGCGGCCGCGTGGCGGAAGCCAATCAAGCTATGTGAGCGAGCTGACCGGGTGTGTTTAGAGCTAGCAGCAAGGCTACCGCTGGAAGCTAGGAGAATGAGCCTGTGAATAAAGAAGCCTGTACCAACTGCAAGTCTCCGGTTCCTTGGGCGAATAAGCGATTCGTTACAATACTATTAATACACTACCCGACTGCTTCCTGAACATTTTGTATGACGATTGAAAAACGGGGGGTCATACACCTGACTGCTTCAGACGAGGACCATACACACTACACAACTTATCACAGGAACTGAACCCAACTGAACCCAGCAAACTCACGTGAAAACAATGAGCTGTTGTGGCTACGAACCATGCAGAAGCTAGACATTTTCACTTTCAAAATAAAAGAACCATGCAGAAGCTAGACATTTTCACTTTCAAAATAAAAGAACCATGCAGAAGCTAGACATTTTCACTTTCAAAATAAAAGCGCTAATTTATTACTGCATAACTCACTTGAAATTGACTTTTAGAAGGGACAACATTATGTTGATTGAAAACAGCTTTCTCTGCAAATGTTTTCTTTATTTCCTCTTTGGTACTTTTGGAATTTTGGATCACTCACAAAAAACATGCACTGGTACTTTTTATTTTGAAAGTTGTAATGGGAAGTTTCAGTTTTATTCTGGCCGGCTTGACAGCTGTGAGCAAACGGCTTTTAGCGTGTTGTCTTTGATGCTGTAATTTGAGTCTTCCACTCGTGCCTTAAGGTATCAGAAACATCTATTGCATGACGAATGACTGACATGGTAAATGCACAGCACAACAGACACAGGAGATACAGAAACTGGCAGGGGCTCTGGAGCTGTTGAAGGAAACTGCAAGACGGAGAAAATGACAGTGGTTCAGACAGATAATAAGAAAAAATTGGTCCATAGCAAATAGCATGATGCACGGTGCAAATAGCATGATGCATGGTGCAGCTGATGGAAGAAGAAGGTGTGGAAGGCTGAGGGGAGAATGGGTGATGGACATAAAGAGCTGGACGAGGCGGTGGTGGAGTGCGTGAGACTGGCAGCAGATCAGGAAGTTGGGAGACGACTGGTGATGTCATCAAAGTGAATGGCCCCCGGGGCAACGGGAGTGACCTGACCTGAAGAATGACTGCTTTTGCCTCACAATTTTTCATTGGATATTGACGGGATCCATAATGCATGTGAGTTGTTGATGAGTTTACACTACGCGACTGCGTCCAGAGTCGGTTTGGAAATTCAAACATTGATATAATCGTTGTGGTGTCGGGAGGGAGTACACACTTGACGATTAGAATATGTACCCCACACACCCCCACATACACTATAACATATGTTGGTGCCGACTGGCAAAACAACTGCCCACAACAACTGCAGACTAGTGTGAAGACAGACTGTGCCCAAATGTAAATTCTGTGTAAAAGTGGGGGAATTATTATCTTGTAGTGTAACCTCAGCCTTAGGTGGGTTTCAATCCACCTGCTTTTATGCACATTTTCAATTTGCACATAAAAAAACCGAGTGGAAACACTGCAAAATTTGGAAAAACCTCCAAAGATCACAAACAAGTTTTTACACTTGGGGGAGGTGGAAAAGTTGGTGTATCGATCAAAGTGCGGTGGAAACAGATGCAGCAAATCTTCCGTTAACACTCGGAAGAACAGAACATTTAAATATATACATATGAAGAGTTCATTTTCAAAAACAGGTATCTCCGGTTCCATTTTTTTTTTATCATTTTTTTTTTATAGAATGATGTATTTATCTTGTAATTAATTTAGTTTTGGTACATTTTTATTATCAATCATAACTAAAACATATTCCTCTGACAATTTTCACATAAAACATCTCAATAATGTTTTCTATCTGCACTCCAGGGACTATAAAACAGGTGTTGTTTATTCATTTTAAGAATGGCTGTTTTTGCAAATGAACTCTCCATATATATGTATGTATGTATGTATATATATGTATATATATATATATATGTATATATATGTATGTATATATATATATATATATATATATATATATATATATATATATATATATATATATAAGCAATAGCATGAGAGCCAGTGTGTTGTGGCAAATATATCACCTGCGGCCTCGTGGGATAACAGCTGATCAGCGGGATATATGCCACAACACACGCTGCTCGAGTGCTATATTGCTTTTATAAAACGGCTTCCAAGTATGATAATATAATAATAATAATAATAATACTGTAGCGACCCAGAGTTTGACATGTCGGTGGCGATTACGACGTTACGTGAAGGCAGCGGACCAGCCAGTGTGTAGGGGACTTCCGGTCTCGGGTGGGGAGCCAGTCTGAAGATACGAGGAAGCCGACTGGACGTGTGTGTAGCTAGGAGCTGTGTGTGTGTAGCTAGGGGCTATGAGTGTGAACCGTGAATAAAGACTGTACCAAGTATTGCCTCTTCTCCTCCTCACTTAACGGTCCCGGGAGCGGGCTGTTACAATACTATAAGTCCGACTGGCATGGCATTCTGATAGAGTCAGTTGAAACACTACTGTAAGGCGGGACCGCAAGAACGTGCGGGTGATTTGATTGGATCGTTCTGGAGACTGAAGTTGACATTGGCCAATCCTGGCGCTTGCTGAGAACTTTCTGGAAAGCCCCGCAGCTTGAGCGCAGCGCTGCATTCTCAGCGCTTGCTGAGAAGCTGAGAGCTTTCTGCAAAGCCCGACACCACCTAACGTTACGGGGTTAAATGCGGGGTTAACAGCTTTTTTTTCTTTTTTTTTTTGCAAAGAAGACATTAGCCCACGTCTATTCTTGTACAAAACATAATTTTCTGCGAAGTATTAGTAAAGTTATAAGCGAAGATCGATTCACAAGGATCTGACAGCTGTCTCCGCCATTTGTTTTTTCTACATTGTCATTTGAGGTAACCAAAGGCTTTTAGTAAGAGAGTTGCCATGGCAACCAATAACCCATGGCCATGGGTTATTGGAGTGGGTTATTGGATTTATACAATGGCTGTGAACCAATCAGATTGCTTGATTTGAGAGAGCCGTTTTATAAATATATATATATATATTATGAGGTCTCTCCTGATTCTAAATATAGCTGAATTGCTTGGTTTGACCAAGTAACTATTTTTTTAAGCATTTTACTAAATGTAGATGGAAAAACGTATGGCAGGTGAAATCCCTTGGTTCATATGCCTACCGGAAGAGGGCATGACTTTGGCTCTCTACTGTATAAAGGCTTGGTTGTGAGTGTGCAGACTGTGCAGGTTGGATAAAAGCTTCAGATGAATGGCTTTGTCCTTGGCTGTGGAGAAAGCCCACCTGCTCAGTGACCTCACCTCGTCTGTCCCACCTGTCCCACTCACCTGCCCGGGACGCCCCCGCCGTGAGGGCAAACCCCAACATGGCTGCCTCCGTCCCGGCTTCAGGCCGCCCTATCTGGGAAGCCATGCTGAACTCCTCAAACTGTCGAGGAGATGACCCATTGTCCTGACTTTGGGAAGTTTTTCAGCACATTGAGCCGAGCCCAGGCTGAGAATGTGTTTTATTTTGTAGTAAAGTCTCTGTTTGATTATTATTTGCCCGAAAACGTCACTTTTTTGTGGTCAAATAAATATTTGGGAGCAGCTGCCAGGTGTGCGGACTCTATTTTTATAGACAATGTAACCTAACCTTTTCAAAATCCATGTAAACGTGACATGGATTTTGATCGGTTAGCAGATGATACAAATAAGTCTTACCAAGCGGACTATTGTCAATATCCTAAAGGTTTATGACTATCATGTGAAATTTGTCATTACTCAAGCCAAATACATAGCCGAGATGCATTCGTGCTTGTTTTATGTACTTACGTCTGCAGTAGGTAGGCTAGGCACAAAATAGTTGTTTATATCTCCGTTGCTTGGGAGGGAGGGAGGGAGGCGGGGGAACCAGGAAGTGCTCTGCGCTGGTGGGTGGGATCGAGATTGTTTGGGTAAACAAGTTTTGTTATGGTTTGAAATGGCGACATCTAGTGGACAACAAAATCACACATAGTGCCTTTAAGTACTTGTGTAAAAAAGAAAATTAGAAGTAGGCTACTGATTCAACTGGTTTACTCAAGTAAAAGTAAAAAAAAAAGTACAGGCTCTGAAATGTAATAAAGTATCAAATCCAAAATAAATCCAAGTATTTCCACCGGCTGTTTCTGTGCAAAGATAACTGAAACTCACGTCATATTAATATAATTTGAAGACTATTAAAGTTGAAAGATCCCCTCCAAACATGTTTTCAGATTCAGATCAACTTTGTTATCCCGCATGGGCAAATTCATTTATCCCAGTGCTCCAGAAATAAAACATCCTAAAGTAAAGACTATTTGATTGATATTTTGTATGAAATGGTTTTAGCCACAAAAACGTGCACATAATGTGTGAAAGGTGGGAGAGCGCGAGACAAGAGAGACAAACAAACAAACAAACAAACATCGTTTTTGTCTGCCGTGCATTAAAACTAAAGTAGCGCGTCTGTTTTGAAAATGTAAGCAGTAGAAAGTAGGTATTTGTGTGTAAAAATGTAGGGAATAAAAGTAAAAGGTTGTCAGAAAAATAAATACTCAGTAAAGTACAAGTATCTGTACTTTGTTACTTCTTACCTCTGCTTTTAATGAAGGGATATGAGCACATTTTAGGCTAAAAGAGATACTAATCGGCCATCGGCCATCTTCTCCATGAGGAGATTAATGGCCTTAGGAGCGTAACGGTCTCCTCCCACCGAGGTGTTCAAAGGAGCGATTCAAGCGCTCTTTTGTACCAACAGCCATGCGGTTACATGCGCCTGCCACCATGACCCCAGCCAACTGCACGGGTTCCAAGGCCCACAGCAGAATGGTGTGTCCTCATGGACTGTACTGTACCATGCCACTACTGTTATACTTTTTATATTACACAAACGCATACAATTGCACATATATCTTACATATCATATATCATTATTAGTATTTACAGTATTTTTTATCCTCATTTATTGTGTTCCTTATCTACCTCTTATTCATTCTTTATTCCTTACATGCAGTATCCCTGCTGCTGTGAGACTCAAATGTGGGTTAATAAAGATCTATCTATCTAATCAAACATAAATCAAACATAATCAAAAATCTAATCCCGAGCATAACTGATGTCAAAAAGCAAGCAATTCAAAGACTAGAGAACAGACAGGAACAGGTAGAAAAAGGTAGAAACAGAGCAGGATGTAGAGAGCAACACATACATGTAAAGGGGAGAAGATGAGCAGACATAACTACAATCACAGTTTCCAAAGTTTTTTTCTTTTGGTGCATTTTCACATTTAAGATGTTTTTCATAGTGTTTTTGATAGATTATTTGAGCTGTTTTACATATTTGATTAGTTTTTTTTCTCCTATTTGATCCGTTTCAAAGTGTTGCACAGAGCTGTACAGTATGTTGTATTTCAAAGAGGCTTGCTGGCTTGTTGGTGGCACACGCGTGTGAAAACGTTGATGGTTTCTGTCCCCCGTCATGTGACCTTGGCCCTCGCGGCCCCAGCGTGTCATGTGACCTCGGGCCTGGCGGGCCCGGCGCGTGTCATGTGACCTCGGGCCTGGCGGGCCCGGCGTGTCATGTGACCTGGGGGCCAGGTGGGCCCGGCGCTCTGGTCTCAGCTAGCAGCATGCTGCCCCGCGCTTCAATACCCTAAACAACAGAGAAACACAACAAATCCTGACTTATGACCGTTTGACGGCCATTCTTCAGACAGGGGGAAACACAACTTCTGGGTGTAAGACATTATATCTGGGAGTGAACTTTGATTTTGCAGGTCCTGGGGTAACAACGAGGGGAAGGAGGAGTGTGTGGGGGGGGGGGGAATCCAATATATAGAAGATGGCATATTCTACCCTCGGGGTGTTTCAATCTCTGCCGGTATTGCCGGGTTAGATATTATACACTGTAATTCAGCTGGGGGAATAATTGACCTGTCAACCGGTTCACGCCAGAAGTCCCATCAGTCTGTGCGGCGCGCGGGGCGGCCGGCGCTGTTCTTCAGATTGATACATTTTGTTTTGCCTCTGAGGTGTAATAACACTGCAGCTGTTTTACACATACATCCAGAGAAAGAAATGGATGTGACCGCGACCGCGTCTACGCTCGCTACCTCCGAGAGGAACAACAAAACGGCCACGCTCGGAAGGGCGTTCTGCCGCCGCCGCAGATTTTTTTTAAGTCCTTAAATTAATCAAATCGTTTCAAACTGTCATTTTTGTCTTTGTAATCCCCCCCCCCCCCCCCTCTCCTAAAGCTCAAATTTTCATTCCAGGCTTTTTTCTTTCTTTCCATTTGTTTGTTGTTCTGATGGGTTCAACAGCGGCACAGTGGATCAGTGCTTAGCACTGTTGCCTCACAGCAAGAAGGGTGTGGGTTTGAATCTCCACCGTGTTCCTTAATGTGTGGAGTGTTGCATCTTCTCCCTGTGTTTGTGTGGTTTTTCCTCCCACTGTCAGAGACCTGCTATTTTTATGTAGTGATGTATATAATCTAGTCAAATCAAATGTGTATGTATGTAACCATGTTGTGTGTAGATAATCTATATGATGTATTATTATGACTGTGATGATGCTACAGTATGTAGAGCCCTTTGAGACATGCTCGTGTAATAAGGGGCTATAAACATAAATGAACTGAATGGGTTAAAAAACAAAAACTAATTCTTGCGTAAACGTTGATTAGAATGTTTTGGCATGAAAATGGTCATTTGGGTATTCTACAAAACTGGAAATCTGAACTGCAATGGTTGCATCAATTCATTAACATCCTAAAGGCCTAAACATGGTCGTCCGTCTGCCTCGAATTGGAGCCGTCTCGCCGTCTGGCGGCGCCAGCGAGCCCCACATGCTCGGACGCCACTACGCCCCCGCTCCCCCCCCCCCCCCGCAGAAGCTCCGTGTGAAAATGGCGGAGATTGTGTGCCAGGCAGTCTGAATGAAATTGAATGTAACGTTCCCAATTCTATGTATTAAATTCTAAAAAACGACCCTCAACATTTGGGAAGGCTAAGCCACACAACTAGTTGTTATAATCTAACATCATGCTTTGAAAGGCGACTTTACGACGAAGAGCCAGGGCAACGGCCAATCACAACTCTCCTGCAGCTGTCGTCACGCACGTATCGTCGCCGTGAAGTCACATTTTCGAGCAGCCCCCGTCAGCCGACGGCGGCCCCTCCCCGTAGGACGGCGCTCCACCCGCCGTCACACGGGGAGGGCGGGGCGAGGCTCTGACGGACGACCATGTTTAGGCCTTAAGGGGCCTGCTTTTTAAATAGTCAATTAGGGCTTGGGTCGGGTAGGGCTTGATTGTCTCGGGTACGGGCTGGTCTAGGACCTAAGTTCTAGGATCGTGCAGGGCTCTCATTTCATGTATATTAAACAAACACACAGCATATATTTTCATTGCATGAACATGTAAAAATGTTGCAACGCAGCAAGGTTGAGTCGTGACAGAAGACAGCCTTATAGGCCTACTCACAGTTTATTTTTCATTGCACAAAACCCCACTATTCAGAGATATGATGGTGGAAATGGACGCAATGTTTTCAGTGCTTTCATTGCTATCTTATGGATATTCAGCCTTGACTTTGGCAGATATGGGCCAGACATACTTTTCAGCCCATACAAGCGACTGGGTGTATGCCTATTTCTTATTTAAGGAAGCTTTTTTTCCAGTCTCGGTCTCTGCTGGCTCAGTGTTGTCAGCATCGTTAGGTCTCCTTTTATCTCCTCTGCCTATTCCAAAGAAAATCTCAATCAATGTTTGTGTTTTAGACATTGATTAAGCTAGCTGCAACACATAGCTAGTTTGTTTTTTAGACATTAAGCTAGCTGCAACACACAGCTAGTTTGTTTTTTAGACATTAAGCTAGCTGCAACACACAGCTAGTTTGTTTTTTAGACATTAAGCTAGCTGCAACACATAGCTAGTTTGTTTTTTACACATTAAGCTAGCTGCAACACATAGCTAGTTTGTTTTTTAGACATTAAGCTAGCTGCAACACATAGCTAGTTTGTTTTTTAGACATTAAGCTAGCTGCAACACATAGCTAGTTTGTTTTTTAGACATTAAGCTAGCTGCAACACATAGCTAGTTTGTTTTTTACACATTAAGCTAGCTGCAACACATAGCTAGTTTGTTTTTTACACATTAAGCTAGCTGCAACACATAGCTAGTTTGTTTTTTACACATTAAGCTAGCTGCAACACATAGCTAGTTTGTTTTTTACACATTAAGCTAGCTGCAACACATAGCTAGTTTGTTTTTTAGACATTAAGCTACCTGCAACACATAGCTAGTTTGTTTTTTAGACATTAAGCTAGCTGCAACACATAGCTAGTTTGTTTTTTAGACATTAAGCTAGCTGCAACACACAGCTAGTTTGTTTTTTAGACATTAAGCTAGCTGCAACACATAGCTAGTTTGTTTTTTAGACATTAAGCTAGCTGCAACACACAGCTAGTTTGTTTTTTAGACATTAAGCTAGCTGCAACACATAGCTAGTTTGTTTTTTAGACATTAAGCTAGCTGCAACACATAGCTAGTTTGTTTTTTAGACATTAAGCTAGCTGCAACACATAGCTAGTTTGTTTTTTAGACATTAAGCTAGCTGCAACACATAGCTAGTTTGTTTTTTACACATTAAGCTAGCTGCAACACATAGCTAGTTTGTTTTTTAGACATTAAGCTACCTGCAACACACAGCTAGTTTGTTTTTTAGACATTAAGCTAGCTGCAACACATAGCTAGTTTGTTTTTTAGACATTAAGCTAGCTGCAACACACAGCTAGTTTGTTTTTTAGACATTAAGCTAGCTGCAACACATAGCTAGTTTGTTTTTTAGACATTAAGCTAGCTGCAACACATAGCTAGTTTGTTTTTTAGACATTAAGCTAGCTGCAACACATAGCTAGTTTGTTTTTTAGACATTAAGCTAGCTGCAACACATAGCTAGTTTGTTTTTTAGACATTAAGCTAGCTGCAACACATAGCTAGTTTGTTTTTTAGACATTAAGCTAGCTGCAACACATAGCTAGTTTGTTTTTTAGACATTAAGCTAGCTGCAACACATAGCTAGTTTGTTTTTTACACATTAAGCTAGCTGCAACACATAGCTAGTTTGTTTTTTACACATTAAGCTAGCTGCAACACATAGCTAGTTTGTTTTTTACACATTAAGCTAGCTGCAACACATAGCTAGTTTGTTTTTTACACATTAAGCTAGCTGCAACACATAGCTAGTTTGTTTTTTAGACATTAAGCTAGCTGCAACACATAGCTAGTTTGTTTTTTACACATTAAGCTAGCTGCAACACACAGCTAGTTTGTTTTTTAGACATTAAGCTAGCTGCAACACATAGCTAGTTTGTTTTTTACACATTAAGCTAGCTGCAACACATAGCTAGTTTGTTTTTTAGACATTAAGCTAGCTGCAACACATAGCTAGTTTGTTTTTTACACATTAAGCTAGCTGCAACACACAGCTAGTTTGTTTTTTAGACATTAAGCTAGCTGCAACACATAGCTAGTTTGTTTTTTACACATTAAGCTAGCTGCAACACATAGCTAGTTTGTTTTTTACACATTAAGCTAGCTGCAACACATAGCTAGTTTGTTTTTTAGACATTAAGCTAGCTGCAACACATAGCTAGTTTGTTTTTTACACATTAAGCTAGCTGCAACACACAGCTAGTTTGTTTTTTAGACATTAAGCTAGCTGCAACACATAGCTAGTTTGTTTTTTACACATTAAGCTAGCTGCAACACATAGCTAGTTTGTTTTTACACATTAAGCTAGCTGCAACACATAGCTAGTTTGTTTTTTACACATTAAGCTAGCTGCAACACACAGCTAGTTTGGTCAGCAGGAGTGACTGATGACCCACTGCTGACCCAAAAGGGTACTCTTGGGCACAGATATGACACACCCATGCACCGTTAAACAAGCACTGTGCACCTGTTGGGGTGAGGCAAAGGCTAAGTTACCCACATGTCCATCTATTCCTCAGTGGGCTATTTTAAGGATTGTGTATGAAAAAAGTGATATCCCCCCTTTTTTTTCTTCTTCTTCTTCTTCTTTTTTGTTGTCGCTTTAAATGAGTCAGTCCATAGGCGAAACAGGAAGTGTTCATATTCAATCTTCATATTTTATAGGCAAAGATTCAAACCTCAAGCGACCTGAGCGTTTTTCTGAAATGTTTCTGGCTTTGTGTGTCATACTGCACATCAGTACCAGGCAGCCATTTTTCAACAGCAGGTGTCCCACAAAAAAATAAAATAAAAAATAAAATAAAATGGGGGAGGGAAATCTCCATTTTTCTAGCCGTTGGCGGCACGGTGGGCAGCGAGCGGCCTACACAGCGCTGTCTGACGCCTTTTGTTAGCCGCGGCCGGCTTTTTCTCCGCTGTGACTTGAATACTTAATAGTCACTGTCACTCCATTGCATGCCTGCCCCCTCCCCCTCATACGCCCACCTCCCGCTTGCATGCCCGCGTGGCCTTGCAGGTCTCATAAGGTTCAGTTACACAGAGCGGCTGAGAGAGAGACAGAGAGAGAAAGCTGCATGTTCAGATGTGCCTTCACAATATCCATTCAGCTCTCTGCTCTGTGGTCATTCTGGATGTGTGTGTGCGTGTGTGTGTGTGTGTGTGTGTGTGCGTGTGTGTGTGTGTGTGTGTGTGTGTGTGTGTGTGTGTGGGGAGGGGGGTGCATACCCAAAGGTATGTCATTTTGTGTGTCTTTGTGCGCATATACGGTTTGAATTTGTCTTTTTCTTTTTTCTTGTGCAATCATCAAGGCTACTTCAAAATCCTCACACATCGTCAAAAGCACTTTGACCTGGACACTGAGTGCTCCTTCTCTGCCTCCAGTCACACAACAGTATAGCCCTTTTCCCACATGCGCTTTGTACCGCAAAATGACCGGAACGTGGTCTAATGCCTGCATGTGAGAAAGGCGCCGTGCCGGTATAAGCGCGACCCCGTCGTCCCCGACATTTCACCAGTTTCGATCCAGTCAGAAGAGCGGTATGCTCTTAAGGGGACGCAAGTGGAAACGGTCCAGTCATTTTCCGCGACAGCGGTCCTTAAATCATGGGCGAAGTGTAGCCTACACACATTGCTTAATGTTCCAGCGGGCATAATCTAATCATTCGCGCACATTAAAGCAAACTGGCGAAATGATCTTGTGATAGCCTAATAAGAGCAGTATGTCAGCTTGCTGATTTCCGAAGGCAAGCAGGACGCATCAAACGAAGCCAGTCTGTAAAAAGTGCTTCAACGCGACGCAGGTGAACGGATAAACATCGAACCAGCAACTATTTCTCTCAGACACGGATCCCAACTTCTTCAAAGTGCATCATCTAATCATTCGCGCACATCAAAGCAAACTACTTCCACACATTTCGCTTCATGCATTTGCTTTCTCTACATACATAGGCTACAAGCGTTGGGCAGCTTGCCTTGCAAGCCTCTGCCATTCTCGCTTTGTCTGTCCTGTGTCAGGCTGCTGCAAAGTACGGAGGACTGAGTGAAGTTTTGCCGACCCCCCAAATAAGCTCCCCCCTCCCCCCGTCCCCCAACATACCGGCTATTTGACGACTAGATTCCCATATGCGCGCGCTAAGGTGTGAAGGGAAATTCAGGGAAATGTCCGATATTGACTTACAGGTAATTTTCCGGTACGCATGTGGGAAAAGGGCTTATGTGTGATGGAATGAGAGCAACAGTAACATTAGATCCTCCAGTCACACAACAGTATGTGTGATGGAATGAGAGCAACAGTAACATTAGATTCTAAAGCAACAGGCTGCTTCCAAGCTGCCTTTGTGGGTCAAATAACTTCACCCAAAGACCTTTATGAATTTGCCAAGACTCAGGGTGTATTCACACCTATCTCGTTTGGAGCAGTTGTTCCGAAACGGAGAGCATTTTCCCCCTTGGTGCGGTTCGTTTGGGGGAGTGTGAACACAGCAATGGCACTCGGATGCGGGACAAAACAAGCGGACCGAGATCGCCAAGAAAGGGTGGTCTCGGTCCGCTTCCAAACGAACTCTGGTGCGGTTCGTTTGTGGTGAGAACGTGAGCCGACCTCGATCCGCCACAACAGCAGTAAACGGTGCACATTTTTGGATAAACCAGCTGCCGTAGTCAGCTGCGCTGTGCGTAATGGCCTGAAGAACGAACATTTTTATCGTTTAAAAACAACATCTTTCAGATCCTGTTTTGGCGACTTGTGACTTGCATCGATAAACTTGGGGGGATTTTTGGATCATCACATCAGCAGTTTGAACTCAATCAACTTACCTCGGACCATGGGAGGGAAGCAACGTTAATGTGTTGAATCTCTAGGATTTTGCCTGTGTGCGGTGTGCTGCGCAGCACACCGCCCTCTCTCTCCCTCTCTCTCGCTCTCTCTGGTCTCCATTCAATAAATGAAAACAAATCGTGGTAATCAGAGCCAGCCTTCTTTGTGAAATGTCCGTTATTATTAAATTATTTATTAATATTTTATTCCTGACAGGACAGGTGTTCATATAGCCTATGTCTCGGCTAATCCTCATCTCCGTGATAGTAGCCTAATAGCAGAATTTGCGAGGGTCTTTGATCTTCTATCTCCAAATTCCCAATAGCCTAAATAGGCTAAATAAATACATAGGCTTACATAGGCTACATAGCATACATTAATAAATAAATAAAGAACTTTCTCCCTCTCTCTCTCTCCCGATCCCTCCCTCTTTCTTTCTTTCTTTCTTTCTCTCTCTCTCTCTCTCTCTCTCTCTCTCTCTCTCTCTCTCCTCGCACGGCGGACGCCCGACATAGCCTAAAATGTAGGTCTAACAAAACGCATTTTTATAATCATATAGGAAAATCTCTGGGAATTATTTTGTCCATCCCGAGAGGCTATTAGCCTATCAGAGTCTCTGCTGGCCAATCCAGGAAGTTTGACAATACTATTTGGACCGTTTCATTTGTGGCTGTGTGAACACAAACGAACCAAGCCACAAATGCAACAATTGTATCAATTAAGTACCTGAATTGGAAACAAAGCAAACGACCTACAGGTGTGAATACACCCTCACATTTCGAGAATATCATCATAGTTGCTTGCAGAGCCCCTTTGAAGAAGAAAATCCGTACCCACACATTGCTAAACCGTACCCCGGATTCCTAAACCATACCCTGGATTCCTAAACCATACCCTGGATTCCTAAACCGTACCCCGAATTCCTAAACCATACCCTGGATTCCTAAACCATACCCTGGATTCCTAAACCGTACCCCGGATTCCTAAACCATACCCTGGATTCCTAAACCATACCCTGGATTCCTAAACCATACCCTGGATTCCTAAACCATACCCTGGATTCCTAAACCGTACCCCGGATTCCTAAACCATACCCTGGATTCCTAAACCATACCCTGGATTCCTAAACCGTACCCTGGATTCCTAAACCATACCCTGGATTCCTAAACCATACCCTGGATTCCTAAACCATACCCCGGATTCCTAAACCATGCCCCTGGATTCTTAAACCATACCCTGGATTCTTAAACCATGCCCCTGGATTCCTAAACCGTACCCCGGATTCCTAAACCATGCCCCTGGATTCTTAAACCGTGCCCCTGGATTCCTAAACCATGCCCCTGTATTCCTAAACTGTACCCCGGATTCATAAACCATGCCCCTGGATCCTTAAACCGTGCCCCTGGATTCATAAACCATGCCCCCGGATTCATAAACAGTACCCCTGGATTACTAAACCATTCCCCCCGGACTCCTAAACCATGCCCCTGGATTCCTAAACTGTACCCCCGGATTCCTAAACCATGCCCCTGGATTCATAAACCGTACCCCCGGATTCATAAACCATACCCCTGGATTCATAAACAGTACCCCCGGATTCCTAAACCATGCCCCCGGACTCCTAAACCATGCCCCTGGATTCATAAACAGTACCCCCGGATTCCTAAACCGTTCCCCCCGGACTCCTAAACCATGCCCCTGGATTCCTAAACTGTACCCCCGGATTCCTAAACCGTACCCCTGGATTCATAAACCGTACCCCCGGATTCATAAACCATACCCCTGGATTCATAAACAGTACCCCCGGATTCCTAAACCATGCCCCCGGATTCCTAAATTGTGCCCCTGGATTCCTAAACCATGCCCCTGGATTCCTAAACCATGCCCCTGGATTCCTAAACCGTATACCATGGATTCATAAACCATGATGCCCCTGGATTCCTAAACCATACCCTGGATTCCTAAACCATACCCCGGATTCCTAAATCATGCCCCTGGATTCTTAAACCATACCCTGGATTCTTAAACCATGCCCCTGGATTCCTAAACCGTACCCCGGATTCCTAAACCATGCCCCTGGATTCTTAAACCGTGCCCCTGGATTCCTAAACCATGCCCCTGTATTCCTAAACTGTACCCCGGATTCATAAACCATGCCCCTGGATTCTTAAACCATGCCCCTTGATTCATAAACCATGCCCCTGGATTCCTAAACTGTACCCTCGGATTCCTAAACCATGCCCCTGGATTCATAAACCGTACCCCCGGATTCATAAACCATACCCCTGGATTCATAAACAGTACCCCCGGATTCCTAAACCATGCCCCCGGACTCCTAAACCATGCCCCTGGATTCATAAACAGTACCCCCGGATTCCTAAACCGTTCCCCCTGGACTCCTAAACCATGCCCCTGGATTCCTAAACTGTACCCCCGGATTCCTAAACCGTACCCCTGGATTCATAAACCGTACCCCCGGATTCATAAACCATACCCCTGGATTCATAAACAGTACCCCCGGATTCCTAAACCATGCCCCCGGATTCCTAAATTGTGCCCCTGGATTCCTAAACCATGCCCCTGGATTCCTAAACCATGCCCCCGGATTCCTAAATTGTGCCCCTGGATTCCTAAACCATACCCCTGGATTCCTAAACCGTATACCATGGATTCATAAACCATGATGCCCCTGGATTCATAAACCGTACCCCCGGTTTCCTAAACTGTACCCCCAGATTCATAAACCGCACCCTGGATTCATAAACCGTGCCCCTGGATTCCTAAGCCGCACCCCCGGATTCCTAAACCGTACACCTGGATTCCTAAACCGTGCCCCTGGATTCCTAAACCATGCCCCTGGATTCCTAAACCACACCCCTGGATTCCTAAACCACACCCCGGTCTGTAGGAGTTTTGACATCTAACTTGTGCCGTATAGCAATGACAGGTGACCTGCAGGTAGTGTTCATTCTACTCTAATCATACTTAATGGCACATACCGTATTATGGCATTTTTGCATTATTATTATGACATCCTCATTTATTGTATTTGATGATTAAGTACACATTAATTTGTTCAACACTGTATTTCTGTACGTTTAAAGTTTAAGCATTTAATTTGAAGGCTAAACGCCCAAACGAGAAATCTTGTGTTCGAGCTATTTTGGCCAGTGTAACACATCTAGAGCTGTTTAATTAACATCATGGCAGGCCCTCTTACATAAATATTAATCGGAATGCTAATTTATTGGATTTGACGATCAAATACAAATTAATTTATTCTGAAGGATAAACCATGATGCATAATGTTTTATAGATATTCTGGACAGTGCAACAACGCATCTAGAGCTCATCAAGGACAGATAGCGAATCCAGAGGCACAGTTTACTAATCTGTGTGCACGGTTTAGGAATCTGTGGATATGGTTTAGATTAGAACACTGGTTCTCAAACTTTTTCACATCAAAGACCCTTAAACTAACACCAATTAGACCGCGGACCCCCATCTGATAAGAATTTGTCCAATAGTCCCCCATCTGTCAAGAGTGTAGCTTTTACGGGAGATTGTTTTATTACAGAAAGTGTATGAAAGCCATGACCAAATCCTACATGCTGTCATTGTGTTACTTATGGATGGAATCAGAGTGAAAATAAATGATCTCTCTTTTTTGGGGGGATCCCCTGGAAAGCCATCAAGGACTCCATGGGGGTCTCAAGAGCCCACTTTGAGAACCACTGGTTTAAGAATCCATGGGTTCGGCTTTCCTTTCCTTTTGTCTTTTTTTTTTGGTCTTGTTTCTTCCAGGTGACCCCAGGGGGCCTCTGTAGTTTTTCTTTGCTGTCATCTTTCAGCTGTTTGTCCACAGAGAGTCGTCCCACTCTGCCTCCCAGAAGACTCCTGCAGCTCAACCCGCGCCTCAAGAGGATCACACCGCCTCACTCCACTGACTCCCCATCTGAGAACATCAGCCAGGATGCTGCCCTACTTTCACCAGCAGGAGGAGGAGGAGAAGAAGAAGAAGAACAAGAAGAACAAGAAGAAGAAGAATTAATTGGAGGAGACCAAACTTGAATCATCCTCATCACTTCCACCCCTCAGCTGTGTGTGTGTGTGTGTGTGTGTGTGTGTGTGTGTGTGTGTGTGTGTGTGTGTGTGTGTGTGTGTGCGTGTGCGTGCGTGTGTGCGTGTTCGTGTGTATCTATATTTAACTAGTATAATACTGGCCATTTAGTCAGGCCTCGCTCACAGAGTTGG
The DNA here is from genome assembly GCF_964638095.1 of Poromitra crassiceps. Taxonomy (NCBI): domain Eukaryota; kingdom Metazoa; phylum Chordata; class Actinopteri; order Beryciformes; family Melamphaidae; genus Poromitra; species Poromitra crassiceps. The sequence continues at coordinate 43,111,792 of NC_139634.1, read as the reverse complement.
CATGCAGCCTCTCCTCTCTCTCCCCAGAGGGGTTTCATAGTGCTCTTCAGTGGCTGATTACAACTCAGCTCACCTGTGTGCTGCTCCAGAGTTCACTGGCTGATTCAAACTCTGCTCACCATGTCTGCTGCTCCACTCTGCAGCTCTCCATGGTGCTGAACCTGTGTTGAGGCATTTCGGTCACAAATTTCGCAATATTTGTCCATTTAGTCTGCCCTAATTACCTAATTCAAAAATCCGACTGCGTCGGGTGTAGGCGTGCTCTTTACACTTCCTGAAAGATTCAGCCCGATCGCACCTAAAATGGCATAGCTGTGGGTGACACAATTCTGCACACACACACACACACACACACACACACACACACACACACACGCACACACATACACAGACATACACACACACACATTCACTTTCACATTCTTATTATAGGATATATGTAATATATATATATGTATATGTATATAGAAGAAAGTAGTGCCCTGTGCACAGCTGTGCTGCTAGTCCCGGGTGCAGCTGGAGCAGGAACAGCAGAAATAGCAGTAGAAAGGAAATCCAGCGCACACCAGGTTGTCAGAATAGACTTCTTTTATTTAAGTTGCATAAATATGGCGAACATATTTCCATATTTATGCAACTTAAATAAAAGATGTATATGTATATATATATATATATATTTATATATTTATATATATATATATATACATATATAACACACATGGACACACCAAATCTACACTCACACAAAATACCTGTGCACACGCGCACACACACAGACACACACACACACACACACACACACACACACACACACACACACACACACACACACAGTGTTGCGTGCCCAGTGGCAGGTGGTGTTCGGTGTTTCCTGGTGCGATTGGTTGGCCTGTGGGCTGGCAGGTCAGCCTGGCAGCGTTTGGTTTTCCTTGGCTCGGTTTGTTCTGCAACCCCCCCCCCCCCCCCCCGGGCCTCGGGGTCGGGTCACACTGGCTTAATCACATCCAGCTGGGTTCACTGGCTGAACAGCGCCCCCTGAGCGCGCTCATTAGTGACGGAGCACCAGGGGCTCGCCGTCCTTCACACCAGCTGTCTCCAAGACCAGGACCAAGGATGCCAAATACAGGCGGGTCCCAGACCCCTTGATTGGCACTTGAGACCCCCTGAAAGTCTCAACAGCAAAGTGTGTGTCTGTGTGTGTGTGTGTGTGTGTGTGAGTGTGTGTGTGTGTGTGTGTGAGGGGGGGGGGGGGGGGGGTAGTCCCTCTGGGAAAATCTGCAATTGTCACTAAACATTTATTTTAGAAGCTTACTATGGCCAATATTCATTATTCAAATTGCAAAATGTTTATTGGCAAACATGAATACATTGTTGTGGGGATTCCTTGCCATTAAATAGCCGTCTGTTTCTGGTAAGGCCTCCTTCCAGGGGTGGCTCTGTTGCAATGGTCCACATTCTCTGCCTGCCAAATCCCAAATGGAGCCTGTACATCACCAAAACCAACATCGACTCGATTAAAAATATGGACTACACATGTCAAATAGAAAGCAAAGTGCATTTGTTTTCCAACTTTGGATTCACTTCTAAAAAGCTGAATCAGAAGAACAAAAAGGTAGCAGAGGAGACGCCAGAACACGAGGTCCACTGGGTTTTTCACACACACTGCCAGGACTGAGACCAAGAGCAGGACCAGGGCCGAGACCAAGACCAGGACCAGGACCGAGACCAGCACTGGGACTAGTACTGAGGCTGAGGCCGGGACGCCGCCGCATGGCCACAACAAAACTCTGTTTTTGTTTTTTTAGACATTTCTTTTTAGCATTGTCATGCTTCATTTGACCGTTAGAGAGAGAGAGAGAGAGAGATATGAGAGTGCTGAGTCAAAAAAGGAATTGAAGACACAACAATATTATGTTTTATTCCAACTTTTAAAAAGATGAATGTGCAGCGACCAGCAATGATATTCCACTGCCTTCCCACCCGCAGACACGGCCAAGTGTCTGTAGAAATGACCAAGCTGAAACTACCGCTGCCGGGAATTGAACCTGGGGTAAAAGCACTCGCCTTGTGGAGTCTACACTACCCAGACACATCCTACTATCATTGGAGAGCCATATGTGTGTACTGTACTGTCTGTCTGTCTGTCTGTCTGTCTGTCTGTATGTCTGTACAGAGCAGCCTGATCTCCAACAGGATACGAGCCAAGATGTCGTTTGTACAAGCAGCCGACCTAAAATCATGTTTCAGCATTAAGAGACCTCTAGTGGTCGTATGAATAACAGCCCAGTCTCAGAATTTGGTAAAAACCTGGTATAACCTAGTGTGGGAATTGAACCTGGGGCCTCTGGCTTGACCCCTACCCCTACCCCTACCCCTACCCCTACCCCTACCCCTACCCCTAACCCTAACCCTACCCCTACCCCTAACCCTACCCCTACCCCTACCCCTACCCCTAACCCTAACCCTAACTACCTAACCCCTACCCCCACCCCCACCCCCTACCCCTAACCCTTTGTTGTTCTTTGTCAGCTTGTTTTTTTTAAATAAAAGTCGCTTTTTCAACCTGCTTTTGGGCGGAAGTTGCGTAGTACTCTTTCTCTGCCACTGAGGGGCACTAGTCTAGCAGACGTGATATTATGGTCGTATTGCAGTGATACGACGTCATTGGTCGTATGAGTTGGTCCGGAGTTGCAAGGCGCACCGTTGCTCCGATAACTTCCAAACTTTGCCGAAACACTTTTTGTCATGAATCTCGTGTGGCAAAAACATGAACAAATTGCACCCATAATAACGGGTCGCTATACGGCAATGTTTTAGATTTTAAATGGCCATAACTTGTACACCATTGCTCCGATCGTCTCCAAACTTGGGGAGTGCGCTCACGGGGACCTGACTGAGTGCAGTGCCAAATTCCGTGAAATTCGGACACGCATGAAGTTATAGTGCCACCTGTGGAATAATGAATGGATCAAGCTATTACTATGGTTCTTATTGGCGCAAATGATGACGTGCGTTGATCAAATTGATCAATATTGTGGCTTCTAAGACAGTTTGGTGGAGTAATACTGTGATGCGGGCGCAGGTGTGTGTTTATAGAGTATTTTACAACGGCTCGCAGCCAATCACCATCGAGAACCGTACAGTAACTATCCGTTTTATAATGTGAGATAGACCGACCGCGGTGAGGAACGGCTCGCCTTTTGACCCGGCTCTGCTGTGCTGTCGGCTCCTCTGAAGCCGCCGTGCAAAAAGACAAAAGCAGAGAGAGAGGAGCTGTTGGGGGAGGAGAGGCTGCTATTAATATGCAGAGCAGCTACTTCACGTACCTCCAGCACACTCAACATCTCTGGCTGCGTGTGTGCTTTCTAAAGCACAGGGCCTCTCCTGCCCTACATGGGCTCAGATACTGAAGAGGGAGGGGGGGGGGGGGGGCGTTCGTCTCCATGAAGAAATCCTCAAGACAAAGATGTTTTATCTGCGAGACGTCACACTCGCCTCCCGCAGCAGGAGGCTCTGGATCCGGCGCAGGACTCGACACACACAGATATACCTTTCCAGGGACAAATTAACAAATCAAGACGGCTCTTTCCTCAGATAACGTTTTTATTCGTTTTTTGAAGTGGTAAAATACCTGCAGTGCCACATTAAAGTCATATTCCAATAAGAGGCAAGCGGAGCAGAGGGGGAGGCAGAGGATGAGAGCTGATTTGCGGATGCCTGCGAGCGGTGATCCCTCCTCGCCGCGCGCCCGCTCTCGCCTCAGCTCGGCTCCCAGGTTTGATGTCACAGAGCGCCTGGCTCTCTCATTTCAGGGCCGACTAATTTCTCCATTATAGGTGCACAATTATCCCAGCGTGACTCACTGGGAACACAGATATGAGAATCAGAAAAGTAAAAGAACGAATAAGCGAAGCCTTATTACCGAGGGGAGAGAGGGAAGGGGTGTGAGAGAGAGAGGGGGGGGGGGGTAGAGAGACACTGAGGGAGAGAGAGAGAGGGGGCAGAATGAGGGGGAGATGAAGAGACACTGAGAGAGAGAGAGAGAGAGGGGGAGAGTGAGAGAGAGGTGGGGGAGATGAAGAGACACTGAGGGAGAGAGAGAGAGGGGGAGAGTGAAAGAGAGGTGGGGGAGGTGAAGAGGCTGAGGGAGAGAGAGAGGTGGGGGAGATGAAGAGACAGTGAGGGAGAGAGAGAGAGGGAGAGAGAGAGAGAGGTGGGGGAGTTGAAGAGACACTAAACTTTTAAACTTTGTCACCTAGCCTATGTACATATTTGTTTGCAAGACCGACATGTTTACATATCTCTGTATTATAACAGGCTAACATTATAGTTTATATTATTGTTATTATTGTTACTATTATAGTTTTGTGCTAACCTTTTGGTTATAATTGTGTTAATTTTTGTTTTGTTGCACACTTGCTTTGGCAATGCAAACTTATGTTCTCCATGCCAATAAAGCCTATTGAATTGAATTGAATTGAGAGGGGGCAGAATGAGGGAGATGAAGATACACTGAGGGAGAGAGAGAGGGGTAGAGTGAGAGAGAGGTCTCTCTCACACACACACACACACACACACACACACACACACACACACACACTCTCTGTCTCTCTCTCCTCTGCCTTCACTGTCTTCTCCTCTGATGTGTTTGTGTGTGAAGCGTGCTTTAAAATCACAGGAATCAAGTGCATTGGACTTACAGTAATGACTAAAGAGCGTTTCCCCTCCATTCCTCCCACAGAAGCAGAGACGTGTGTCGCCTCCTGCAGAGCGCTGTCTGCTGTCGGGCTCACAGCACCGCGTCTTGCTATGTAAAGTACGGAGGAGTGCGCTACGTCTTAAAATGTATGTTGTGCTGCGGTGATCTATCTCTCTGTGTTTTGGTGGCTGACAGCTGCTCTGCGGCGCTGCTAAGGCTCCCGAGAAACTTAATGCAGATTTGCGGGGGGGGGAAAACAGTTTAAAGGAAACTTTTGAGAAGTGAGAATAGTTTGATGCGGTATTGTGCTGAGTCAAACGTGTTTGAAAGGAAAGCGGCTACATTAGCATTTTGAAGGTATAGCGACTTGAGGGTGTGTGTTGACACACACAGCCCATGATGGGCCGTCGTGGCCCCGAGTCTTTGTGGTGTGCCGCGCTACGTTGGCTCTAGTGGGCCTTGTCAGCGGCTTTTTCGGATGATTCGACATGCGGAATCGGAGAGAGAGATCACTCTGATTGGCTGGTGGTCAGGGGTAGAGAAATCACTCTGATTGGCTGGTCAGGGGTAGAGAAAGCACTGTGATTGGCTGGTCAGGGGTAGATAAATCACTCTGATTGGCTGGTCAGCTGCTAGTGAAGCAGTGCAGGAGAAGAGAGGGCACATACACACACAAAATGTTCTGCTAATGTTTCAACTTCATCTCATCTGATCATTGCAATACATGGATATTTTAACAACAACATGGATTCAGGAAAGCTCCTTGAGCCTGTCGCTGTATGACATCACCCATTTAGTGTGGTTTCTCCTTATTTATCTGCCTCTTCCTCTCTTCTTCCACAAGCAAAAGACCAGAGAAGGTCTGACGACACCCGTGCCATTTGCAACTTTTTTATCAGACATATTCTCCATTAGAAGTAGCTATTTCACAAAACTAACGGCCATACACCGAAGCTACGCTGAAGCAACGCTGAAGCTACGTATACCGCGGACGCAGTTTCATTTCAGCGTCCTTATTGACAGGCGAGACCAATCACACCAGCCGCACACCACGCTGAAGCTACGCTGCACGCGTGCTGCAATGATAGTATCAGCTTCTGTTCCATTTTTTAAGGGCGCTATGAAGCCATGAAGTCAATGCAAGTTGTGAGCAGGGGGACGGCAACGCTGAGCGAGGCGCTGAGGAAAAGAGAGTGCCGAAGCTTCCGTGAAGTGTTGCTTCAGCGCTGCTTCTGCTTCCACTAGTCCTTTTAGGCTAAGTTGGTGTGTTCCAGCCTTAAAGCAACAGTAACGTAACAGCTCATTTGATGGCACAGTGATTCTGATAGGTAGAATGGCAGTTCTGTCATTCCCACACCGCCCTCCAAAGACCTGTTCCTGCACTGTGGATCCTGGAGCTTGACAGTGTCAAGTTGCCTTTTAAGTCCACTTCCTGCATGGATCCTTCAAATGAAAAGTTTTCCACTGACAAACTAACGGGATGCTTTTATTGTGAAGTACATATAGGCAGTGAAACGTGTTTCTCTTGCTAGCTTGATTAGCCGCGGCACGGTTAGCTACTTCTCTCACTAAAACAAGTCGGGGACGAGAGCATTTGGCGATATTTGGAGTCATATTTCTTCCCAGCAAATCAGTTAGAAACACTGCAGAAAGGCAAAGGAGAGAGTAGAAACCGTCAAATAAGGCTGGTATATTTGCACGTACAGACAGGGAAGTGTAGCATTCAGGTGGGGGCGCGGTTTCCCCAAATAGAAAAAAGTCCAGAGCAGGTCTTTAACTCTCCTCACAGAGACTAGTTATTTGTGGGTGTCGGGGGCGAGCGGGGAACCTCTGGTCTGCAACCCCATCGCACCTCCAGCATGATAGAGTTTGTGCTGTTTCTCCTCTTATTCCTCCAATTAGGGAACTCTCTCAGGATGCACAGCAACATTTGTCTCCATTAATAATGTAGGTTACTGTATAAGGAGAGCTGGGCATTGAGGCTACGCCCTGATGAAAAGTTCTTGGAAGTCTCATACAGAGATCCAATTACACGCGGCAGAGGAAGTTAGTAGACTGTTGGGAAGGTGGATTAGAACAGAACAGAACTGCCCGGGCCGCAAAGTCAACAGCACTTATTGCTTATTTCAGCAAACACAATAAATCATATGCACTGAGTGCAGACAATCGATTCCCTCAACCCGTGATTATTCTGAGTGATACTGTACAAGCAGGGTGTGTTTACATAATCAGCCCTGTGTGTGTGCGTGTGTGTGTGTGTGTGTGTGTGTGTGTGTGTGTGTGTGTGTGTACACACACAGCTATCTTAGTGAGGACCAGTGTGAGTCTCATACCTGGGAAGTGAGGACATTCTGGCCTCACTTTTCCACACAGCTTCACAGCAGATATGACATTGAGCGGCTGGTCGCTCTTAATCAATTGTCATCTCTTCGAGCTGACTTGGAGGAGCGTGATTGCAAGTGTTTTCTTTCCATTTGATGTTATGCCCGTGCCTTCCACCTCTTCCTTGTTGTTGTAAAGGTAAAGGTAAAGTCCCACTGATTGTCACACAATGTGTGAAATTTGTTCTCCGCATTTGACCCATCACCTGGGGGAGCGGTGAGCGGCAGCAGCGCCGCGCTCGGGAATCACATGGTGATCTAACCCCCCAATTCCAACCCTTTGATGCTGAGTGCCAAGCAGGGAGGCAAATGGGTCCCATTTTTATAGTCTTTGGTATGACTCGGCCGGGGATCGAACTCACGACCTCCCAGTCTCAGGGCGGACACTCAGACCACAAGGCCACTGAGCTGGTTGTTGTTGTTGTTGTTTGTGTTGTGCCTGTTTCTTGTGTGCTATGATGATTTCCGTGTGTTTTTATGGCTTTATATATTGTAAACTTGTAATAGTTTTATGGGCTGTATTCAGGGTGTCCTCGAAATTAAAGAGAGCTTGCTGTCGATGGCCCGCAGTGGTTTAAGTATAAGAGTTAAATCAATGAAAGGGCTGTTTGAAGGTTAAGACTTGGTTTTAAAGGTTCGAATTGGGTTTAGCTTAGGGTTAGTTCTTTAGAGCGAGGGGCTAGGGAATGCATTATGTCAATTAATGCCCTCATATATACGTGTGTGTGTGTGTGTGTGTTTGTGTGTGTGTAGGTGTGTGTGTGTGCGTGTCGGTGTGTGTGTGCGTGTGTGTGTGTGTAGGTGTGTGTGTGTGTGTGTGTGTGTAGGTGTGTGTGTGTGTGTGTGTGTGTGTGTGTGTAGGTGTGTTTGTGTCAATAATAATCAAATAGAAGCGAACTACGTGACGCGTTCACGTAGGCAGACTGTTGTGCGCAATGCAGATAAACCTCTGGTGGCGTAGTATCAAAAATGCATGTGTGTGAACTGTGAACGCTTCACCAAATTTCTCAGACGTGCACACGCTGTAAGTAGCTACAGTACGCATCTTGTTGTCACGCGTGATGTAGTTTGCGCACGTCAGAGTGCGCGTGCGCGTATTATCGTCATGTGTGCGTTCATGCATGCGTTCACGAAAAATGCATAAACATTACACATAACATTACGCGTAATGTTACGCGGGGTGCACCAGTCACGCGTGCATTACAAGTCAATGGGGAAACTACATGACACGTCATGCGTTGCTTTGCTACACAGTCGTCAAAGCATGCGTGTGTCGATAGCTGCGCATGTTTATTGAGTCGTTTGGATCTCCATACATGTGCGAGTGTGCGTGCGTGCATTCGTGCGTGTGTGTGTGTGCTTGCGTGCGTGCGTGCACGTGCATGTGCATGTGTGTGTGTGCGTGTGGGTGAGTGCATGTGTGTGTGTGCGTGTGTGTGTGCTTGCGTGCACATGCGTGCGTGTGCGTGAGTGCATGTGTGTGTGTGCGTGTGTGTGTGTGTGTGTGTGTGTGCATGCGTGTGTGTGTGTGTGTGCGTGTGTGTGTGTGTGTGTGTGTGTGTTTGGGCCTCCTCCCCCTCCTGACAGACTGCTCTGTTGGTACCAGCTGACAGGGTCGTGCTCCTGGTCAAAGACAAAGCTCATAATAAGGACAAGAGAGACGGCTGGCACTGTCTCTGTTAATCCTCCTATCTGCAGCTACAGTGGCAGATCTGAAGCGATGCTATCACGCCGGGCGCCATCCATGCGTGCTAAATCCATTTTGAAACATATTTCTGGATGCCAATCTCTAGGATTATTGTGCTGCGATCGTTCGATCCGGTTCAGGGATTGGCTCTGGCTGTTGTTCACTGAGTAAACATCAAGCCGCTGATTGGTGGCTACAAGTTGTGTTGTTCCATCTTCAGCAGCGTTCTTCACTCTGTGGCGCTCCCAGCGGTCAACACTGACCCCAAAACACACTTTGAGTTTGATACACTGTTGGAAAGAGGAGAATATAAGCTTTCTCCAGATATCAAAATGATCACTGTACTCCAAAGATTTGTCTCGAGTGTTTCCAAACTATGGTTTTGAGAAAAAGGGATTTGATGTATGACAAAATAAGCGAGTTTTGCTTCTCACCCTATATATTTATGAGCTATTTAGCATTTGAATATCACAATCATCTTTACACAGAATGAAAGCCAATTAAGGCTTTAGTTTACTTAAATTTGATGAATCGCACAAAACAGCCAAAATCTATATTTTCTCATAAAATCATGTTTCTAAACGAGCCATTGCTACATGTGACTTATTTTCTCCGAGCAGGTGATATTTACCTTTCCTGTCTGATCCACAGGAGGCGTGGGAGGACCGGGCGGATCGCCGCATCCCCAAACTTCCTCGAAAGAGGATGGAGCATCGGGTAGGCTAAATCAGGCAAGCTTTCTTAATGGAGGCATCACATGATCCTGTCTGGATCACATGACACAGCGGGGACATTTCCCTCTCCAACACCAACCACAGGACTGACCTCCTGCTGCAAACATGTTTTAAACATGATGTAACCCATTGATACCTGATGCAGCATTTGCGTGTATATCCCTCATTTGTGTGCGTATCCCTTTAAGACCGCGAACCGCGTCTTAAAGGGATACACACACAAATGCTGCATCAGGTATCAATGGGTTAAAGTGAATGTTTTGTATGGAGAGAAATGTGCACCCCAACACACATGACTATTACCTGAATCACTGATACAACAGTATTGATTTAACTTATAGGAACTTAGAATAAGTGGCTGATGCATGTTTTATATTGCATTATAATAGCATTTCTAATAGATTGTTCAACATTATTAATTTACCTAAAGCACAAAGCAGTGTCATGTGATTCTTCAATATGTATTTTAAATTACTCGAAAGAATGACACACAAAACATACAGCAGTAACATGTTTATTTAAAATGCATTATCATTAATTTCCCTTCCGACAGGCCAACCCGATCTCCCAAAAAATTGTAAAATAGTAAAGTTTTTGGACCAACGTTGCTATGTTAGAATTTCGGCTCAGAAATTGTAAAATGGTAACGTACGTTTCTACAGGGGTGGGTGTGGTTTACGGATATTTTCCGTTTCTAACCCCCTTTCTAACCCCTATCCTAACCCTAACCCTAAAATCTCAGAACGTTACCATATTGTCTGTGAGACTGTGTTGGACAGACGGTGAATTTAGACCACGGGACAGATTATTTTGCTTTACAATGGGAATTTATAAGGTCATTATTAGGTTGTTACAGTGTCGTACAATATTATGTCATTACAATGTTACATTATTACATCACATACGTAATATCAACATCAAGCGTCACAGGATGTTTAGGATTAAGCTTATTTGCTGTAATTCTCTGCTAACGGACGATGTACATGTGACGTGGAAACATCTGAATTGATAAAAGGATGAGATCTCATCAGTGGAGAAAGGATCCGCTGGGTGGAAAAATGTAAAAAAGGTTGAAAGCGAGTGCAGTGGAGCCACGGGCGTCACGCTGAACAGCCCAGCCTCTCCTGACATTTAGAGCTGTGAGACCTGAAGGCATCATCAAAGATGTCTGCTCATTTTCTGCAGAGAACATTTGAAACTGAAGACTTTGAAGGAGCCCAAAGCGTTCCTACAGAGAGACTCAGAGTCGGGTCGGCCCAAAGCGTTCCTACAGAGAGACTCAGTCGGGTCGGCCCAAAGCGTTCCTACAGAGAGACTCAGAGTCAGGTCGGTCCAAAACGTTCCTACAGAGAGACTCGGAGTCGGGTCGGTCCAAAGCGTTCCTACAGAGAGACTCGGAGTCGGGTCGGTCCAAAGCGTTCCTACAGAGAGACTCAGAGTCAGGTCAGTCCAAAGCGTTCCTACAGAGAGACTCGGAGTCGGGTCGGCCCAAAGCGTTCCTACAGAGAGACTCAGAGTCAGGTCGGCCCAAAGCGTTCCTACAGAGAGACTCGGAGTCGGGTCGGCCCAAAGCGTTCCTACAGAGAGACTCAGAGTCAGGTCGGCCCAAAGCGTTCCTACAGAGAGACTCAGAGTCAGGTCAGTCCAAAGCGTTCCTACAGAGAGACTCGGAGTCAGGTCGGTCCAAAGCGTTCCTACAGAGAGACTCGGAGTCGGGTCGGTCCAAAGCATTCCTACAGAGAGACTCGGAGTCAGGTCGGTCCAAAGCGTTCCTACAGAGAGACTCGGAGTCGGGTCGGTCCAAAGCATTCCTACAGAGAGACTCAGAGTCAGGTCGGCCCAAAGCGTTCCTACAGAGAGACTCAGAGTCAGGTCAGTCCAAAGCGTTCCTACAGAGAGACTCAGAGTCGGGTCGGCCCAAAGCGTTCCGACAGAGGGACTCAGAGTCGGGTCGGCCCAAAGCGTTCCTACAGAGAGACTCAGAGTCGGGTCGGCCCAAAGCGTTCCGACAGAGGGACTCAGAGTCGGGTCGGCCCAAAGCGTTTCTACAGAGGGACTCGGAGTCGGGTCGGCCCAAAGCGTTCCGACAGAGGGACTCGGAGTCGGGTCGGCCCAAAGCGTTCCGACAGAGGGACTCGGAGTCAGGTCGGTCCAAAGTGTTCCTACAGAGAGACTCAGAGTCAGGTCGGCCCAAAGCGTTCCTACAGAGAGACTCAGAGTCAGGTCCGCCCAAAGCGTTCCTACAGAGAGACTCCGAGCCGGGTCGGCCCAGTTTTCAATGGGAGGGAGGGATATTCTGACCCGGAGAAAATGCCAAAACATAATGAGTGATGGGCGTTTTGAAAGCAGCTGAACTTAGTGTCTGCAATCACAAACAAGAACTTTAACAGAAGCAAAGATACCTATACAATAACTATAGGTACCGTTTAGAATGTCCCCCATAATGTCAACATCATTCACGGAATGAATGTACGTTCACAATGGCATGGTTCAATCATTGTTCACAATGGCAGAATACTGTTGGAAACATGGACATTTAATAACCTTCAATATGAATGCGTTTCCATACAGCATCAGTCATAACTGCTCTTAGACAAGAATCAACATTCCTCATCTGCTCAGTGTGACAGAGAAAATATGTGTGACTCTCGGCCTTCTAGCAGACGTTGCCTCTCCAGACCTGAGGGAGTCCAGTCTCCAGTGTGGATCCTCCCATCCAGCAGAGAGCAGCTGCAGTCCTGACGCTCCTGGGTGAGTGTAGCTCAGAGCTGAGGCCAGAGAAGCACGCACGCACACACGCATGCACACACACATACACACACACACACACACACACACACACACACACACTGACACACACACACACACACACACACACACCTACACAGTTAGGTTTGAGTTAGGTTTGGTTGTTATAGATGTTGCTGCTGAGATGCTGCCTGAGCAGTGGGTGAGACATGTGCCACGTTTGTTTGCTGTGGCTGTTATGGTTTCTGAGCTGCAGATACTTTTAGTGGAGGAAATGAAGACAAAGGAGAATCATCTGAGCAAAAGTAATAAGAAAAGAAAATAATAAATCCTACACCATTTGAATATGTTGTTCAAGACATACTGGAGTCTTGCTAGGCAGTCTGATACAGTACAAGACATACTGGAGTCTTGCTAGGCAGTCTGATACAGTACAAGACATACTGGAGTCTTGCTAGGCAGTCTGATACAGTACAAGACATACTGGAGTCTTGCTAGGCAGTCTGATACAGTACAAGACATACTGGAGTCTTGCTAGGCAGTCTGATACAGTACAAGACATACTGGAGTCTTGCTAGGCAGTCTGATACAGTACAAGACATACTGGAGTCTTGCTAGGCAGTCTGATACAGTACAAGGGTCCTCCCCTATGAAAAGGATCTCAGGGGAATACCAGTCATTTACAGATTTGATTTGATTTGATTTTCTCCTGAAGTTTCAAAGAAAAATAAATTATCCTTCATCACTATGTGTGAGAAATATAATTGTACTCACCCACTTTAGATGCTATCAGCTTATTCAATGGCCATTATCAGTTGTCATCGGGACCATGATAGATGAGGTAGGCTATGTAGTAACAATCAGAGCAGTGACTCTTTATATCTCTCTCTATATATATATATATATATATATATATATATATATATATATATATATATATATAGTTTAGAGTAACCAGAAAGAGTCACTGCGTGTGAGTGTTTCTCGACTCCTCTTTGAAAGTCTCGTATTTGGCATTTTGGCCCCTATACCATCTTGGTTTTTGGGAGCCAGAAGTGATGTATTTGTAGCAGAGGGTGTTTTCCTCCAGCTGCAGTGCCTGCTATTGGTCTGTGATCATCCAGTTGCACGATCAATGAACAGGCGACCTGTCAATCACCTCCAAAACAGTCTTTTTCATCATCTATTTTACTCTAAACAGGAGAGTTCTATTAAAATTCACCACCCGTACAGTCATGAAAGGTGTAATTAGCTATAGCCTATAGACCAAAACCGGTTCAGTGTCTTGCCCAAGGACACTTGGACATGCAGACTGGAGGAGCCGGGGATCAAACCACCGACCTACTGATTAGTGGACGCAGGGCTGGCCCGCCCTATATGCAAACTAAGCGGCTGCCTAGAGCCCCGGGAGTTGCCAGGGGCCCCCTAAAAAAAATATATACATTATATATATATATATTTTTTTTAAATAAGCATAGGCTATAATATTATAGGCTGTGTGTGGTAGTTAAAACATAGGTTGACGTTTATTTATGTTTGCAGTTTAAACAAAAACATAAATACTGTAGGCTACATACAGTACAACACAAAAGGCTGTTATTTCCCCTTTGTCGCCACCTGGTGAGTAAATATATATGTAACTAAAACCATTAAAGTTGCCAACCGGTCCTGCATGTATCTACCGGTCCGTGGCACAAAAAAGGTTGGGAACCCCTGGTTTAACTGACCTGGCAACCCCTATGGCTGCTGGGTTCTACACGCTTGCTTGACACTGATAGGGCTACAAACGAGCGTCATCGTCACGTTTGTTTGTTTTAAATATTCCTCTAAATATGGCTAAAAGTCCAAAAAACTTCAAACCCCCTACTTAAAAGTACCTCCAGCACGGATGCCCCCAAACCCCCGCCCCTGGGAGGGGGCCCCTAATCTATATCCTGCTTAGGGCCCCCAGATGGATAGGGCCGGCCCTGAGTGGACGACCTGCTCTACCTCCTGAGCCACAGAAGAAGAAGAAGAAGAAGAAGAAGAAGAAGAAGAAGAAGAAGAAGAAGAAGAAGAAGAAGAAGAAGAAGAAGAAGAAGAAGAAGAAGAAGAAGAAGAAGAAGAAGAAGAAGAAGAAGAAGAAGAAGAAGAAGAAGAAGAAGAAGAAGAAGAAGAAGAAGAAGAAGAAGGTTGGACATGTCGGAGGACAGAAGCTTGTCAGGATATTGCTGATTTGCTGATTGAGCGGTTTAAACCTACAAAGAAAATGTAATTGAAAAGGCGAGTTTTGCCCGACAGCCTTTGTGATATCTTTTTAATTACGTTTCCTTCTCTCATGTGTGATGGCGCCGCTGCGATCGGGACGGCGATAAGAGCGCCGGCAAAGCGCGCGGTTGTGTTCATTAAAATGTGGATCTTCAAGAATGTGTTGCTAATTAAAATTCAGCCAGATGAGGAGAAAACCTGCGGTGTCTCCTCAATACCCGCTTCACTTCAGAGAGCTGCAGGGCAGACGCGTCACACAGGACTGTTTGACATTACAAAAACCTCACTGCTATTAATATAACTCTATATTATGTGACATATCTGACTGTTACTAATATAACTCTCTATTGTATGATATATTGTATACCTGTTATTAAAAACTTGTTTATGTAAATGCATACATGGCAAGGCTTTGAAAAATGCTACCTTATCTGTAAAGGGGAGACTTGTATGTAACCTATCTCATTGTCATTCAGATCTCATTGTCATTCAGATATGTCAAGGTGAGAGGTCAAAGGCCATGCCAGGTTTCTCCTTGCCAAAATGTAGCCTACACTTTGAATGATTATGTAGCCCCCTTGCAGACGAGCGAGCCTGACATGGCTGATACTGATACAAGCTGATAGCTGATCGTTATGATACAACTTGTACGGCCTTTTATAGAACTGAGAAAGAAATGGTGAGTGGATATAGAGAGGCAAAGTGGAACGTCACTTCCTGCTTCAGCACTGTACCAGAGATTTTCATCCGCCATTTATTTTCCAATAGACATTTCGTAAAATATGCTTATAAAATAGTTGTACTTCGTTGAACCAAACGGTTCAGCTAACACTATAATCGGGAGAGACCATAGAACATTTCACTCGGACCAAAACTTAAAAAAACATTGAAAAAATATTTTCTTTAAACCCGCATCTTTTTTAACGTTTTGGTGAAATGTTGTGCGATCTCTCATGTTTCTAAATAAATCTGTACCGTTTGGTTTGAACCAGTAAAACTATTTTTATACGCATTTTACGAAATGTGTATGGGAAAATAAATGGTGGATGAAAATCTCTGGTTACAGTGCTGAAGCAGGAAGTAGGCGTAGTCACTTTGCCTCTCTATTCAGCAGAGGTTTTGGCTTCTTTGGCTTTAAGATCTGTGGAGTTTTCCTTTCCTCGCCATCACAGAGTGAAAGGCCAATCACAGTCATCGGCTTAGAGAATGAATTCAATGGAAGCAGAAGCAGAATGAGCACAAATAGCAGAATGTTTGTGACGGGCGGCGCTGATTGAGACGCAGACAGAGAGCAACGGGTTCGAGGGAGCAGCTGCTTGCTTCTTCTCAGTTAAGGGTCCATTCAGTCTCTTTAGAAAGGGGCCTTATTGACGACTTTGGAGCGACTTAATGAAGGGTTGATGCTGATGGCAGAAAGCAGCAGATCCACTGAAAGCAGCAGAACGCAATTACAGCATTTGAATCACTGCTGAGAGAGACAGCGGCACTCAGGGAGTGTGTGTGTGTGTGTGTGTGTGTGTGTGTGTGTGGAGGTCCATGAAAGCACTTATGAACTTGTGTGTTTGCTAATGCCTTCATGTTCTTCAGAGAGACAGACAGATGCAGAGAGAGGCGATAGAGTGGGAAAGCGTCCCGTTCCGTCACTGAAAGGTCACAGGTTTTATTGGTAGAAGTCCCTGCCTACCAATACGAGGGTCGCAGGTTCTAGCCCCCCTGTTACCTCTGGCTCGGCCGGGGCGTCCATACAGGCACATTGGGCGTGTCTGTGTGTTGGAAGCCAGATAAGGTGTCCTGGTTGCTGCACTGACACGTCGGTCGGGGGCGCGTGTTCGGGAGGAGGGGGAGTGTCATCTGGCTGTGCTACGTCCTGCTAGATGACACTCCTCACTGAGGGTTAGAGGTCAGATCCCCACAGCAGCTACGTCCTGCTAGATGACTCCTCACTGAGGGTTAGAGGTCAGATCCCCACAGCAGCTACGTCCTGCTAGATGACTCCTCACTGAGGGTTAGAGGTCAGATCCCCACAGCAGCTACGTCCTGCTAGATGACACTCCTCACTGAGGGTTAGAGGTCAGATCCCCACAGCAGCTACGTCCTGCTAGATGACTCCTCACTGAGGGTTAGAGGTCAGATCCCCACAGCAGCTACGTCCTGCTAGATGACTCCTCACTGAGGGTTAGAGGTCAGATCCCCACAGCAGCTACGTCCTGCTAGATGACACTCCTCACTGAGGGTTAGAGGTCAGATCCCCACAGCAGCGACAGGTCCATCAACAGATATGTCTCATGCTGAAGTGCCACTGAGCAAGATGCTGACACACTGAGAGCCTGTTTCCTCAGTAGAAGCTTCATTCAGAATAGAGTGCACCTAGCCTGATCACGTGACCTCAAATTCTGTTTCTCTCTAGCCTACATATCAGTCTGGGATTCCAGTGATTCCAGTGATTTCAGTGACTACTTGCCTTGACAGACAACTCCTTCAGCCAATCAGCGTCGCCAAATCCAGTCCGCAGAACAACGAAAGCGGCTTTTCCTGCTGAGTTCTTGTTTAATTGTTCTTCTAGAGTCTATTTCTGCAATAACTGCACATAATGACTGTGTTTCCTCAACGTTAATGTTACCGCTCGTTGGTTCGGGAGACGCCATTACTGTTTTGCCAGGCCTGGTTACGTCTTCAATACGACGCAGTCCCTGATTGGCCCGGTTACATTGTAATGTCAGGGAATGGCTGTGGGCGCGTGGAACACCAGACTGATCCGTGGAGGGAAACAGAATGTGAGCTCATGTGCTCAGGATATTTTTGTCAGGATAGAGTTCACCGTCTTCTCATCAGAAGACAGTTCATAGTAGAGGTCTTGGGGTATGTGCCCGAACCCCCGAATACCTGAGGCTCCGACCCATTCAAAAGAAGCCTCTGCCAGAACCTTTTGCCGCTGGGCTCTGTGGAAATGATCCCATACATCCTTTGATACATCAAAGGATGTGTTTCAGCGACCCAGTTGGCCTAAGATATGTTGTATATATGTTTGTATATATATGTAAGATATGGCCCTACTGTACATTTCTACATCTTTTTGGGTTTGGGCACAACTTTTTGGATCCCTGAAGACGAGTTCATAGTGTTTTAATTCAGAATACAGTTCAGAAGATCTTTAATCCTGCACATGAACCTTTAGGATATAAAGTCACATCACAGTTAGAATCAAACTGATGTAAGTCAGTCGCAAAAATCAAGTGATTGTTTCTTTTTTCATATCTGCGGTTGTGACAGATCACAGGTCAGACTTTATTTGTTCACTGGTCCTCATCTCCCTCTGCTTGTGTCTCAGTGTAAAGAGAGTTGTACAGTATATTAGCATCCCCCCCCCCCCCCGCCTCCTCCCCTGGAGCATAAGGAGGCCCAGTGGGGGCCCCGGGGGCCCTGGGTGGCCCCTGAGCAGTGCCAGGACTCTGGGGCTCCAATCTTTTCCCAGCATGCCTTGGGCTTCTCTTCCCAGCATGCATTAGGCTTATCTTCCCAGCACGAGTGGATATCCGCACAGTGGACTACAGGTCCCAATATTTATTGACTATAAAATACTAAAAAGCAATGTTTCTACCGAAACAAGGGGTCTTCATCAGGCCTTTTTTTTGCATTAGCATTTGCCATGTTTGGGTTGGAACATTGCTTATTAATATTATTATTATTATTATTTTGTAGTCAATAAATATTGGGAGCTGTATAGTGTGCGGATATCCACTATTTCTACCTTGGCCTAAAAACTGGCTGGATGTGCACACAATTACTCCACTGAACTACTTATCTTCCCAGCATGCATCAGGGTTATCTTCCCAGCATGCATCAGGGTTATCTGGCGGTCACGCGGCGTCTCGCTGCCTATATCCCCCCACTTGCCTCCTCACCGCTCGTTGCATAATCCAAACGCAGTGGGTCAGCTGGGGAGGGGAGGAGCCACACCCAAACCTGAGAGGGAGAATTACGCTGTGTCAGCAGCAATGCAGGAGCTCACTCATTATAATACAGCTATTTTTAGACTTACTATTGTTATTATAGTATCATAATTCATATAGCCGGGTCTATTAATAGTGCAGATTATTACAGATATAGGTCATTCTAGATGTGTTTATTATAGAAAAGGTCATTATAGATGTGTATTTATTATCTTGCTATACTTATTGGGTTGCGTTGAATAATACAACACAACACACTACTACTGATACTTATACCAATAATAACACTGATAATAGTAATAATCCTAATAATGGTTCACCACATAAGAAAGTAAAAAACTATAAAACAACACAAGACAGACAGTAGAGTAGGGTTATAAATGCTGGTGCTGTAGCCAAGCGTTCGCTTTCTTTCTTTCTGGCCTGCATCTGTTCAAACCACACGCTGACCCCTGCTCTGACCCCCCTGTGGAGACAAGCCTGTTTCCCTACAGGAGCTCAGGATCATCAGCATCATTATTAATAATAAAAAGAATTTGCCCGCTGGGAGCAATAGAGCAGAACATCCCATTAGAGGCGAGGAAGTCTGGATGGCCTCCATTAAAAACCATTGATTTCAAAGAGCAGCCCGGACTGGAAATTAAGAGACTATGTTCTTAGCGTCTAGTCCTACAGTGGGTTCACACAGTGAGAAATAATTGATCAACTCCTAATTACAGATTATAGCACATTACTTTGATACACAGAAGTGATCTAGTTGATAGTTGTCTACTTTGATCGTGATATACGCAGTTGATAGTGATGTAGTGGGGATGTAGTTCATATAGAGATTCTCTGGCCTCCTCAGCTCTGAGCTCCTACCCCTCCCATCTGAGAGAGCTGGACCTGAGCTACAATCACTGGAGACTGGACTCTCTCAGGTCTGCAGAGGCAACGTCCGCTAGAAGGCTGATCGTTACGCACATTTTCTCTGTCACTGAGAAGATGAGGAAGAGGTTAATGTCTAACAGCAGTTTCTGACATGCTGTATGGAAACTCATTCATATTGAAGGTTATTAAATGTCCCTGTT
The DNA here is from genome assembly GCF_964638095.1 of Poromitra crassiceps. Classification (NCBI taxonomy): domain Eukaryota; kingdom Metazoa; phylum Chordata; class Actinopteri; order Beryciformes; family Melamphaidae; genus Poromitra; species Poromitra crassiceps. The sequence continues at coordinate 43,092,276 of NC_139634.1, read as the reverse complement.
TCCGTCCTCAAAGATAATCTGCTGATCTGACTTTGTTTATTCCCTCAGTGTTGACACCAGGTGTGAGGCAATGTAAGTGTGTAATTAGTTTATGGAGCTCAGCTCCAGAGTTCAGACTCATCCTGACTGACTGATCTCTCTCTTGAAGAAAACAACACCGAGATGAAAAAGGGACTGAATTGAAAGTAGAAGGGCACTTGCAGAGCACGGACCTCCACCAAGGCACGCTACCTTTCGCTCGTATTGCTTGTCCGTATAGACCTTATTCGATTGAGGTCACTCACGTAATGGCGCGCCCACCGCCGCCATGTTGTTGACATAGCGCTGCAGCTCTTAAGTGACAGCCTATGTAAGAGCAGTGTTTATAGGAAGCTACCCGCAGTTAGCGTTACCTGTATCGTTCCTGTTGTGTTCGGATGGTGACCTGCGTTAGGCATGGCTGTCGTAATGACAGCAATAAAGTCCCCGTGGTTTGTTTCTATCTCTACCGTCCACAGACGTGAAGGGAGCGAGACGGAAGATACGTCAGCAGCACAGGAGATGTGTGGATAGTTAGGAGAGACAGGTGAAACTTTCTCACAGCTCCTCACAGCAAAGTCTGTTCACCTCGTTTTTTATTTTGTTTATTATTACAGGCATTAACGGCAGCATACAAACAACAACTCTGGGGTTTTTATTGCTGTCATCACCATCGCTATTTTGTAATGGAACAGAATAATAATGTTACGGCGGTAGAAGCCTTGTCTGCTTGCTGTTCAGAGTCAATTAGGCTCCAGGGTTTTAAATCCTGCATCAGGTTTTAGCCAGAGCAATTTGGAGAGAGAGTGGCATGATCGCATCATAACTGTATTTTTGTCTGTGACCTTAATTTGCATATTAACTGGATACTGTGTTCTCCCTTGTGTGATTGTGTACTTCTCTGTTTGTATTGCTCGTGTTTTGTTGTAACATGGTTTTATGCTGCTCTCTTGGCAAGGTCGCTCTTGGAAAAGATAATTTTAATCTCAATGAGACTTTTACCTGGTTAAATAAAGGATATTGATTGATTGATTGATTGATTGATTGATTGATTGATTGATTGATTGATCGGAGGACCAAAATGCATGACTCATTAGCCAATGAACTGCCAGGAAGGGGTCCATTGGAGTGAATGGAGATGTTGCGACTCTTCTATATTCACCTTATGTAGCCACGCCCATTTGACCCGGTTGTGTGGTCGTGTCACGACTTCCGGCTAAAAATAAAATAAAATAAAATAAAATGGCTGGCTCAATGTCTAAGAATGCAACGCCGTGTAACTGGCTCGTTAAGTCTCGCATTCCAGGGAATTACGTTAACGTCTGCGGGTCTTATAGGCGTAAGTGGCTCGAGCACAACTCGGAGGAGAGACAACTATCCGAAGCTTTCTTTGTTGGAGTCCAGGTATGTTTTACAAGAAAGTGCTCGTCATTGTCGACGATAACGTTATCTGACCTGGCTAACAGTGGATACTCGCTTGCTTGCTGTGTACCGAGCTCAAAGTAGTAGGCTACGTTCTTTGTTTTACCCCCTGCACTGTCTGCTACAAAAACAACTCTCTTATTTTGCGCCGTGACCGCCGGAAGTGTTAACAGGACCCGGAACAATTTGGCACCACTGTAAGGTCTGAACATAAGGTGAATAGTATAGACCAGACCACTGTAAGGTCTGAACATAAGGCCCACTGTGAGGTCTGAACATAAGGTGAATAGACGGCTATGGTTTGATCTCATTCCTGTATGTTTGTTGACGACACACTTTTTGGCTGTTCCACCAACAACTCTGCCGTCCTCTTTGCATCTCCCTGCCATCACCTTCCTGTTCACGGCTCCTTTACTTTTTTCCGCGATTCACATGGCTATCTTCTCTTCCCTCCGTTTTGTTTCCACCTGTTTTACTTCCTCAACCACCCATGCAGCGAGCCAGCCAATCGTGCTTGTTCTGTGACTCACGTTCACGCCACAACACGTCATGATTGGCTGGAAAGATCTCACGTGAGAAGAGATGTGTAAACACCTCTCTTTTTACAGTCACAGCACAGACATAGGATCCATATTGTACTATCTGATAGCATGATGATGATCTGGGACTGATTACAATTAGGCTACTAATTCTAAGTGTTACAAACTCATCAAAGTATCTGGCAATGCATGTAAGGGGGCACAGTGAATGAAGTGAGTGCGTGCATGCGCACGTCTGTGTGTGTGTGTGCGCGCGTGCATGTGTGCACGTGTGTGCGCGTGTGTGCACATGTGTGCGCGTGCGTGCGTGCATGTGTGTGCACGTGCGTGCATGTGTGTGCGCGTGTGTGCGCGCGCATGTGTGTGTGTGCATGTGCGTGCGTGTGTGTGTGTGCGCGTGTGTGCGTGCGTGTGTGTGTGTGTGTGTGTGTGCGTGCGTGCCTGTATGTGTGTGTGCTCCTTCTCCACACTCAAGCTGCCAGCCTTTACCTTCCTCTTAACTGACACATTAGTGTGTGTGTGTGTGTGTGTGTGTGTGTGTGCGTGCGTGTGTGCGTGTGTGCGTGTGTGTTGTTAACTGACACATTAATGTTGGTTTGCTCTGAATTGAGTGCCAGCATACTCATATTATGCTAATTTGACAGACGTGTGACTAGACCCGGGGGGTTAGCTTTGTAACACGCTTAAAGAAAAGGAAATATTGAATGCCGTCTGTACGTCGGCCATATTTACAGATGAAAGAATCAGTAGGAGGCATATAGTGACCTAGCTCCAGCCTAAACCTCGTACAGAGGAGCCCAGTTACTGTAAACACTGATTATATGAATATGAGTGAATATTATACTCGTTTTTTTAACAACACATGTTTACACGCCACAACGCTTTCTGCCCATAGGCTTACCAGTGGAATATCCGTCCCTGTGTGACTGGTCATGTAGTCACTCACAGAGTTGGCAGGCAGCCTCTCCTCTCTCTCCCCACAGGGTTTTCATAATGCAGTTCACTGGCTGATTACAACTCCGCTCACCTGTGCTCCTTCACTCACGTGCGCCCCCCTCAGCAGCTAACAAATGGAGCGGTCCATGGTGCTGAACGAGCTGGCCCTCTATGTCTCTCTGAAGTGAAATGATTTTGTGTTTACACGTTTTGGCCACTCATTTTTGCCATTTTTACCCATGCAATCGGGCCTAATTAACTCATTCAAAAATGCGGCCCCTGTTAGATCACCAGCAGGGGTGCTCTTTACACTTCCTGAAAGATTCAGCGTAATCGTACGTAAAATACCATCGCTGCTCACACAGTCTGCTCACAGACACGTCACATTCTTATTATAGGATTGAGATTCTATATTGTTATAATGTTACAGTATGCTTAATAGTGTGTGTGTGTGTGTGTGTGTGTGTGTGTGTGTGTTTATTTATTTGGCAATTCTCTTGCATCTATATGAGGAATCCATATTTCCCCCCATAAAGTCTACTTAATGTGTGCGCGTTTCCTTGCATCAAGTTTGGGACCAATTCTCCTCCATTCAGCAAACACCATTTTCTTTGAAGATTTAGAATAAAACCAGTAACTAACCCACTGACCCCAACCAGTGCTCCATCAAACCACTGCTGTACACTCTCATACACAGCTTCAATTTACATTCTCAATCTGTGGTGTGTGTGTGTGTGTGTGTGTGTGTGTGTGTGTGTGTGTGTGTGTGTGTGTGCGTGCGTGCGTGCGTGTGTGTGTGTGTGTGTGTGTGTCCGTGTGTGTGTGTGTGTGTGTGTGTGTGTGTGTGTGTGTGTGTGTGTGAGAGAGAGAGAGTGAGGGTCAATAAAGGCAACCAATAGTTCCACATCACTACACACATTCACAGCGCTGTATGCACACACACCCAAACACATAAAGACACACATACAAGTAAAAACATAGACTCACCTCAACACACACACACACACACACACACACACACACACACACACACACACACACACACACACACACACACACACACACACACACACTCTCTCACTCTTGCTCTCTCGCTCTCACTCACACACACACACACACACGCACACACACAGCAAATTAGCATTTTCATGTCATATATTGTCTTATTCATTCCATTTCCATTTGTACCTAGTTTAGGTTGATATTGTGTGTCTTTAAACTGCTTTGTATGATGTAAGGGTATATATGTATTATCATTATCATTACGACAGTGTTATTACTTTTTAATCCTGACTTCCTGTTCCTGCTCCGCCTCCTGCTGCGGCCGCTCTGCAGACATCAATTATAAATGCTATATAAATTACAGCCATTGAATTATAAAAATATCCATGTGTCTTACAGACATCCTTTCCCTCCCACAATTAACATGACGACTTTGAAATAGTAACCAGAGTCTGACTTTCCTTTCTTTTAATTCCATTTCTTGTCTTCTCTCTCTCTGATGTCAGCGGGCCGCTCTGCGCCGAGCCCGTCTGAAATATGGGGCGTCCTAATCACGGGGAGGGAGAGAACGAGGGCCGCAGAGTTCACTACTTCCTAATTAGTTTGCAGTATAGCCTGTGTGTAATTATTCCTGCATTTTTAAATTCACTTAAGGCGCCGTTTCTCTATTCATTTTTAAGTATCTAGTTCACGGATGTCCTGAAGTTACATTTGCCAAATCAATTCGACATTAGGGCCCAGAAAGCTCGATGTAATTACAATCTCTGTTTTTTTCCCTCCCATTGAGGAATGAACGTATGGATTTGAACTCAGACGCCATTTTCACATTTTCAGTCTTTCTCCCCCTCCGTTAAGGAAGGCAGGAGGAGGGCAAACTGGCCTCAAACCACCTCCTGTCTGTCCTGCTATATATAGTTATATGGATTATATACAGCTAGTGCTTCTCAAAGTGGGGTCCAGGGACCCCCAGAGGGCCTTGAGGGAGGTCCAGAGGGCCTTGAGGGAGGTCCAGGGCTTTCACAGCCAAAAAGGGGGATCATTAATTTCCATCCATAAGTAACATAATGGCATAATGTGTGACTGTTTTTGGTCTCATACACGTTCTGCAATAAAACCTCTAAAAGCAAAAATCTGATCAGATGGGGGATCCTGGTATAACCTGACGCTGCCAGGTGGTTTGTTTTCACATAACCATCTGGGAATGAGACGCTCGAGAAACCGTTTCAAAGGGCAGGCACTTGCAAAAAAAGATACCTTGCCTGTGATTGGATGAACCATCTGTCTGTCACGTCTATCACGGGCTCGCACTCGCTGGCGTCACACCAAAGCCCGCCTCATAGTGCGCTGATTGGAGCGTGGCGAGGTGCCAATCCAGCTGGGTGAGGACCTGGTGAGGACCTGGTGAGGACCTGAGGACAACATCTTAGTGTATAGTCAGTGTAATATTGTATATTGTGGGAAACTGGGAAATTTTGAGTTCCCCACTCGTAAATATATATATTTTATTTATGTATGTATTCGTTGTGTGTGTGTGTGTGTGTGTGTGTGTGTGTGTGTGTGTATGTGTGTTGTGTGTCGTGTGTGATAAACACTGGGCTCCAGCCTCCAATGATACGACTGAATCCAATTTAATGGTTGTGCGATTCTCTCATCCTGCTGATGGTATCTACTCACGCGCGCACACACACACACACATGCACATGCACATGCACACAAACACACACACACACACACACACACACACACACGTACACAAACGCACACACACACACACACACACACACACACACACACACACACACACACACACACACACACACACACACACAGACTTTCTAAACCTCTCCATACATAAATCACCTGCTCAAGAGGGATGGAGCTGTAGAGTGCTTTACAATTACAACACAACCTAAATGTCTTTATTTTATTTTTTTATTTTTTAGAATCCACAACAACCCCCCCCCCTTTTTTCCTGCCCAGTTGTACTTTGCCAATTCTCCTTGCTGTCCCGGTGACTGCTCCACCAGCTCCTCTGTCGATATGGGGAGAGTTGTTAGACACATGCTTCCTCCAATACTGCAGTAGCCAGCCACTTCTTTTCACCCAACAGCGGGGAGTTTCAGCGCCAGCGGGTGGTAGCGCATGAGATAATCTCACTATTCCCCCCAGTTCCCCTCCCCCCGAACAGATGCCCTTAGCCCATCAGAGGAGGCGCTAGTGCAGCGACCAGGACACCTTACAGCCTCCCACCACCCACAGACACGGCCAATTGTGCCGCCTGTCTGGATGCCTGACCAAGCCAGAGGTAACAACACCGGGGCTCGAACCTGCCACCCTCATGTTGGTAGGCAGGGAATCACCTGAGCACACGTAAAAAAAAAAGTTCATACAATAAAACATGCTAAAGAATATCAACATAACACTTACATTATTCCTACTGAAGAGTACACACTGTATCTCTGTATCTCTCTCTCTCACACACACACACACACACACACACACACACACACACACACACACACACACACACACACACACACACACACACACACACACACACACACACACACACATATACCCACTACAGTGGCTATAGTTTCTGGTTTCATTGAAGCAGTCTAATTGGCCAAGAGCATTCCAACTGTGCCATCAAGTGATATCCAATGTTTTGGTTCAGCATTGTTCATACATTTCCGTGGATTCTAGAGACGTACAATGCAGACATTTTATTCTGGCAACAACAGGGCCGATGCTTCATCCAGCTCCAACTTTTACCTCTGACTTTCTGTTTCAAAGTGACTGAAAAGGTGGTTTCATTTTGGAGTTGAAGGTGAAATCGCCTCATTTAGACGCGTAAGTCTTTTCATGTGTACAGCATAACCTCTGAAGAACAGACACACACATGCACGCACGCACACATACAGTACATACACACACACACACACACACACACACACACACACACTCCCCCTGACGAGGCAGTGCGTCCTGGGGGGACGGACGATGTGATTGGCCGACGGCGTTTCTGTCCTCACCGCCCAGCAGCCACCTTAACAGCTGAGTACAGAAGGACTTTATATATTTAGACTTTTTATTCTCTTTTAGTCTGAACATGCTGTGCAAGTTCCAGAGATGGGACAAATAAACACATTATTTACTTAAAGTGTAACTTACCCCCAAAACACTTTTTTTCAGCTTTTAACCAATATATATGACTTTGGGGGTGGTGGGTGAAGAATGCTGGTCAAGATTTCCACATTTGAGACCAAACTGTAGCCATTGTACCATTTGTATCATTTTCAGCAGCATAAGTTCCCTCTATGGGTTGAACACTGCTTTTTTTGTGCCCTCAAATGAAGGGAGAGTTGGTACATCCTGACGTCACGGTGGGGTTAGCACGTGCATCTCGGTGCATCTCCAAAGCCTATACAACTAGGCAAGATGGAAAAACACTAAGGAGCCCTAATTTAGTTCACATTGGGGCAATGGACCCCCATAATAGAGATTTGGTCTCAGATGCAAATCTGACTTTTATTTATTTTTTATGTAGCCTAGATATGATTTTGTCCAGAATTCCATATATATTAGATTGAGAGATAACAGAGAATCCTGGAATCCTCTCAAGGACCACTGGTGGTCCCCTGGCCCCACATTGAGAACTACTCAAGAGAGAGGAGGAGGAGGAGGGAGGGAGGGGTTATTGTGTGTGTGCAGCAGCTCCGAGCCCGCACCAAAGTGAGCCTCCCCTCCTCCTCCTCTGCTGTGTGGCAGCGACTTTCATCCCCGCCGTCATTTCCGCAAACAAATCTCATCGCAGTTTAGCACGCATGTAAAATATAACGCCATGCTACGACGTGACAACGTGACAAAGCTGCTCTAAACACATCGTCTACTATAATATATTTCCCTGCATCTCATACTGAGATTAGATCGGTATTAACACATTCACTGCCAACAGTTTTTTTTTTACTGTAGGTAGCTTCTGCCAAGGTTTTTTTTGAGGATTCTGGCTCATCTTTCAAGAGCCGAGGATTATTTTCTGCTAGGACTTTGTGAACACAAAATATCTCAAAATAACTAATAGAATGTGTGCTTTCTCTGTCTAAAAGAGTTAGTTTGTAGAGTTAGTAGTTATGTAGGCATTAGCAGTTGAATACAGCATGGTTTCAGCGTCTGAAAAGGAAAGCTGAGATAAATGCCTTTTTGTGAAATTCGATAGAACAGTCACTTTAACCATTTATTTTTGGCATCAGTAAGACATCAGACATCTAGGGAGGTACGGTGGTGCAGTGGTAAGCACTATCGCCTCACAGCTCGAAGGTCGTGGGTTCGATTCCCACCTGGGGACGAGGTGAACGCTGAAGGAATGCGTGCCCGTCCGCATGTCCTCGAGTGCCCACCGCCCGGGTGGGGTCGGCAAAATGGCCTTTCTGTGTGGAGTTTGCATGTTCTCCCCGTGCCTCCCGGGGGTTTCCTTCATATAGGAACCCCCTTCACAAAAACATGCAATATCCTGTTGCTAATGTGGTTCCTCCTCTGATCGTTAAGGGCGCCTGTTCAGAGGGAGGGGAACTGGTTGGAATAGCGTGAACCTCCCACGTGCTATGTCCTACCGGTGAAGCTTCCTCTGTCAGGTGAAAAGAAGCGGCTGGCTGACTGCCCATGTCTCGGAGGAAGCATGGAGCCAGTCTCGGCTCTCCCCAGATCGGCAGAGGATGGAGTAGCAACCAGGATTGAGAAATCAAATGAGCACTAATGGGGGATAAAATGGGATAAAAAAATCGAAAAAAAAAAGAAAAAAAAAAAAAAAAAAAGTAAGACATCAGACATCTAAACAATAGTTCTGAACAGTAATTTCCTCCATAACAGCACCCCCACCCCCCTCTCCTTCAAACTCCTCCCTCCGTGGGTGTGTCTCTGGTGGCTTTGCAGCGTTTGTCACAAGCGAGTTTCTGCTGCCTGTCTGTGCTGCCTGGCTGCTGGCGGCCCCTCACGGGCGAGTCTGGATGGGGCTCGTTCGTTTCTTGGGGTTTCGGTTGAGAGCTTTGATGAAGCTTTGTGCGATTCTGGGCTTTATGCTGCGTGTTTCAAAGTGTGTTGCACCCAGTCTATTTTTGGAACCCCCCACCGTTGTGCGCCACCGTTGTGCGCCACCGTTGTGCGCCAGCGCAAAAGCGTTTTCGCCAAACCATTCTACAGTATGAGAATGGTTTCCTCACGCTTTTTCCTGCAGTTTTGGCTCGGCTTTCTCTAGTCTGGAGAGCACTGTCGCCACTTAGTGGGTCGGTGGAATGGGTTGTACACGTTCGGTGGCTCCCATATTTTTATAGATGTAAAAGGGTTTGATCCATGTCCCACCGTCAATTTTTTTTTTTTTTTTTGACGAGATAACTCGTCGACGGCAGTCAACCGTTGGATTTTTTTTGACGAGATAACTCGTCGACGGCAGTGAACGTGTTAAGTTTGGATAGACTGGAATGGATTGAGCAGCCAGGGTATGAGGAGGAGGAGGAGGGAGCTGGCCTGCGCTCGAGAGGAAAAATCAGAGGTGCACTACTGTAACTTTTGACAAGAATGACGAAAATTAAAAACAGATTTCATGGCTGGGGGAATATGGCATGTTGGACAAGGGGATTGTACAAGGGCGTAACGTGGAGAAATCTCACATTGTGATTACATGAGCGTGTTGAGAGCGTCCTATTGTCCTATTGTGCTGGGGTAACCAGGCTCGCGTCACTAGGCTCTTTTAACGATAGTTACAGAAGCCACATACACACACATGGGAGAAAAATAAGTCAATTTCTAGTTCGCCACTGAATGACCAAATTTATATAACTGTCAACCATTTTGAGCAACGCTGTTTCCATACAGGCCACCAGCGTTGGCTAGTTGTTGATATTTATAAAGATATTGTAGCTCTCAAATAACTTATTTTCGAGGCGGTGAGAAAACTGTAATGGCGTCGATTTCCGGAAAAAAATTCCTGAGCTGAGCACAGCCAAAGAGTATAGTGAGACAAGAGGAGACGTCATTTCTGGGTTTTTCCCATAGGTTTTTTCAAATCAAGCAGCATGCCGTTTTGTTACATATCTGGGTGGTAAGTCCCCCTTTAAGTAGTACAGTTAACTCTGGTAAAAGTAGAAGTACTCCAAGCAAATGTAAAAAAAGAATAGAGAAAAAAGTACAGGCTCTGAAATGGAATAAAGTATGAAAGTCAAAATGATTTCTACCGCCTGTTTCTGTGAAAAGGTAACTGAAACGTCATACTAATATAATTCAAAGACTATTAAACTTAAAAGACTCCAAACATCTTTCAAGATGTATAGAGCCTATACTGTCATTAATAGTCCTCCAAAGGGTGTTGAGGGCACCGCACTGGACTGGCTCACCTCCTACCTCACCTCACAGACAGTTCATCTGCCTCTCCGGTCACACCTCCACCTTCTCCTCTGTTACGCAGGGGGTCCCCCAAGGCTCAGTCCGTGACCCCCTGCTCTCCATCTGTTACATAACTCCCCCTTGGTCACATCATCCGCAAATTCAACCTGGACTTCCATACACCGATGATACCCAGATCTAGATCAGCACCGAATCCATTCAGAACCCACCCACATCAAAACCTGCATATCCACAATAAAAAACCTGGCTGACCCACAACTTTCTCAAACTTAACATTGACAAGATGCACCAAATCTACACTCAGCAAAAACCGGACCCATCTCACTCACCATCGACGACACAACCATCACCCCCTCCCTCATGGCTCGCAACCTTGGCTTCATCCTGGACCCCACCATCTCATTTAATCCCCATGTCAGCTCCATCATCAAGACTTCATACTTCCACCTCCGTAACAGACACTGCCTCTCCCCCCCTGCTGCTGAATCCCTCATCCACACCTTCATCTCCTCCCGTCTGGACTATTGCAACTCCCTCCTCACCTGCATCACCTGGCTCCCTCCTCACCTGCATCACCTGGCTCCCTCCTCACCTGCATCACCTGGCTCCCTCCTCACCTGCATCACCTGGCTCCCTCCTCACCTGCATCACCTGGCTCCCTCCTCACCTGCATCACCTGGCTCCCTCCTCACCTGCATCACCTGGCTCCCTCCATAGACTCCAGATGCTCACAAACACCCGCTCACTCCTGTCCTCCATTCTCTCCACTGGCTCCCCATCATTCACTTTAAACTCCTCCTCCTCACTTTCGAAGCCCTCCATAGCCTGGCAAGCCCTGCAGGCTTTAGCAGAAACTGCAGAGGACGAGCCAATCAGCGACCTGCCTCGTAGTTGACATCGTAACCGGCCAATCATGAACGCCACTAGCAAAACAATAATGGCCGCCTCCTTGCCTGTCCGCCTCGAGGACTAATGTCAACGTCAATAGAGAGCTCCAGGGATGACGTATTTTTGTAGGCTGAATGCGGAAGTCCCGAACTTCCTGGTTCTTCACTGTTTCTGTCTATGGGATTTTTGAATGGGTTTTTGGCGCGATGCTTCAAATAATGTCTGTGGGCAACGCAAGTTTAATCAAACGCGAACCAAGGTTCAGCAGGATAATCTTCACACATGAGGACCACTTTCATGAGTTTTGAAGCATAACTGCGAGCCCTAGAGGTAAAAAGCTTGTGCTAAACTAATCCAGAACTACACACAGTGTCGCATAGGCGTCCACGCATTGATTGCGAGAGAAAGAATTTCCGCGTTCACTCGTGATGACGTATAATATCCGCGTCGACATTGTAGTCTCATTTAGCCGTTTGCTAGCTAGCCACCCTTTTAACGGCACATAAAAGCTTCAAAACTCATAAAAGTGGTCTTCATGTGTGAAGATGATGTTACTAAACACTGGTTCGCGTTTGATTAAGCCAGCGTTGCCCAGAGAGATTATTAGAAGCATCGCGCCAAAAACCCATTCAAAACTCCCATAGGCGAAAACTGTGAAGAACCAGGGCTGTTAGCATCGATGATTTCCGGACTCGTTCCTGGAGCTCTCTATGTTCGTCAAGTTTAAACAGCCATAAAGTGCAGTTATTGCATAAATAGACTCACTAATAACAATTAAACAAGTACAGGAGTATCGCCGCAACAGCAGAGTTTCTTGGCGGAAAATGTGTTTTTGCTGTTCTCCTGAGTGGATTTGGATTTGACTGGATCCAACGCTGATTGGCTGAAGGAGTTGTCTGTCAAGGCCACTGCAAAACACTATGGGTTAAAGCTTCAGGCCAGACAGTCACGTGACTGGCTGGTTTACCAGGCTACTTCCCTAATGATGTTACTCAGTATCAGTGTTGGGGGTAACTCATTACAAAAGTAACATATTACATGTAATATATTACTTTTAGCAGTAACTCAGTAATATAACTTATTACTTATAGGATTTCAGTAATATTATACCAGTTACTTTGTCAAGTAACTCAAGTTACAAATTGAGTTACATTTGATTAAATCAAAGCACATATTTAAAAAAAGATACAATAATTTCCTAATCAAACTGTGTTTTTATGCAAATAACCACTATAGATGACAATAACAAAGGAAAAGAATAATACTTAGAATTTGGATTGTTTACACTGACTTCTTGGCGGTTGAAATTATTTTTTCGGGATGGTTCTGGGGCAGCGATGTCATTCTGCTGCTGCTGTTGTTTTGGTAAAAGTAATGCAAAAGTAGTGTAATAAGTAACGAGTTACTTTACACAGAAAGTAATATTGTAAAGTAACTTATTACTTTCAAATGAAAGTAACTAGTAATATGTAGTATATTACATTTTTAAAGTAACTTGCCCAACACTGCTCAGTATTGAAACTACTGATGATGTCATCGTACGTGACATCACTGATGACATCACTGCTCTACTAAAGTGAACAGTGCTCCTTGATGATTCATGATGATAATTTTGTGGACCAACCAATCAACATTGGACATGATCTCTGTTATACGGATGGAGAGACTCAGTCAGGTTCCTGAGGACCAACTCACTTAAGATATTTCTAGCTATTTAGGACACGTTTCTGGCCTACCTTGACTAGGTTAGGGGCGACGGGTGACTCGCCCGCCCGGTCTCCCTCATGTGAGATCCCATGCATAGCGCCTTTTGCCGGCATGTAGGCACATTGTGCGGCTGATGGCACCGCGCCATTGCCAAATATTTTTTTTTTGAAAAAAATAAGGAATTGTGATGTCATCTTATTATTTTAGGTTATGAGGTTGGCATCCATGTGCATTATCGTTGCCGACTGTATTGTAACAGCTTCACATTTTAAACTACAGGTTCTCTGGTGTCATCAGTGAGTGATGCCGTCAGTTACAATGTTATGTCATTATGTCATATTTCCGGGGTGGAAATGGGAGCCAAATTGGAAAAATTGCGATTTTTGCGTGGCTAATGTTTTATCAAAAGACCGTCATGAATGTGAATATTAACGTTCTGCACGTCATCACAGACTCTATGACGTGTATATTCATGTCTAACGTGATACGCAACGTATTTTGATTCAGAAAATAAATGCATATTCTACATTTCCGTGGATTCCAGTAACGTATGCCGGCTGAAAGACTGATCCTTCTGTGTTTCATCCTCTCATCATTCCCAACAAAATTCTCCCTCTGCTGCATCACAGCAACACACATGCACACGCACACACACACATGCATACACACACACACACACACACACACACACACACACACACACACACACACACACACATATCACCCAATTTCATTAAATCAGACGGAGAAAAGCGATTGTTTTTATGTCCTGCCCCCCAACACACACACACACACGCACAAACGCACGCGTCGCACACACGCACACACATGCACGCACACGCACACGCACACACACACACGCACACACACACACACATGCACAAACGCAGGCGTCGCACACACGCACACACACACACGCACACACACACACACACACACACACACACACACGCACACACACACACACACACACACACACACACACACACACACACACACACACACGCACACACACACACACACACACACACACACACACACACACACACACGCACACACACACACGTACACACACACACACGCACACACACACACGTACACACACGTTGGAGCATAAAACACGAGCAGGCTAACCTCTCGCCTGTGGCTGTGCGTTCGGATGTTCTCGTCAAATCATTGCTTTAACGGTCAGATGGCTTTTTAATAGAATCACTTTATTATGTCGTTTCTCACTCTCACCGTTATGGCCAAGTTCTCCTGTTTGTTGTTTTCATATTTTCTGTCTTTCTGCTGCAGGGAGAAACACAGTCACACACACACACACACACACACACACACACACACACACACACACACACACACACACACACACACACACACACAGACAGTCAAGTCTGAGGGACTCAACTTTACATTTTGGAGGAAGACAACAGATTATTGGTTTATGTCTGTGTGTTTTTAAGGGTAAATCCAGAGCGGTATAAAAGAAGAGTCTCCATTCCAATAGAGACATCAAGTAAGGTTCTGGATTCAGCAGCGCTGTCGAGTTGCAGCAAAATGGACTGTTTGTGATGTACTTTGAAAGAGGTCAGACGTTTAAACAATCAAATAGTAAATGATCAGCTTTATTTTATGCATTCAAACGTAGCGCGAGCCTCCTTCCTGGCTCTTCATTGGCTACTGAGTCACGCATTTTGGCCCTCCGGTGGCGCCACTCTCTAACTAGATTGCTCTGGGTAAATCCAGTCCTCCCTCCCTCTCTCTCTCTCTCTACCTCCTTCTCACTACCTCTCTTGCTCGCTCTTTCCCCTGGCTCTCCCTATCTAACCTATATCAGTTCATAAATCTTTTCTTCTGTCTGTTGTAAAAGAGTATGGCGGCTTTTTAAGAGAGAGAGAGAGAGTTTATTTCTGCTTTCTCATGTGCATTTCCATCCACCTGTTTTTATTAGAATTTTCAACTTGCACATAAAAAACATGAGTGGAAGCGAGAATTTGAGAAAACTTGGGGAGGTGAAAAAGTTGGCGTATCGATAAAAGATGAATGCGATCAAGTGCAGCGGAAACAGATTCCGCAAATCTTCAGTTGTTTCTCAGTTCACCTCTTTTTTAACCAAACTCCATTCAAAAACACGCAGTTTCATGGTGTCTTGCTGACTAGCAAAGGTTAACACCTTGACCGTAAAACACGGCGAATGCTTGTTTATAGGCTAGAATAGATATATGATGCACTATACATGTTATACACTAAATATTGTAAGGTGAATAAGCAACGCAACCTTATACCCTTTCTCATCGCTGAACTATCTCATGAAACTAAATCGCACACTTTAGGATCCTCCTTAGCCTACCCCGGGAATATGCACAACATGAATGCTTTGTAAGAGTGTAACTGGATGCGCATCATAAGAGGACTGTGAATGAAAGAGTGCAATTCATCTGCCTAAATGTTTTTGACGCATCATTTTTTAATTAATCAGTTCATCAAAATTTACCTGTTATTTTGACAAGCCTAAACATGTATGAGTCTGCTTTGCATTCTAATCTGTAAATTAGTCTTGGCTCCCAGAGAATTGGAGATCTCCACCGACTTGTCTGGGAACAAAATTGTTTGAACGGCGGCGAAAATGGCCGCTAACAACCCGAAGCCCACACCTTTTATTATTTGAATTGTATCTGATAGTGACGATGCAATTTAACATAGTTCCAATACTGACCTTGAAATTGTTGTGCTGCACAGAGAGTTTATGGCTAAATTTCCTTACCGGAAATGATGCTCTCGATGCTCTCCGCTAATATGAAAGACCGCCCTAGAGACTCTGGATTTGTTCTGCTATGCATTGTATTTAAACTCTCTTTCTGCCCCGGAAAGCAAAAATAAACGTGTTGTGAGTTTGTCACACCACAGAAAAATATGCTATTAACCACCCAGCCAAATTTGAACGAATACAAATGTCACTAATTGTATATACTTAGTAAGTATATACAATTAGGGTTCAAAATCATGAAAAACTAAGCACTGCTGCTCTGAAACAGTGTGGGCATGTCTGACGAAGTGACGAAGTGCCGCGAGTGAAACCCCCCCCCCCCCCCCCCCCCCCCCCCGCCCTCCTGCTAGAGTAGATCGAGGCACTTCAGCCTGATTGGTTGGCGGAGCTTATTGTGTAATAATCCTTGCGCATAACCACGCCCACTTCAAACCCAACATCAGGAACAGTGCAAAAACTCAAATGGCAATATTTACGATTTGGATTGAAACTAATGTCTAATACTTTTAGATATGCACATACAGTAAGACCCACAAATATAGTTACAAGGTTATTGTGGATTTTAACGACAGAAGCTGGAGCGAAGCGGCTAGAGACTGAGAACCGAGAAGCTCGTCTGTTGCAGCCAACAAAAGCAAAGACACGTGCGCGATCTCCCAGCATGCTCAGGGGCAAAGTGACGGACAGTGGCAGGCGAGAGGAGATGACACCTTGTCATTGTTTTCCTCCCGGAGCCAACATGGCTGCCAACGCGCTGACAGATCTTCCTGCAAAACGAGTGACAAAAAAAACGTCCCGACGCCGTCGGAACGAACAATGTGACTTTAAAGTGGCAAACTAATACGCTTCAAGGGCACGCTAGATCCTGTCCTCAGCACCGCGGAAAACAATACATAATATTAGTTTCAACGCCGTTGACTTCTTCTTCCCTTAATAATTTGCTGATGCCTTTGTTTTCGTCAGAAGCGATGAGTCTAATTGGACGGGCTGATTATCTTGGTCTGAGTGCCGGGCAGGCAGACAGACAGACAGACAGACTGACTGTGAGCTGAACTGGCAGGTGGTAAAGCAGCAATTATAAAGCTAAAAGCGTGTTGCCTCTCAGAAGCGTGTCGTATTTGTAACAAGTGAAGTGATAAAGGACGAAAATAATTGGATTTTTTTTCTCTCTCTCCTGTCTCTCTCTCTCTGTGTCTCTCTGTCGTCCCCTCGCTCTCCACGTCTTGAACGTTTGAGGAAGGATCTTTGAACAAAGTTGATTCCATAACCCTTGATTAACGTGTTCCCACTCGAGGCAAAGCAGCAAATTATTCTCAAGATCAGCTTTTAGTCGCCTCATTATCGATTTGCCAGCTTCTAAACGATGTTCCTTATAAAGTGGATATGAGCCGAGATGGGAAGGACCTAAGTACATATTTTACTTTTAGTCCCGACATTTTGTCACAATGCTTTCTACACCTCACATTTTTCAAAACAGGCTAGTTACTTTATAGTTTTTATGCACGACAGACAAAAGTTTTTATTTTTTTATTTTAAGATTATTTTTTGGGGCATTTTTGCCTTCATTGGATAGGACAGTGGGCAGAGAGGAAGGGTGGGGGGAGAGAGAGAGGGGATGACATGTGGAGAGAGAGGGGATGACATGCGGCAAAGGACCACAGGTTGGATTCGAAACCCGAGTTGGCTGTGCGAAGGACTCAGGCTTTGTGGACGATATAACGTTGTTTCTCTGTCTCTCTCGTCTCAATCTTTCCCAGCTTTTACAGTACAGTATGTGCACCTTTTTTGTGGAAAAACTCACACAAATTATGAATCAAACCAGAGTCTTTATAAATCTTTAACATATTGGGAGGGGATCTTTTAAGTTGAATAGTCTTCAAATGACAGTATGAGTTTCAGTTAGCTTTACACAGAAACTTTTTACTTTGATACCTTATTACATTTCAGAGCCTGCACTTTGTTGTACTTTTACTTCAGTAAACTAATTGAATCAATACTTCTACTCTTCTCCTCTAGTCTTTTTTTCAAGTAGCCTAACTGTACTTCTACTGTGTAAAGACTGTGTGTACTTTTCCCATCTCTGGATATGAGAGGGTGTCTGTCGGCAGTGTCTCTTCACACACACACACACACACACACACACACGCGCGTGCGCGCGCACACACACATGCACATGCACGCATACACGTGCACGAGCGGTACCACACACACACACAAGCACGCGCACTCACACAAACACACGTGCACGCACACACACACACACACACACACTTCTCACACGGCCAATTACAGCGAGTGACCGAGCAGCTGACATTCAGACAGACAACCTGACCCGCTGCAAACCCTGCTGTGTGTGTGTGTGTGTGTGTGTGTGTGTGTGTGCGTCTCTGTGTGTGTCTGTCTGTCTG
>NC_139634.1:43046690-43071690 GCF_964638095.1 Poromitra crassiceps | reverse complement strand
GAGTCCAGGATCCAGGGTGAGTCCAGACTCTGTGTGCGTTTCGGGGGAATGTCGGCAGGTTTTCTTTATTGATTCGGAAGACAAGCCGGGTTCATGTGATTTCTCTGAATTGATTCCGATTTCTGGAATCCACAGAAATGTAACAAAATTAACATCATGTTTGTAGATATGTGAATAATTAACATTAGGCTACACTCGGGAGGTTTAATGTGTTCCTGACTTTCTCGTCAGGAGAGAGCTGGTTCCAATCCTGACCCAAAACAGAACCTAAACTCCAGCTGTAGCTCCCCTGACACGTTACCGGGCCAAGTCATTAAGGTCACGGTCGGTAACCAGGAAGTAGCGGTGGCTCCTCCGAGGCCCCCGTGGAACAAGCAAGGCGGTTACGTGAGCAAGCTGGGCGCACGGAACCGCGGTGTCTACTGGAGGACTGAAATATTAATATTTTACATTTCCGTGGATTTGATCCATGGCGATTGGGTTGGATTTCTCCGCCAGATGAACATTCAGCAGCCGGGCATGAGAATAACAAGCGGCGCTGTGTGCCACAAATCCCCGACGGTTGTGGGGAAATTCTGCCGTTTGTTTGGACGCTCGGAGCTTCAGAGTCGAAGCGAGACGGACAGTCGTCCTTGCTCCTTGCTGTCACCACCGCTTTCAACTTGGGGTAATTGCACCTGTCCTCTGTCCTCTCTGTCCTCTATGATTGCTGCTACAGTCGGATGGCAAGAGGACGGGAGTTTAAAGGCTGCATGCAGCACACACGTAACGACCCACAGGAGAGCTTGTCTTCTCGGGACACGACTCGTGACCCGGCGGCTCTGAACCGCCCGCCGTTCAATCTGTGACGAGGATGACAAAGAGCAGCCGCCTGGTTTCCCCCACCTGGCTCTATAATGAGAAGTCTCATTATCCAGGGCTGCATCATCATCCTACCACTTTGTCTGCCCAACCTTTGAAGGGAATCCAGACACGATGTGAACCCGGCACGGCCCCGGCGCTCCGGGCCGCCACTTCATACATCCCGGGCATGATTAAAACGCCTCCCGGCCGGGGCAGGGCGCTGCTGCCTGCGAGCGTCTGCCACCACATTAAATGGCTGGTTTGACTCAGTGGAAGACCCGGCTGCCACCTCCAGTGTGTTTTTAAGGTGAAAGGCTGTCGGCTCCGTGTTTATGAGGATTTGCATTTAACGTGTGGGTTCTCTCAAAGTGAAGCCAAGCTCCCATTAGCTTCAAAGCAGGCAGCTGCAGCGCGGGCTGACAGCAGGGTGTGTGTGTGTGTGCGTGTGTGTGCGTGTGTGTGTGTGTGTGTGTGTGTGTAGGTGTGTAGGTGTGTGTGTGTGCGCTGACAGCAGGGAAGTGCAGGAAAGAAGAGTTGTGTGTCTCGATTCCACCGTGCAGATTCACACATATCCCCCATATTCTAATATTCTCCAAATGTCCCCCCCCCCCAATATCTTATCACAATCACACCGCCCGCAAATTCAAATGAATGTTGGGCAAGGGGTGTAAAGTAAGTGTGTGTGTGTGTGTGTGTGTGTGTGTGTGTGTGTGTGTGTGTGTGTGTGTGTGTGTGTGTGTGTGTGTGTGTGGAGGGCTCGGATCACACCCATTTGAAGATTCAAGATCATTTTAATAGCCATAGTTAGTGATCACATTACAAACTAAGAATTTGTCTTTATGCAGTATGCAGTGCATGCGATCACAGCAATAGCATAAGATGGAACAAACTCTCAAATCATAGATTATTAAAGTAAAAGTCCTTTAAAGTCACTAGAAATGTGCTCAACTCCTAGGCTCACCTGCTGTGCGGGCTCGCCCGCAGGCTGCGTGGGCTCGCATACCCAGCTCGGCCGTTGCACGGCCTCCTCCGCAGCTCAGCTGCTGCGTGGCCTCGCCTGCTCTATTGGCATGTGCAGCGCACATTCGCTCAACTTCACATTACTGATGACATCACAAGTGCTCGAGTGACCATCACTGATCACATCATGGAGTGCTCGAGTGACGTCACTCAGCGCACAATTGCTCAACTTCGCATCGAGTGACATCACTGATGATGCCATAGACATTGTGAGATCATCAGTGACATCATTCAGTAGCTGCATTCACACAGGCTGTGAAAGCGGTAAATGTTGCGGAATTAGTAAGCCTCGCCTCTGGTGTCAAAGTCACTAAGTGGAGGTCATAGGTCAAAGCCCCGAATCAACGTCTGCCTGAAAGGGTACCTGCGGGAAGACGGATAGAAGCTCAGCTCATTCATAAAAAAATGACAGGGCAAATCACCTCACACAGCAAGAAATGCATAAGTGAACGTAAAGAAGTAGCCTATACAATCATGACTGTAACATGGAGGAGGAATGCTCCGTGCCTACACTGAGTAAGTAGCTTAGGCTATTTATGCTCAAACGATGTTGACATTAGTAGGCAAAATTAACAGATATAATAATAAGCTTCAGAGGACGTCTCGTGCATCTGTCTGTGGTGAGTCAGTCTGAGGATATTATTCCCTCTGTTCTTCAGTATATCCTCAAAACAATCCCAATGTTTGGGGAAACCAGCTCCAGAACTGCAATCTGTCTATCCTGTTGTGCGTCCATGTGCATTTATAGCCTACTATTCCCCCGACGACGAGTAACGTTATGCAGACTGCAGCTGTTTGACATGCGGGCGTCGGCTTTCAGAACGGACGCTAATTAGGCTACTTCATGGAAATAATTTGCTTTACAAAAAACTTGAACCAAAAGGTTAGAATTAGCCTTGTACCAAAATACACGATGGTGCCTCTGGGATCCATAAAGTCCATCAGATTAATATTGAAAGCCTTGTGTGCTGCCTTGTGGAGAACACTTTCTGCGTTGTCATGAGCTCTCATCTTTTGTCCTTTGATCTTCTTAACGACGATGGGATTATTTTCACCCGACTTGGTGACCAGCATCATTTTTTTTGTCAGACTTTGATGAGTTATAATAAACTCAGCGGCCACGGTGGTTCACGTGTCACGCCTCATTTCAATCCGGGAGGGGTGGATGTAACCTGAAAGCACACCCCGGGGCGCAAATATGGCGGGGCTGCTTCGGTTCGTGTGAACACAATTTCTGCGGCAACGCTGCCGCAGTTGCGGGCCTTCTGAACGCCACTATTGCCGGATCTCTGTGTGAAAGTGGCTAGTGCCATCACTGATGATGTAAGACATTGTGACATCCTCAGTGGGACAAAAATCTAAACAAACAAACAGAGCCGTCTGCTATGGTAAGTCTTTCTCCTTTTATGGAATGTTTATCGAACGCAAAGCACGGAGCAGCGGGAAGCCTTTCTTGTTTCATGGGAGCGTGCAGCGGTGGGTTCAGGCAAAGATCAAGCAGTCCCTGGGGTGTGTGTGCTCCAGTACGACTTGGGAAATACAGTATAACTGGCCAGGGGATGGTAGACCATGGAGACCATGGAGACCTCTTTGACGGTCAAAGACGCCGGTGTCTCCAGGAGACCCTACCCCTATTAGCCCTAGCCCTGTCCCTAAACCTAAATGCAGGATTCACCCCCCTCCCCCCACGCCTACACCTACGTAAATCTCCAGGGCGTGCTTGACCTTTGCCTGAACCCACAGCTGCTCCGTGCTGTGCGTTCCTTAAACGTGCGATAAAGGCGGTAAGGAGCCTGCTAACGGCTCTTGACAAAGCGTGACTCTTGAACGAGTTGGGCAGTGAGATGGTGTTGGTCTGTGGAATAATGTCCATGTAAAATGTTCACGTAAATGTCCATGTAAGATGACTGGCGCTCTATAGCCCTCACACCAATAGCCAGCAAGTGCCTTGAAAAGCTGGTCATATCAAAGATCCGTCCCACACTCCCCCCGGACCACGACCCGCTGCAGTTTGCATACCGCCCCAACAGGAGCACAGCGGATGCAGTGGCACACGTGCTCCACACCGCCCTGTCCCACCTGGAGGGGAAGGACACCTATGTGAGAATGCTGTTCGTGGACTACAGCTCAGCATTCAACACCATAGTACCCTCCAGGCTGGTAAGCAAACTCAGGGACCTGGGACTAAACACAGCGATGTGCGACTGGATCCTGGACTTCCTGACAGACCGCCGCCAGGTGGTGAGGGTGGGCAACCTCACCTCCTCCCCGCTGACCATCAGCATAGGAGCACCCCAGGGGTGCGTCTCCAGCCCCTTCTGGTACGACCTCTACACCCACGACTGCGTGGCGACTCAAACTTCAAACACCATCGTGAAGTTTGCAGACGACACAGCAGTCGTGGGGCTGATCTCGGGGGGCGACGAGACGGCCTACAGAGAGGAGGTGAGGGTCCTGGAACAATGGTGCCAGGACAACCACCTCTCTCTGAACGTCTCCAAGACCAAGGAGATCATTGTGGACTACAGGAGAGGGGGGGGCACACACCCCCCAATCACCATCAACGGCACAGTGGTGGAAAGGGTGGACAGCTTCAAGTACCTGGGAGTCAACATCCACCAGGACCTGACCTGGGCCGGCCACACCGCCACTGTTGTCAAAAAGGCCCAACAGCGAATACACGGACTCAGGCGCCTGAAGAAGTTTGGGCTAAGGAAAGAAATCCTCAGGGACTTCTACAGAGGCACCATTGAAAGCCTGCTGACTGGCTGCTTCACCGCCTGGTACGGGAACTGTACCACCATGGACCGCAGGGCGCTACGGAGGGTGAGGCGCGCGGCCCAGCACGTAACAGGAGACGAGTTGCCAGAACTGCACGAACTGTATAACCAGCGGTGCCTCAGGAGGTCCCTGAAGATCATCAAAGACACAAACCATCCCCACAACAGCCTGTTCTCCCGGCTACCCTCAGGGAGGAGATACAGGGTTCCAAAAACACGCACAAATCGCTTGAGGAACAGTTTCTTCCCGCAGGCCACGAGACTCCTAAATATGCACAAATAGTGCAGTAGTCGTACCGCAGTACCGTACTGCAGCTGCTACTATTACGGATGCCTAACGTTTAATTGTAAATTTAAGTGTATGTTTAATAAGGTGCCTAACGTTTAATTGTAAATTTAAGTGTATGTTTAATAAGGTACATGCTATTTGCACATGTATGTATAAAACGTCGAATTTGGAATGTCTGAACACGTCTAACGTATGCACATGACATGTGCACCTATGTGCAATGAATATGCCACTGTCGTATAAGCCACCGACTTGTCTTATTGCTTATAAGATGCCTATTTCTTATTGCCTTATTGCTGTCTTATTGCTTATTGATGCCTATTTCTTATTGCCTATTACTTATTGCTGTTGCCTATTTGTACTATGTCGTAAACGGAGTCCACTGCACAAGAATTTCACACGTGGTACTTGTACCATGGAGTGACAATAAAAATCTTGAATCTTGAATCTTGAATCTTGAATCAAGTACGGATGGCAGTTGGGTAGGAGCTGTCCCTGTGATGGGGAGGTTCTGGTACTTCAGTCTTCTGCCATGGGGGGAGGACCCTCAAGAGTTGATGTCCTGGATGGGTGCGGTCGGCCATCATTTTCTGCGAGCGCGTTAGCATCCTGGCAGTGTGTCTGTCTGTCGGTCGCATGTGTCAAACTCAAGGCCCGGGGGCCAAATCCAGCCCGGCACCTCATTTTATGTGGCCCGCGAGAGCTAGCAAAAAATACAATTTGCGCAATTCTAATTAGTTATATAATAATTGTAGGCTACTAGTTCTCTGTTTGCCATTATTTGACCTATAATTCTGCTTTCAGAGCTAGTTATTAATTAAGTTATTATTACTAAAAAAAACAATAATAATCTAATCAGAGGCAATTATGTAATATAACACGTAGGCTGGATACACTACATTATGCTATATATATGCTGATGTGGCCTGGGATGAAATTGATTTTAAAATGCCTGGTGTAGTAGGTCCTGAATGGATGGCAGGCTGCACCTGCCCACCTTCTCAGCTCAGCGGATGATGCGCTGCAGTGTGGCGATGTCCTTGCGGGCGGCAGCAGCATACCAGATGATGGAGGTGAGGATGGACTCGGTGGAGGTGGAGAAAAGTGCCAATGCTGCCTTTGGCACCTTGAACTTCCTTAGCCACTGAAGAAAGTACATCCTCTGCCTTTTGATGTTCCACTCCCATTTCGGGTCTCGACTGATTGTTGAGACCAGGAAGAGAAATGCCTCCACAGCGTAGACTGGGGAGTCACCCAGGATGATGGGGGATGGTGGGGCTGTGTCCTTCTTGTAGTCCACAGCCATCTCCACTGTCTTTTGAGCATAGAGCTCCAGGTTGGTTTGACTGCACCAGGTCAACTCCTGCCAGTACGCAGACTCGGCACCATTAGAGATGAGCCCTATGAGGGGTGGTGTCATCTGCGAATTTCAGGAGCTTGGTGGACAGATGGCTGGAGGTGCAGCTGTTGTTGGTGTACAGGGAGAAGAAGTATGGAGAGAGGAGGATGCTGCCCTGGGGCAGCTCCGGTACTGATGGTCTGGGAGTCGGTGGTCACATGCTTCCCCAGCGTTACGTGCTGCTTCCTGGTCTGTGGACCATCTGCAGATGAAGTCGGGCACGCTCAGCTGGGAGAGCTTCTCGTGGAGCAGGCCGGGATGATCGTGTCGAAGACAGCGCTAACAGTCCACAAAGAGGACCCTGGTATAGGTTCCTGTGGTGTCCAGGTGCATGAGAATGTAGTGGAGGGCCATGATTATTGCATTATGTTCCCCTGCGAACTGCAGGGGGTCAAGGAGTGGGTCCAAGATGTGAGGTAGGACAAAACAAAGCGCTCAAAGGACTTGATGACCAGAGAGGTCAAGGCGACAGATCTGTAGTCCTTGAGGCTGGAACGTGGCTTGTCTCTAATGAGGTGTTGAAGATGTCAGTGAGGACTGGGGCTAGCTGATCAGCACAGTGCTTTAGGTTCAGAGGGTGAGACAGAGTCAGGTCCAGCTGGCTTTTAAAGAGCCTGTTGACTTCTCTCTCCTGACTGCAGAGAGGTGTCGGGGGAGGGGGGTGGGGGAAGAGGTGGGCTGGAGCTGTCGGGGGTGGGGGGGGGACTGGGGGAGGATTGGAGGGGTTGGTGGTCTGGTTGTGCATATAAGAGGTGTCACAGAAGATGAGGTCAGGGCTGCGTCGTCTGTCGAAGTTGCAGTGTAGAACTCATTCACGTGGCTGGATAGATGAGGGTCATCGATGGTATAGCCCGTGATCATTACATACATTCATGATCATGCATGCATGCATGCATGCATGCATGCATGTATGTATGTATGTATGTATGTATGTATGTATCTATCTATCTACAGTATCTACCTGTCTGTCTGTCTGTCTGTCTGTCATACATACATACATACATAGATACATACATGCAAACGTATACATGATCATGTATATATGTATGCATGTATGTATGTATGTGTGTGTGTGTGTGTGTGTGTGTGTATGTATGTGTGTATGTATGTATGTACGTACGTACGTACATACATACATACATACAGACACACACACACACACATGCAGTGTAGTATGTATATGTATGTATGTACGTATGTATGTACATACATACATACACACACATATACACACACACACACACATACATACATACATACATACAGACAGTACATACATACATACATACATACATGCATACATACATACATGCATGTATGTTCAGATGTTCAGTGTCAAAGTGTTAAAGTAGGGAAGCATCCTATCAGTGAAAGTGTGTGTGAAGGTGTGTATGTGTGTGTTAGTATCAGGATCAGAGAACGACAGCTCCCCTCGGCACCAGTCCAGACTCACTCTGACCTTCTGGAGCTGCTTCTTCACTGGGAGAGCAGCAGGTGGATCTGATGGGGAGAGGGCTAAGTACAAACCATTATAAAACAGTATTTCCCATAATCCAGACCAGATGTCTGCCTTCCTCTGGACAGACTCTGCTAACACACCCATACACCAGTATGTTTTGTCTCCAACCTCAACATCCCAGCTGTGAGTTCCTGAGTTAAAGCCCTCAGACACCATCTCCTTCATCCTGTCCGAGACTGTGAAGCTCAGGTTGCCCAGGTGTTTGGCCTGGTCTATCAGAGCTCCTGAGAACATCTGTGGATCCGCCCGCAGCGAGCGCTGAACTCTTTCCACTGTATCCTTGTAGTTCTGCAGGAGCGAGACATCTTCAGCTCTCAGCTCCATCTCTATGGCTCTGACTGTGTCAGAAAGAGCTGCTATCTCTCTGGTCAGACCTTCAATCTTCTCCTTCATTGTCTGACTCTTCTGCTGCTCCTCTTCCCTCAGTGCAGCGATCCTGGCCTCCTCTTCCTCTTCCAGAAGCTGGTGAAGCTTCTTAAACTCCTCCTTAATGTGCATCTCTGTGTGTCGGAGCTGGACCTTAATGTGTTCTGCTGTTTGATCACAGTCTCCTTTAACGTCACTAAAGAGCTCCAGTCTCTCCTGTAAGGTCTTCAGTGACTTCTGGAGCTCCTTCTTGTGACACCGTGCCGCTTCATCGATGGGCCTGAATCTGTGGCCGGTGTGCGTTTCTGAATGCAGACAGAGGTGACACACTAGCTGCTGATGCTCCAGACAGAAGAGCTTGAGTTTCTCAGAGTGCAGGCTGCAGAGAAGCTCAGATCCTGTTGAAGCTTTCTGATACTTCTCCAATAAGAAAGCCTCACACAGGTTCTTCAGCGCCAAGTTACGATGTGGTCGACTCTGTTCAAACGTTGCCTTACAAAGTGGACAGTCGTGTATGAGTCTCTGTGTCCACCAGCTCTGCAGACAGGCTTTACAGAAGCTGTGGCTACAGGACAGGATGACAGGATCTTTAAAGATGTCACGGCAGACAGGACAGGAGAGATCGTCCTCTGATATGGAAACCATTTTGTCTGTGAGTGAAAACGGAACGGGACAGAAATGAAATCTCGCCATAATTCTGGTCATATTTATACCGCCAGCGCGGGAGGATTTATGACATCACTGATGATGTCACAATGAATAAGGACAAAGAGTTATCACCGATGTCACTATTTAATTCGTGACATCACAGATGTGTGAGTAGAGAGGGATTCATGACAACAGCGATGATGTCACAATATCCAACAGTGAAATCATGATGTTACAATCACTGATGATGTAATACCCACTGATGATGTCATAGACATATTGTGACATCATCAGTCATAGACATTGTGACATCATCAGCATGGGCGGATTTCCCCCTGCCCACCCAGTGGTTAAAAAAAAACAGCTCACCATTGTAAATCTCCATGTGACTGGCTGATTATGATCATAAAATCTATCCAATCTGAGAAGCATCACAAGTACCTCTTTGCTAAAGCTGTGATGGGGGGGGGGCTCTGACAGGGCCTTGCTGCAGCCCCTCCCTCTGGAATGCCCTCCCCAGTCACAGGCGAAAACTCATTGTCTTTCATACTCATATGTCATCTTTCAAAAAAAGCCTTCAAAACCCACCTTTTCCCTGTCGCTTTTCACCTATAATCTTTTTTCCTCTCTCATCTATTTGAATCAGGGCAATCATCCAATTATAAAAATCCGTCAGGTCACCCGCACAGGTGCTCTTTACACCCCCTGAAAGTTTCAGTTCAGAAATGTGGATATTTTACATTTCTAGAAACCTACAATGTAGCCATTTTATACTGGCAACTACATTACATCTCTACACAAACACATGTACTGTATCTATGTTCTATGAATCTATATATATACACAAATACTGTATCTATTGCTCGCCTTTTCTCCTTTTAGTGTTTTTGTTTGTTATTCAGGTCCATGTTTAGTGTTAATGTTGTGCTTTTTCTATAGAGCTCAGGGCCTCCACACAAACACGCACGCACGCACACACACGCACACACACACACACACACACACACGCACACACATGCGCACACACACACACACACACACACACACACACACACACACGCACACACACACACACACACACACACACACACACACGATCCTCCTTGGATGATTATTAT
The DNA here is from genome assembly GCF_964638095.1 of Poromitra crassiceps. Lineage (NCBI taxonomy): Eukaryota > Metazoa > Chordata > Actinopteri > Beryciformes > Melamphaidae > Poromitra > Poromitra crassiceps. Next base: position 43,061,708 of record NC_139634.1, on the reverse strand, counting down.
CCATATTGAAAGTGTCCTCTGGGTGAGAATGTAAAGCAATAACAGCAAAGCAAATTCACTTAGCCAACAAGCACATTGCCCCCATACAAGAGGGGAGGAGATCTAATTGCAGGTGCAATATGTGAGCAGAATCACAGCATTAGTTTTCATCAGTGTTCCTCCCCAACACCTCGCAGCTACAAAGGCAGGGAAATACATCTGGTCAATCCAATTGTAAAGGAGGAACTCTGGAAATGTTTGCGGGGCTTTTGCTTCAAAACTTCTGGATCTTCTCTGGAAAACGAGCAAGTCCTGCAGGTGATATATGATCCCAGTCTGTGAGTCGTGTCTGTAATATGTTTTTTTTAGCTTATAAATGTGTGTTTTTTTTACCCAGGAAAGCAGCATGGGGTGATCGGCTTTCAAACTTATAGATCGCATCTCAACTCAACCCCTTCAGTTCCTCCCCCGCAGCGGGCTCTCTTCCACCCTCCCTCCTCCCTGAGCAGTTTGTTCACACGGCTGCCCAGCGTCAGGCCAGCCAAAACAAATTGGAAACGTTTAGAACTTTCGAAATAATGTTATTTAAACATAATAGCCTATTGATGCACATTGGAGGAGAGAAAGGTATTTCAATGAACGAAGCCGCAAACCTTGGATCTATTCGTGATGTAAGTTTACATTATGGAGTGAAACTGTGGCTGTAAAGCACTACTCAGAAATGAATATTAACCCCCTAAAGTCAAACATCTGTTTTTCTTCTTGTTCCTGCAGTTTGGATGTTTGAGCTTCACTGTGCTGAATGATGTCTGTGCAGAGTTTGAGTTTGAGCTGTTTCCACACTCGTCTGCTGAAAGTAGAAAGTTTCTCTGAGCTCACTGAAAAGGCCGTTTTCAAGGAGCATGATTCGTGACATCACAAATCCTGGAGCCAATCCCTGTCCAGCATTCAGCAGTTCAAGCCCCAACACATTCTCACTCCCAACTCGTCATATACTGCAACTCTTCTCGTCACTTTTTCACAAGTTACTTGGGAGTGATAATGTGTTGAAAGCCTGTGTTGTATGCTGTGATTGGCTAGTTAGGTTCTAGATAACCCTGATTGGTTGCTTTGGATTTTTAAATTAGGCAAAAGGAGGGGAGTCATTTAAAGTATTTTAACAAGATCATTTTACTTTTTGTGTGGGGAAAAACCATCAGAGACAAATTATTATTCAAAGTAGAGTATATATATATACATCTTGAAACATGACTTTAGACTTTAGAGGGTCTTTAAGGTTAAGGATTTTATTTTGAAAGCCCTAAAGCGGAAAACACACTTTTACATTCTGGCTGACTTACTGATGATGGTTCAGTAAATGCTGAAAAGTCGCCTCATCCTTTTTTCCCCTTTTTTCTGGAGGCATATTCCGCCATTGGACACAATGTAAAAGGCAATTTAAAGTAATTAACTGTCAAGGAAGTCGGACCTCAGCCTCTGGGAAGCACTCACGTTTTCAGGTGCTATTTATGTCGCGTGCCATTCACAGCTGATCAGGTAATTACCCATCTGGTTTGGAGGTCTGTCTAATCGGCTGTCACTAATGCCTTTGTAGCATTTAGACGGAAGAAAAAGCCAGTGGTTTGTGGATATTACTGGGGTTTTGGGCCAATCTGAATGGGGCTTAACAGAGTCCAGTGAGTCTTACCAGACCTATCTCCACATTAGCGCTACATGTATGCCAGCGCTGGCAGAAGGTCTGGCTCAAATACACTGCTGCATTTCAATCACAAGCATCACAAGCATCTCGGGCGGCGCTAAGCACACAGGATGTGACGAGGGGGAACTTGTTTTGCTGGAACCATGCCTAAATCCCTGAAAAAGAAAATGCCACACTAAACAGTAAAAGATGTAATGTTGATTGTTGTCGAGTATGTAAATGTTACCATTGTCAGCGTGTGGTTGCTAGCTCACAGGTTGTTGTTGTTTCACGTAGCGACAAGGAGTTTGAAAATGCGGAGACAGAAGAGGCGGGGAATTCCGACTGAAATGGACGGCACCAATGGCAGAGCTTTAAATACCCGCAGCCTATACTCCCATAGTTGAGAGGAAATCACGTCACCACAGCAGTGGAAGTTGGTTGTCTTCGTGTCGTTTATCTACAGCGGTAGCTCCCAATCTTTTAACAGAAAAGTAGAAGAGGAGGGGACGTGAAAAAGTAAGGAGAAGGGTGCGGGAAGAGGAGAGGAAGGATCGTCCAGAATGTAGGGAAACAGTGGATGGATAAATCCAGAAGGAGCCGGTGATGCAACATAAAGGAAGCCAACTGCCATAAAACACCACAGAAGAAGAAGAATCTTTTAACATCCGTCCGTTGGGCTTTTTCTAAACGTTTATTCAATGCTGTCTAATAATATTGAAATTGGGGGAAAGAAGGAGTGGATTTGAAAATGTGATTTGAAAAAGTGGTTGCTGCTGGTCCTGTAAGCACTTTTTACAATATTTGCGTACATGAATCAGGCTCTGCTGTGTTCAATGAGTTTAAATACTGTACTGTCGAGTACAACCTTTTTCAATCATGTTACATTAACTGGCTAATGAGTTAGCAGCTCAGTACTGTCTGATGCCTGGAGCTTGCAGGCTAGTTGATGTTAGCCTGACTATTACCACAACTAACCTGTAGTGTATTATAGGACCTGGCTTAATAGCTTTCCGGGAAACCAGCTTTTGTCGCTGCGGTCAATCTTTTACCCCTCTGGGGGGGAAAAGTGCACCATCAGCACAACGAATGATTGGATCATTTGCTATCTTTTTTTTTCAGATGAACATCAAAATGCTGAAGGTTCAAGGAACCCGGCACCAGAGGTCACCGTGCCTGTGTGGACTCCCGCCCAAGCTTGAAGTTAACACGGGGATCGAACCTGCGCCCCTCGTGTTGTCACTGTCAGACAGGGAATCTAGCGCTGCACGGTCTGTAATAAGAGAAATCAAACAGGCAGATGACTGAGGAAAGACAAAAAGGCCGAGCAGAAACAAACAGAAAGACATCTGAGCACGACAAATACATCAGAACTCAATGTTCATATCTTTGTTAAGAGATGTTGATCGTTTCACTCTGCTGTTTTGATCACTTTCGTTCATGTCTCTGAGAGGAGGAGATATTGACGGTGTTGTTAGATCTTTCTGTGAAGCCTATTTGCTTCTGGGAAAGAGACATTCAGCCGTCGGGGGAAAAACGGCGCCGCCAATTCTCCAGCCCACCATAATTGGCAGTAATGCCGGGGCTTGGCAACTGGGCCCCAGTTGCTAGGCAACCATCTTTAAGCTTTCAATTTACAAGCCGTCCAACAAATAGATTTTTATTCGGGATGTTTACGGCTCACAGAATGAAAGGCGGCGGCCCAAATGTTTGTTAACTCCTGTTTCATTTTTCATTTAGTTTGCTGACATCAGCCACACTTTAAACTCAAGGCACACACACACACACACACACACACACATTCACACACACACACACACACACACACACACACACACACTACATACACCGCAGACGCTTTCGTCTCACAATGCCACTCACACAATGTCAAAATATAAGCGATGTGATGTATAGTTTTTTGAGATACTAACGTTTGTTGGGCACAGCTTTATTTCATACTAGTTTCTGCTGCAGTGTGGCTACGTTGTTGCTGTGAGCTCACACACTGATGTGTCCTATAGCCGAATGCTAGAGCCTCAGCAGACTAGAGCAATGATTCTCTCTCTTTCTAAAGGACCCTTCATTTAGGGCCACAGACCATCTGATGAGATTTTGGTCTCTCAGATCCAAATCTGACAATATTGTTACTGCGACATGATTTTGTTCACAATCCCATGACTGTCTGTATATTGACTGTCTGTATATTGACTGTCTGTATATTGACTGTCTGTATATTGACTGTCATTTTGATAGAGAGTTGCTGGACTAAGCTCTGCCAGTGTGGCTCCGACCCGCTATGACTGAGCGGCTGCGACCATTAATGGATTTCCTTTGTGTCGAATCTGTCGATCTCAAATGCCTCAGACTGCTGCTGTGAAACAACGCCTGCTCATTGCTATACAGGCTGAAAATAAATGGCAAGTTTTGATGAAGATTTGGATTGTGCGATAAAGCAGGCCTGCTTGATATTTTCAGTGAAGGTGAACGGAGCCGTTTCCCCCACTAGCCCAAAGTGGAGGCATTACAGCCAGACTCTCTCCCGGTGCAGGGGTCTGGCAAGCGAGACTAGTAGAGAGATAACAGAAAAAGTATGGTCAAAATATCCATTCTTTCACGTTGTCTAACTGTGTTAACTTTTTGTAAATTGTGTAATGGTGAAGTTGAACATTTCTTATACCATAGTCTGTGTGTCTGTAGTCTGTGTGTCTGTAGTCTGTGTATCTGTAGTCTGTGTGAATATTCTGATTGTCTGCAGGGTGTCATGTCCCCCCCTAATGTACAATAAGTAGTTCCAGTCAAACGGTCTGTTCACCTTTTCCCAATTAATGTGCTGGCTATAGTATCAGCCTGTCAGCCTGAAATGACCCATTTACATTGTTATTATTACATTATTTATTTAAGGTTTATTTCAAGGGACGGATATAGAGAGGCAAAGTGACCGCCTACTTCCTGCTTCAGCACTGTACCAGAGATTTTCATCCGCCATTTATTTTCCCATAGACATTTCGTAAAATGCTTATAAAAATGGGTTTACTTGTTCAAACCAAACGGTTCAGATATATTTAGAAACAGGAGAGACCAATAGAACATTCTAGGAGGTCTACTACGAAAATAAAATGTTAAAATAGCAGGGGGCAATGGTGTGGCTGCATAGCTAGCCTGTCTTGTTGTTAAACATAGTCTAAATTATATGTACTGTTTGTCAACCCAGATACACCTAGCCACTCCTCCTACCCACCCCTCGAACTCAGACTCTCTATGACCTTCCTACAGTATCTCTAGTTACAGCCCGTTTTCCCTAGTCCCGCACCCTTCCTTGCCACGCCCTATATCAGATCTGTGATCCAAAATGTGATGGGTTCTTCCTTTGCTCCTGCTACACCCTCCCACCAAGTTTCATGAAAATCGGCCAAGTAGTTTTTCGGTAAACAAACAAACAAACAAACAGAAAAACTGACAAACGGCACCGAAAACATAACCTCTTTTGCGGAAGTAAGGAGGTAATAAATGCATTAATCTATCAATCACGAGAGCTTATAGAGTTTGGAATCTAGACGTCAAAATAACATGTACGGCCATTTTGCAGTTATGGTGGTGGTTAAACCAAACCACTCTGCCGTCTCATGAATAAGGTGAGAAAGCTCCGTGGTTTCATCAAATTATGAAAAATCCTTATGTGAAGTTCAGTTAAGACGACTGATCTTCTGAATCAGAGACAGAATTTAAAATCATGTCTGCCCTTCTGAGGTTCCTCTGACCAATATTACAGTGGCCTTCTGTCAATAAACTGCACACCCACGCCCACATACACACACACGCACGCACCCACGCCCACACACACACGCACACGCACGCACGCACACACACGCACACAGACACACACACACACACACAAACACGCGCACACACACACAGTCCTCACATGGCCCAGAGGCAGGTCACCGCAGTATTCAATAAGTTATTAATACTTGATGCCGCCGGCCGCTGTGCATTATTTAACAATAATGATAACGTCTGTTCCATTATAGATTAAAGGAGCCCGGGTGCTTTTTTTTAATCAGGCTTTTCAAAAGACAAAAAATAGCCTCATGGCCGGCTGCCGTGTGACACAGCAGATGAGATCCCACTGGGAGGAGGCGGAGGGAAAAGGTTGTCACTCTGGCCGCGGTCAGGTCACTCACCTTGAACCGCTGAAGCAAGGAATCACCATCAAGGAAGTAATGTACAGAATACAAACAGGAAGTGATGTACACAATAGAAACAGGAAGTGATGTACACAATACAAACAGGAAGTGATGTACACAATACAAACAGGAAGTGATGTACACAATACAAACAGGAAGTGATGTACACAATACAAACAGGAAGTGATGTACACAATACAAACAGGAAGTGATGTACACAATACAAACAGGAAGTTATGTACACACTACAAAAAGGAAGTGATGTACACAATACAAACAGGAAGTAATGTACACAATACAAACAGGAAGTGATGTACACAATACAAACAGGAAGTAATGTACACAATACAAACAGGAAGTGATGTACACAATACAAACAGGAAGTAATGTACACAATACAAACAGGAAGTGATGTACACAATAGAAACAGGAAGCGATGTACACAATAGAAACAGGAAGCGATGTACACAATAGAAACAGGAAGCGATGTACACAATAGAAACAGAAAGCGATGTACACAATAGAAACAGGAAGCGATGTACACATTAGAAACAGGAAGCGATGTACACAATAGAAACAGGAAGCGATGTACACAATAGAAACAGAAAGCGATGTACACATTAGAAACAGGAAGCGATGTACACATTAGAAACAGGAAGCGATGTACACAATAGAAACAGGAAGCGATGTACACAATAGAAACAGGAAGCGATGTACACAATACAAACAGGAAGCGATGTACACAATAGAAACAGGAAGCGATGTACACAATACAAACAGGAAGCGATGTACACAATAGAAACAGGAAGCGATGTACACAATAGAAACAGGAAGCGATGTACACAATACAAACAGGAAGCGATGTACACAATAGAAACAGGAAGCGATGTACACAATAGAAACAGGAAGCGATGTACACATTAGAAACAGGAAGCGATGTACACATTAGAAACAGGAAGCGATGTACACAATAGAAACAGGAAGCGATGTACACAATAGAAACAGGAAGCGGTGTACACAATAGAAACAGGAAGCGGTGTACAGAATAGAAACAGGAAGTGATGTACACAATAGAAACAGGAAGCGGTGTACAGAATAGAAACAGGAAGTGATGTACACAATAGAAACAGGAAGCGGTGTACAGAATAGAAACAGGAAGTGATGTACACAATAGAAACAGGAAGCGGTGTACAGAATAGAAACAGGAAGTGATGTACACAATAGAAACAGGAAGCGGTGTACAGAATAGAAACAGGAAGTGATGTACACAATAGAAACAGGAAGCGGTGTACACAATAGAAACAGGAAGTGATGTACACAATAGAAACAGGAAGTGATGTACACAATAGAAACAGGAAGTGATGTACACAATAGAAACAGGAAGCGATGTACAGAATAGAAACAGGAAGTGATGTACACAATAGAAACAGGAAGTGATGTACACAATAGAAACAGGAAGTGATGTACACAATAGAAACAGGAAGTGATGTACACAATAGAAACAGGAAGTGATGTACACAATAGAAACAGGAAGTGATGTACACAATAGAAACAGGAAGTGATGTACACAATAGAAACAGGAAGCGATGTACAGAATAGAAACAGGAAGTGATGTACACAATAGAAACAGGAAGTGATGTACACAATAGAAACAGGAAGTGATGTACACAATAGAAACAGGAAGCGGTGTACAGAATAGAAACAGGAAGTGATGTACACAATAGAAACAGGAAGCGGTGTACAGAATAGAAACAGGAAGTGATGTACACAATAGAAACAGGAAGTGATGTACACAATAGAAACAGGAAGTGATGTACACAATAGAAACAGGAAGTGATGTACACAATAGAAACAGGAAGTGATGTACACAATAGAAACAGGAAGTGATGTACACAATAGAAACAGGAAGCGGTGTACAGAATAGAAACAGGAAGTGATGTACACAATAGAAACAGGAAGCGGTGTACAGAATAGAAACAGGAAGTGATGTGCACATTAGAAACAGGAAGCAATGTACACAATAGAAACAGGAAGTGATGTACACAATAGAAACAGGAAGTGATGTACACAATAGAAACACATCTGTGTTTGCTTAGACTCAATTCTCAGTCTCTGTCCACGTCGCTCAACCAGAGACTGAGAACTTTCTCCCAGCTTTTTGCTGTTAAAGATGAGTGAATACAGAGTAAAAACAAACTGCATCGCAGAACCAATCCAGAGTCTTCAGGGCGGTCCTTCGTGCAGAAGGGGCGGTGGCATGCATAAGATGTATGCTTGTCAACGGATAAATAGTGTAACGCTGCTCGGGACGTCCATTTCCAATGTTTTAAAAAGCTCTCTCCGTGTTACAAAGTGATTCTCTGTATCTCCAGTTTGTTTCACTATGGAGGATCATGGGGGAAGAGGGTTATTTCTGGTAACGTGATGAAGAGGCGTAGGTTTGTTAGCGGCCATTGTTACTGCTGCGCCGAAAACTGTTTTTGACAAGGAGTTTCCAGACGATTGGTAGGTGGAGATATCCAATTGTCTGGCAGCCGAAACTAGTGTTTGTTCATTTGTGTTATTTGCTGAAAAGTGGGATGAGGAGGGTGGAGTTGCCCTCTGGTTTCACCCAGAGATGAACGGTAAATACGAAGCAATTCTGATTCTTCAAAGTGAAGCGCCTCTCCTTGGTCAGCCAGCGAACCTGAACCTTAACCTCAACCTCCAGATAAAAAGTCACTTAACGTCCCAGAGATAGGAGGAGAAACTTCTGGAGGTTTGTTGTTGTTGTTGGCTCTGCATTATAGATGATGGTGGTTTGATGAGCAGAGCTGTTCTCTGGAGAGCTTTAACACAACAGATGAATATTAGCAATGACCATGAAGTCATAATTAAAGTTCAGCCTCTAATGGAAGAACTAGCTCACTGTTGAGTTAATGAGAGTTTGCAGTCAGTGAGACAGTGTTTATTCACAGAGAATATCATGAAGTAACTCTGCTTGGGATGATTCCAGTTTTTGTCCAGACAGCATTATGTGAATAGTGTCATGTCAAGGCTGTATTTGAGCATGTAGGAGAATGATGGCATTTCCTCTGCAAATACATTGTAAAAAAAAAATGTTGTGTTGTCTGGACATCTGACCGCGTCAAGTAAGATGTAAGTAGGTCGTCCGCTTTAGCTCTTTCAAAATAAAACCCTCGTTGTAACATTACCATTTTGAGTAATGCTTTACAGCCACAGTTGCACTCCATATGTAATCTCACAACAAGTATTTTGATGCAATCTTTGCGGCTTCGTTTGTTGAAACACCTTTTTATCTTCCAACGTGCATCAGTAAGGCTATTTACTTGTTTAAATTAAATTTATTTTTTAAAGTTTTAACCGGATGTTTCCGTTTTGTTTTGGCTGGCCTGACGCTGCCCCTGTGCAGCTGTCTGAGAAGGGATAGGGAGGGAGAACAGAGAGCCCGCAGACGTGCTGAATCTTACGGGGTTGAGAGAGTGGGGTATAAAAGTTTAAAATGCTGCTGCTACGTCCCTGCTGCTTTCCTGGGTAACAAAAAAGCATGTACTAGTGGGACTTTTGATGTAAAAAAAAGTATCAGAGTTAGGCCACCGGGCAGCGAGCACCGTTAAATCTGACAAAGGATTAGTTCACCACATTTGGTTATCTGATCATAGGAATAGGAAGAAATAGGGCTCATCGCTGATGGTGACGAGTCTGTGTACAAGCAGGATATCGACCACCCGATGACCCGGTGCAGTCGAAACAATCTGGAGCTCAATGTTCAAAAGACAGTGGAGATAGTTGTGGACTACAGGAGGAACGCAGACCCACCTTCCCCCATCACCCTGGGTGACTCCCCAGTCAACACTGTGGAGTCCTTTCACTTCCTGGGTTCAATCATGTGCCGGGACCTGAAGTGGGAGCTGAACATCACAGGATGCACTTTCTTGCACAGCTGAGGAAGTTCACGGTGCCAAAGGCAGTCTTTTTCTACGCCTCCACCGTCGAGTCCATCCTCACCTCCTCCATCACCGTCTGCTATGCTGCTGCTGCCCTCAAGGACATCTTGAGACTGCAGCACAACAAATGTGGCCAGGTGCGGCGTGGCATCTATTCAGGACCTACACACCTGCACACAGCCAGGACACTGAAGCGGCCCACAATTGGTTGCACTCAGAACGGCATAGGCTAACAATAATAAACCAAAAGACAAAGGGCGCATTGTGTGTCATTTACAGTAATCACAATTTAACAGGACTTAGTGAACTGCCATTGTTGTAGGCTATTGTGTGTGTGTGTGTGTGTGTGTGTGTCTGAGTGAGTGAGATGTGTGTGTGTGTAGGTGTGTGTGTGTGTGTGTGTGTGTGTGTGTGAGATGTGTGTGTGTGTGTGTGTGTGTGTGTCTGAGTGAGTGAGATGTGTGTGTGTGTAGTGTGTGTGTGTGTGTGTGTGTGTGTGTGTGTGTGTGTCTGAGTGAGTGAGATGTGTGTGTAGGTGTGTGTGTGTGTGTAGTGTGTGTGTGTGTGTGTAGTGTGTGTGTGTGTGTGTAATGAGTGGGTCTCCTGTGGTTTCAAAGCATCTCGCTGCCTCTCACTCAGAGCTGAATGTGTTGTCGCGTGTTTGCAAACAGTCTCCTGAGGAAATGCTCACTGGGGAGGAGAGAGAGAGAGAGAGGAGTTTTAATAGATGGGAGTTGGGGGAACTGGGTCGCTGTTAGCCAGCCTAACAGGTCTCCCAGGCATCCTGCAAACCCCCCCCCCCCACACACACACACACACACACACAGATCCACACACAATGGTGTCCCTCAGGGCTCACTCCTGGGGTCCATGCTACTCTCTCTCTCTATAGCCGTTTTCCCACATGCGCTTTGTACCGCTAAATGACCGGAACGTGGTCTAATGCCTGCATGTGGGAAAGTTGTCGTGCCGGTATAAGCGCGACCCCGTCGTCGCGGAGATTTCACCAGTTTTGAGCCAGTCAGAAGAGCGGTATGCCGCGATAGGCACACAAGTGAGAAACGGGTCCAGAAATTTTCCGCGACACCGGTCCTTCTCTCATGTGGGCGAGGTGTACACACGTTGCTTAACGTTCACTTCCAGCTTGCATCATCTAATCATTCGCGCACATCAAAGCAAACTACTTCCACATTTCGCTTTGTGCATTTCGTCGCTGTGCAATGAAAGCCACTTATCTCCAAATCGCCAACTTTTCAGGAAATGAAAAAAAACCTGTGCTCTTAAAATACTGAACACCACGTTGTCATATTTGACACATGTCTTCATTGTAGACAGTTTATCGCTGAATGTGTCATTACATTATTAATATCTTACCTGAATAAGCTCAAATGCTGTTACAGGATTATCACACAGAGTCTGGAACACTTTCTGCTGGCCAGACAGCAGCATGTGGGAGCCTGCCTTTTAGAGCGCGAGCACGAGCCGCTGTGCTCCAGGCAGCGGCGACGCGTGGGCGGAGCTCTTCACTCTGCCAAGCCGGGGAGAGTGGCTCTGTCATGGGTTGAGCAGTCCCGGAGTAACGTGACATTATTCTTGTCAGAAACAACTTCGATTTGCATACTTTAAATGAGTTTGCAGCCCAAGGACAACCCGAAAACACCTTATTGATCTAAACCCGACCCCCCAAATAAGCTCCCCCCGCCCCCCAACATACAGGCAATTTCGCTCCTAGATTCCCACATGCCAGCGCTGAGGTGTGAAGGGAAATTCCGGGAAATGTCCGATATTGACTTACAGGTAATTTTCAGGTACGCATGTGGGAAAACGGCTTATACAAAATCCCTCAGCAAGTGGGAGTCTGCAGCTTCAGACCCCTGTCTTCAGCCATGGACACCTGTATGTTGCCAGCTCCAGGACAAGTGATCCAGCATCCCTGAAGTATGCCATCAAGGAGCAGCCTGGCCTTGTAATGTAACCTTACAACCACAGGTAGCTGGAATTTAACAGAGACATCATATTTCCAGAACCTACCACTCAGTCCAATGTCCCCGCTGACTCCTCTCCCTCCAAGCCACGGAGCACATCGAAGCCACCATGAGAGTTTCCTCCTCTACATGTGAGAGTATCCTCCTCTACATGTGAGAGTATCCTCCTCTACATGTGAGAGTATCCTCCACTACATGTGAGAGTATCCTCCTCTACATGTGAGAGTATCCTCCTCTACATGTGAGAGTATCCTCCGCTACATGTGAGAGTATCCTCCTCTACATGTGAGAGTATCCTCCTCTACATGTGAGAGTTTCCTCCTCTACATGTGAGAGTATCCTCCTCTACATGTGAGAGTATCCTCCTCTACATGTGAGAGTATCCTCCTCTACATGGGAGAGTATCCTCCTCTACATGTGAGAGTATCCTCCTCTACATGTGAGAGTATCCTCCGCTACATGTGAGAGTATCCTCCTCTACATGTGAGAGTATCCTCCTCTACATGTGAGAGTATCCTCCTCTACATGTGAGAGTATCCTCCTCTACATGTGAGAGTATCCTCCTCTACAGGTGAGAGTATCCTCTACATGTGAGAGTATCCTCCTCTACATGTGAGAGTATCCTCCTCTACATGTGAGAGTATCCTCCGCTACATGTGAGAGTATCCTCCTCTACATGTGTGAGTATCCTCCTCTACATGTGAGAGTATCCTCCTCTACATGTGAGAGTATCCTCTACATGTGAGAGTATCCTCCTCTACATGTGAGAGTATCCTCCTCTACAGGTGAGAGTATCCTCTACATGTGAGAGTATCCTCCTCTACATGTGAGAGTATCCTCCTCTACATGTGAGAGTACCCTCCGCTACATGTGAGAGTATCCTCCGCTACATGTGAGAGTATCCTCCTCTACATGTGAGAGTATCCTCCTCTACATGTCAGAGTATCCTCCGCTACATGTGAGAGTATCCTCCTCTACATGTGAGAGTATCCTCCTCTACATGTGAGAGTATCCTCCTCTACATGTGAGAGTATCCTCCTCTACATGTGAGAGTATCCTCCTCTACATGTGAGAGTATCCTCCTCTACATGTGAGAGTATCCTCCTCTACATGTGAGAGTATCCTCCGCTACATGTGAGAGTATCCTCCGCTACATGTGAGAGTATCCTCCTCTACATGTGAGAGTATCCTCCTCTACATGTGAGAGTATCCTCCTCTACATGTGAGAGTATCCTCTGCTACATGTGAGAGTATCCTCCTCTACATGTGAGAGTATCCTCCTCTACATGTGAGAGTATCCTCCTCTACATGTGAGAGTATCCTCCTCTACAGGTGAGAGTATCCTCCGCTACATGGGAGAGTATCCTCCTCTACATGTGAGAGTATCCTCCTCTACATGTGAGAGTATCCTCCTCTACATGTGAGAGTATCCTCCTCTACATGTGAGAGTATCCTCCTCTACATGTGAGAGTTTCCTCCTCTACATGTGAGAGTATCCTCTGCTACATGTGAGATTATATCCTCCTCTACATGTGAGAGTATCCTCCTCTACATGTGAGAGTATCCTCTGCTACATGTGAGAGTATCCTCCTCTACAGGTGAGAGTATCCTCCGCTACATGGGAGAGTATCCTCCTCTACATGTGAGAGTATCCTCCTCTACATGTGAGAGTATCCTCCTCTACATGTGAGAGTATCCTCCGCTACATGTGAGAGTATCCTCTGCTACATGGGAGAGTATCCTCCTCTACATGTGAGAGTATCCTCCGCTACATGTGAGAGTATCCTCTGCTACATGGGAGAGTATCCTCCGCTACATGTGAGAGTATCCTCCTCTACATGTGAGAGTATCCTCCTCTACATGTGAGAGTATCCTCCGCTACATGTGAGAGTATCCTCTGCTACATGGGAGAGTATCCTCCGCTACATGTGAGAGTATCCTCCTCTACATGTGAGAGTATCCTCCTCTACATGTGAGAGTATCCTCCTCTACATGTGAGAGTATCCTCCTCTACATGTGAGAGTATCCTCCTCTACATGTGAGAGTATCCTCCTCTACATGTGAGAGTATCCTCCGCTACATGTGAGAGTATCCTCCTCTACATGTGTGAGTATCCTCCTCTACATGTGAGAGTATCCTCCTCTACATGTGAGAGTATCCTCCTCTACATGTGAGAGTATCCTCCGCTACATGTGAGAGTATCCTCCTCTACATGTGAGAGTATCCTCCTCTACATGTGAGAGTATCCTCCTCTACATGTGAGAGTATCCTCCTCTACATGTGAGAGTATCCTCCTCTACATGTGAGAGTATCCTCCTCTACATGTGAGAGTATCCTCCTCTACATGTGAGAGTATCCTCCTCTACATGTGAGAGTATCCTCCTCTACATGTGAGAGTATCCTCCTCTACATGTGAGAGTATCCTCCTCTACAGGTGAGAGTATCCTCCTCTACATGTGAGAGTATCCTCCTCTACATGTGAGAGTATCCTCCGCTACATGTGAGAGTATCCTCCGCTACATGTGAGAGTATCCTCCTCTACATGTGAGAGTATCCTCCTCTACATGTGAGAGTTTCCTCCTCTACATGTGAGAGTATCCTCCGCTACATGTGAGAGTATCCTCCTCTACATGTGTGAGTATCCTCCTCTACATGTGAGAGTATCCTCCTCTACATGTGAGAGTATCCTCCTCTACATGTGAGAGTATCCTCCTCTACATGTGAGAGTATCCTCCTCTACATGTGAGAGTATCCTCCTCTACATGTGAGAGTATCCTCCTCTACATGTGAGAGTATCCTCCTCTACATGTGAGAGTATCCTCCTCTACATGTGAGAGTATCCTCCTCTACATGTGAGAGTATCCTCCGCTACATGTGAGAGTATCCTCCTCTACATGTGAGAGTATCCTCCTCTACATGTGAGAGTATCCTCCTCTACATGTGAGAGTATCCTCCGCTACATGTGAGAGTATCCTCCGCTACATGTGAGAGTATCCTCCGCTACATGTGTGAGTATCCTCCTCTACATGTGAGAGTATCCTCCTCTACATGTGTGAGTATCCTCCTCTACATGTGAGAGTATCCTCCTCTACATGTGAGAGTATCCTCCTCTACATGTGAGAGTATCCTCCTCTACATGTGAGAGTATCCTCCTCTACATGTGAGAGTATCCTCCTCTACATGTGAGAGTATCCTCCGCTACATGTGAGAGTATCCTCCTCTACATGTGAGAGTATCCTCCTCTA
>NC_139634.1:43036690-43041690 GCF_964638095.1 Poromitra crassiceps | reverse complement strand
ACAGGAGAGAGGAGAGGAGAGCATGACACAGGAGAGAGGAGAGGAGAGCATCACACAGGAGAGAGGAGAGGAGAGCATCACACAGGAGAGAGGAGAGCATCACACAGGAGAGAGGAGAGGAGAGCATCGCACAGGAGAGAGGAGAGGAGAGCATCACACAGGAGAGAGGAGAGCATCACACAGGAGAGAGGAGAGCATCACACAGGAGAGAGGAGAGCATGACACAGGAGAGAGGAGAGGAGAGCATCACACAGGAGAGAGGAGAGGAGAGCATCACACAGGAGAGAGGAGAGGAGAGCATCACACAGGAGAGAGGAGAGGAGAGCATCACACAGGAGAGAGGAGAGGAGAGCATCAGACAGGAGAGAGGAGAGGAGAGCATCACACAGGAGAGAGGAGAGGAGAGCATCACACAGGAGAGAGGAGAGGAGAGCATCACACAGGAGAGAGGAGAGGAGAGCATCACACAGGAGAGAGGAGAGGAGAGCATCACACAGGAGAGAGGAGAGGAGAGCATCGCACAGGAGAGAGGAGAGCATCACACAGGAGAGAGGAGAGCATGACACAGGAGAGAGGAGAGGAGAGCATCACACAGGAGAGAGGAGAGGAGAGCATCACACAGGAGAGAGGAGAGGAGAGCATCGCACAGGAGAGAGGAGAGCATCACACAGGAGAGAGGAGAGGAGAGGAGAGCATCACACAGGAGAGAGGAGAGGAGAGCATCACACAGGAGAGAGGAGAGGAGAGCATCGCACAGGAGAGAGAGGAGGAGAGCATCACACAGGAGAGAGGAGAGCATCACACAGGAGAGAGGAGAGGAGAGCATCGCACAGGAGAGAGGAGAGGAGAGCATCACACAGGAGAGAGGAGAGCATCACACAGGAGAGAGGAGAGGAGAGCATCACACAGGAGAGAGGAGAGCATCACACAGGAGAGAGGAGAGGAGAGCATCACACAGGAGAGAGGAGAGGAGAGCATCACACAGGAGAGAGGAGAGGAGAGCATCACACAGGAGAGAGGAGAGGAGAGCATCGCACAGGAGAGAGGAGAGGAGAGCAACGCACAGGAGAGAGGAGAGCATCACACAGGAGAGAGGAGAGGAGAGCATCGCACAGGAGAGAGGAGAGCATCACACAGGAGAGAGGAGAGGAGAGCATCAGACAGGAGAGAGGAGAGGAGAGCATCGCACAGGAGAGAGGAGAGCATCACACAGGAGAGAGGAGAGGAGAGCATCGCACAGGAGAGAGGAGAGGAGAGGAGAGCATCACACAGGAGAGAGGAGAGAGGAGAGCATCACACAGGAGAGAGGCGAGGAGAGCATCGCACAGGAGAGAGGAGAGGAGAGCATCACACAGGAGAGAGGAGAGCATCACACAGGAGAGAGGAGAGGAGGGCATCACACAGGAGAGAGGAGAGGAGAGCATCACACAGGAGAGAGGAGAGCATCACACAGGAGAGAGGAGAGGAGGGCATCACACAGGAGAGAGGAGAGGAGAGCATCACACAGGAGAGAGGAGAGCATCACACAGGAGAGAGGAGAGGAGAGCATCACACAGGAGAGAGGAGAGGAGAGCATCAGACAGGAGAGAGGAGAGGAGAGCATCACACAGGAGAGAGGAGAGGAGAGCATCACACAGGAGAGAGGAGAGGAGAGCATCACACAGGAGAGAGGAGAGGAGAGCATCACACAGGAGAGAGGAGAGGAGAGCATCGCACAGGAGAGAGGAGAGGAGAGCATCGCACAGGAGAGAGGAGAGGAGAGCATCGCACAGGAGAGAGGAGAGCATCACACAGGAGAGAGGAGAGGAGAGCATCAGACAGGAGAGAGGAGAGGAGAGCATCACACAGGAGAGAGGAGAGGAGAGCATCACACAGGAGAGAGGAGAGGAGAGCATCACACAGGAGAGAGGAGAGGAGAGCATCACACAGGAGAGAGGAGAGGAGAGCATCACACAGGAGAGAGGAGAGGAGAGCATCACACAGGAGAGAGGAGAGCATCGCACAGGAGAGAGGAGAGCATCACACAGGAGAGAGGAGAGCATCACACAGGAGAGAGGAGAGCATCGCACAGGAGAGAGGAGAGCATCACACAGGAGAGAGGAGAGGAGAGGAGAGCATCACACAGGAGAGAGGAGAGCATCGCACAGGAGAGAGGAGAGCATCACACAGGAGAGAGGAGAGGAGAGGAGAGCATCGCACAGGAGAGAGGAGAGCATCACACAGGAGAGAGGAGAGCATCGCACAGGAGAGAGGAGAGCATCACACAGGAGAGAGGAGAGCATCGCACAGGAGAGAGGAGAGCATCACACAGGAGAGAGGAGAGCATCACACAGGAGAGAGGAGAGCATCACACAGGAGAGAGGAGAGCATCGCACAGGAGAGAGGAGAGGAGAGGAGAGCATCACACAGGAGAGAGGAGAGCATCGCACAGGAGAGAGGAGAGCATCGCACAGGAGAGAGGAGAGGAGAGGAGAGCATCACACAGGAGAGAGGAGAGGAGAGCATCACACAGGAGAGAGGAGAGGAGAGCATCACACAGGAGAGAGGAGAGGAGAGCATCACACAGGAGAGAGGAGAGGAGAGCATCACACAGTAGAGAGGAGAGAGGAGAGCATCACACAGGAGAGAGGAGAGGAAAGGAGAGCATCACACAGGAGAGAGGAGAGAGGAGAGAGGCGAGGAGAGCATCGCACAGGAGAGAGGAGAGGAGAGGAGAGCATCACACAGGAGAGAGGAGAGAGGAGAGCATCACACAGGAGAGAGGCGAGGAGAGCATCGCACAGGAGAGAGGAGAGCATCACACAGGAGAGAGGAGAGCATCACACAGGAGAGAGGAGAGGAGGGCATCACACAGGAGAGAGGAGAGGAGAGCATCACACAGGAGAGAGGAGAGCATCACACAGGAGAGAGGAGAGCATCAGACAGGAGAGAGGAGAGGAGAGCATCACACAGGAGAGAGGAGAGGAGAGCATCACACAGGAGAGAGGAGAGGAGAGCATCACACAGGAGAGAGGAGAGGAGAGCATCACACAGGAGAGAGGAGAGCATCAGACAGGAGAGAGGAGAGCATCACACAGGAGAGAGGAGAGGAGAGCATCACACAGGAGAGAGGAGAGGAGAGCATCACACAGGAGAGAGGCGAGGAGAGCATCACACAGGAGAGAGGAGAGGAGAGCATCACACAGGAGAGAGGAGAGCATCAGACAGGAGAGAGGAGAGGAGAGCATCACACAGGAGAGAGGAGAGGAGAGCATCACACAGGAGAGAGGAGAGCATCAGACAGGAGAGAGGAGAGGAGAGCATCACACAGGAGAGAGGAGAGGAGAGCATCACACAGGAGAGAGGAGAGCATCAGACAGGAGAGAGGAGAGGAGAGCATCACACAGGAGAGAGGAGAGGAGAGCATCACACAGGAGAGAGGAGAGCATGACACAGGAGAGAGGAGAGCATCACGCGGGAGAGAGCAGGTGTGACCGCCCTGTAAGTAAAGTTAGGTTACACCGCACGACTTCATTTGATGGGAGAGAAGCAGGCGAGCGGATCAGCCTGGCGCTCAGCGCATGATGCTGACAAATCAGGTGTTGATGCGACGCCGCTGAAACGCGCTGACAGGACCCTGACGCTAATCCAGCGTTAGCAAGGTAGCGCTCGCCCGGCTCCTCTCCCAGCGGGAGTAAATACCTGCTCCCTCCTCTTTGATAAGCAAAAGAGCCGAGGCTTTAGAGTGTTACACTTTCACCTGAATTAGTCCAACCTGTGAGAAGAGGCGTAACAGGCTGCAGGGAGGGCGTGACTATTAGCCTTAATCCTAGTGTTCATGTTGTTAATGTTCAGGAAATGGTTTGTTTTATTTGGTTGTTTTTTTTATCACGTTTTTTCGTATTGTTGTACCCAATGACCAATTCCCCCTGCTCTCCCGGCCATTGCGTCACCCCTCTGCCCATTTGGGGAGAGTTGTAGACCCAGGGATAGAACATGATGCTGTATTGTTGATTTATTAGTGATTTACTGATTTAGTGATTTATTCTATTCCGCTAAACTATGTTCTTCTATTCTATTCTATTCTATTCTATTCTATTCTATTCTAATCCAATCTAAACTATTCTATTCTATTATCTGGTTAAAGGTATTCATAGTTTGTGGGTTTGGTTAGATATTTTTGGACCGTTGAGAACTCTAATCCATGTCCTGGGCACGCCGAGGCAACGATACACTGCTGCGTGCGCCCAGGCTCAGCGGATCCGAGGTGCTTTTCAGATGTCCAAGCGCAAAGATTTAGCGCAGCCACGCCTAGTTTAGCATAACGCACCCACAGGTGCGCCAAGGCGGAAAAACCAGCGCAAAAGTGACCGCTATCCTGGCCAGAGCGCAAAATGAGCCCAAATTGGCTGCTGTGCTCGTCCGACGAAAGGATAGACACGGCGTTACGGCACGCAAACCGGCCCGCAAGCGCAAAAAGCGGATAGCGCTTGTACCAAGATAGGGCCCTTAGGCTCTCAGACCCAAATCTGAGAATATTTTTTATTGTTACACGTGATTTTGTCCATTTGTATTGTAGGTGTAGAGAAAACAGTTAGTTGAAGACAGTAATTCTACATTCTCTAATTGTGTTAACTTCTTGCGATTGAAAAGTTTATTTCTATAGGGACAGATACATAAACATAGAGCATTCACAGGAAACAGTCTTTGTTATATATCCTAACATTTATAGCCTAAGCTAGTTTGCAATGTTTGTCCCTAGATGTTATAAGGCAAATATAAAAACAGGGTACAGAATACAGACTATAGAATACAGCTGTTAGGTTACACAAAATATAAAACATAAAACAAATATACATCTGTTCTGTACAGTATACAAGATATGTAGTAAAAATACATTAGTGTGTTAATGTGTTAACTTCTTGTAAGTAAAATATTATGTTTGATGATACAATTCATACATTTTCTGGGGATCCCTGCGGTCCCGGACCCCACGTTGAGAACCACTGGATGAATCGTGT
>NC_139634.1:42839393-43036490 GCF_964638095.1 Poromitra crassiceps | reverse complement strand
AGGGAACAAACAAGACAGAGTCAAACGGAGGATGTGGGGAAATATGCGTTTAGCTCATTGTTATACAATGAATTGAAATGAAATGAAACGTTATTGATATAGCACAAGTCATCGCCTACATAAAATGCCACTCCAAGTGCTGCACATAAAAAAAAACAATCACATTTTTAAAATCAAATTGACAAACCCTTCCACGGTGACAGACAAAGTCCAACTCTAACAGCATACTGAGAGTATCTAACTTCTGTATTGTGAGGTGCTTACCGGGCACGTTTTTCAATAACAGTCGATGTTACAAACACAATATAATGTAAATCCAGTTTACAGCGGAGTCACTGCACCGCAGCCCCAGAGCCAACACAGTCTCTTAGAAAATTGTGAAATAGCAACATTGGTTCACAGCCAAAAACATTTCTATTTCACTTCGGCTCTAAAATTGTTAAGTGGAAACTTTTTTGGAATGGTAGTTTTTACAGGGGTGGGAGTTTTGAGACGGGTGGGACAGGTTAGGTTTAGGCGTGGGGGGTGGGAGAGGTTAGGGGTAAGGGGTTAGTGTTAGGCATGGGGCGTGGGAGAGGTTAGGGGTAAGGGGTTAGTGTTAGGCATGGCCATGGGGCGTGGGAGAGGGGTCCCTGAAGGGGGGTTCCTCCGCCTTTCCGACATGCTGCCACTCCGAACGTTAACTTCCATTATTCGGACTGGCGGTCGTTCACCTTAGAAGCCGCAATGCCGACCTTAGGTTTAGGCGTGGGGGTGGGAGAGGTTAGGTTTTGGGTTAGGGTCTGGGGGAGGTTAGGTTTAGGCATGGGGGGAGGTTAGGTTTGGCGTGGGGGCTGGGAGAGGTTAGTGAAAAACAGGGAATATAGACCCCCTTTCTGAGTGCCGATATTTCGGAGTGGCAGAACGTCGGAGTGGCAGCACGTCGGAGTGGCAGCATGTAACCCCCTGAAGGGGGGTCAGAGACCCCCTAGTTTGTAAATGTTGCATGCTTATTTACGCCAATATTAACAACCCTGGTGGGCTGAGAATAGCGTTTGCCTCCTTTGAATTTTGTGGTTTGATGGCCGTGTGGTGCACCGGCAACGTGATGTCATGCACGTAGCGGCGCGAGCTGTGATTGGTCTACTCTTGAGGGGACAGACAGACATACAAACGTATACAGACAAACCCTCTTGCCACAGTCAGTGGCCACGCCGTAAAAAAGAAATATTTTACTGAAGTCATATAACTTTGCTCAATTTAAAAAAGCGTCAAATTATGTAAAAGAGTAGCTACCTAAAAAGAGTGTTGCTTTCATTATAATGGAGCTTTTACAGTAGATTGACCACCTTCTGTGGTGAACGGATGCGTTTTGTTCAGATGAACAACAGGAAGTGGCCACTCGGTGGGAAGCATTAGAGCATCCAGAAGTGAAATGAAGTTAATTAGTAATCGTCTGGGTGCGTTGGTCCTCTGGGTGCGTTGGTCCTCTGGGTGCGTTGGTCCTGGTCCTCTGAGTGTGTCGGTCCTCTGGGTGCGTTGGTCCTGGTCCTCTGAGTGTGTCGGTCCTCTGGGTGCGTTCGTACGGCGAGCAGCCCGGCTCTGCGCTCCATGCATATTTCATTCATCTCCTCCATGAGGACGTGATCAATCCTTCATGAATAAAAAAACAGCCCATTTGGACTGAAATCCAATCTGCATCCATCCACTTGTCCCATTCACAGCTCATAACTGGACTCACATCTGACCCCAGAACATTAAAGGTCCCATCATGCTATTTTTAACTGTGTAAAACATGTCTCATGGGTCTATAAAACAAGATTATGAATTCTGTTGCACACCAAAAAAAACTCAAATCCAGCCTCGGTGCTCTGTCTCTCCCCTCAACATGTGCTGTTTTGATAAGTTCAGTTAAAGGAGAATTCCGGTTTTTTGGACCTTATTTCCAGCTTTAATTATGATTTTTAACTCACCCTGATAAGTTCAGTTTGATATACAGTACATGCGCTGAAACGATAATATGCTTTGAGCATTATTGTTATTGTAAGTCGCTTTGGATAAAAGCGTCTGCCAAATGACATAATGTAATGTAATAAGCTGCAAGCTGGAAAATATGAATACGGGGCATGTGTAACGTGGGTATTTACATCCTGTAAATAGCTTATTTTCTGACACACAGCGGCTATGCTTATTACATCATAGAGACAATGAGAAAATTAACAATCTATTTACCCTGGTGCAATCAGAGCAGTTGATCTGTAGCATGTAGCAGCATGGTAAACGCCGCTGATAATATCTGATTTTGAATTATGGACGATGCATAAAACAATGGAATGATCTGATAAGATAAGATGATCTATCTTGGGTGCAGTTGATTGTTTTCTGTAAATGTTTCCCTTCCACACGGCTGTAGAAGCTGCTCAGTTGGCAGGGCGGCGCTGTGACCGGGAAAATTAAATGAGTATGGTGGAAGTCAAACCAGCTCGTTTGGAGGCACTTTTTCCTTTACATGGCTGGTGTGGCTTCATATGGGGACCATGTGTTTTGAGACTTCCATGATGTTTGTATAGCACGCCCAAGTCCTTTATAAGGAGTGCGAAGACACACAGAAATTGGTGGATTGACCAAGTAAAACAATTTTTAGAGGCATAATATGAAACGTCTATGGAAAAATGAATGGGGAATTAATTTAGGTCCATGCCGAACCCAGCAGAGGCTGCGGGTGGCCAGCCAGATTAAGGGTATGTGTCCTGGTTGCTGCACTAGCCCTTCATCTGGTCAGTTGGGGCACCTGTTTGGGGGGAGGGGAACTGGGGGGAATAGCCTGATCCTCCCACGCGCTACATCCTGCTGGTGACACGCCTCGCTGTCAGGTGCAAAGAAGTGCCTGTTGCCTGCACATGTACAGTATCAGACACTGACTTAAATAATATGGACAAACCGTGATCGGCAAGCCACTTTTTCTATCGTCTATTTTACTCCGGACGGGTGAGTTATATAAAAGACGACCCCCCTACAGTTGTTATGAAAAGGTGAAGTTTAATAGCTATCTGGACCAAAACCCTGTTTGGGTCCAGGCTGTAAAGATGCTTCATCACTGTTACACAAAGTGGGGCATTTTAACATGGGGGTGTACGGTAATGACGGGACTTCTGAGTCCTATGCCTCAAGTGGCTACTTGAGGAACTACAGCTTTCACGATTACTTCCGCGTCTTCACGGGAAAAACCCCAGAGCTTGCCCACTGGTATCAGAGGAAGCAGGTGCTATAGTCTACAGCCCAGATCGGCAGAGGAGGTGGAGCAATTAACGACCGGGACAGCAAGTAGAACTGGGGAGAAAGCGGGGCGGAATCGGTGGGATGGGGGGGGGGGGGGGGGGGGTACTGCTCACCTGTGACAGGTAATGGTCCCCGCTCCTCTCTGCTGTACGAAGCCTGCAGCTCTGATGAGGTCTGTGGAGAGATATGACGTTTTGTCTGCGTCGGCAACTTTCCCTTCAGGAGACACGGAAACTGCTTCTCTGCAAACAAAGAGAGAAATAAACCCTTTCCCGCTCGCCTGGAACACTGGAAGACAGCTCGCTCTTCCTCCCTCATCCTCCTCCTCTTCCTCCCTGTTCAACACTGTGGCCGTCACTTCTCGCTGTATATGAAATGCTGACTGAAGCCGTATGGCTCTCATGCATCTCGCAGGCGTTTTCTCTGCACGACACGCAGCAGCACCGTACCTTTGTTTTCCCTGCCATGCCCACAACGCTTTGCTCTATGTGATTTTGATGAGTGTAATACCGGCTTTGACCCGCGTCCCATATTGAGATGTGCAGGTATATAGCAGGCAGGGAGGTTTCCACACCTCGCCTCCTCGTAAATTATCCCCGCCGCTCGGAAATAAACATCAGCTGCCACAGGAGTGACTGGCTGTAAAGATTTGCGGCTCATGCGTTCTGGAGGGAGAGAGGGGGGGGGGGTAATAATGGCGGTGCACAGAAGGGGGAAACGTAGCCGCACGACGCTCGGCGTGACTGACACCCGATAAATAACCCGTTTCAATTTTTTAAGCAGTCGTGATGATAGACTTCACGACAGGCTTTCACGCCCGCGCCCGACCTGTTTTGATACATTATGTCCGCCTCACATGACAAAGTAGCTATTTAATAAGAGATCTCTCAGCCTCTCACAGCTCGCGCCGTCCGTGTCCCCAGACGGTACCGGGCTTAACGCCGGGTTTAAATCCACCATGCGGGGCGTCAGCGCCGCCACGCTCAGCGGAGGGTCTTCTCAGGTGGCAGCTTTGAAATCCCTGTGGGGCCCACGAACCTGTGACGATCCACCTCGTCAGGCTGCGGCTATACACAGTATATGACACTCTTCTGACATTAAGCGTTGCTCAATAAGATGTCAGGACACCCAGAATGTCAAGAGGGGATTTGGTGAGAATTTGATAACAGCATTCTCAACCCACACAGGCATGTCGCCAGGAATAAAACGGCATTTTATTTCTGTACCGCATGGAATCAGCAATGTACATTTTCAACAAAACGTCCGAATTTTTACGGTTCTGCAAACCTATAATCTCGACATAAAATTGAAAGAAAATGGCTGTTCATTTGAAAATCCAAATTGCAAACACTCGGTGTAGTTGGTTCCGCACCCGGGTGTGCGATTACCGTGTTCACACCTGCCCAAAATAAACCGCACCAAAGTGGGAAACCAAACAGAATCAGATTTCACCCTGACTAAAAGCGCATGTGTGAAAATGCCGATGAAGGCAACCTCGCCGACTTGTTTTCAGAGTGTTTGGTGAGAGGGTTTTCGGTGTGATTAGCCGGCCAGATGAGAGAAGGGTAACGGCAGCTTGTTGCTGTCCACTGCTCTGATGTCAGACGTCTCCGGTGTCCACCGCCCCTCTGATGGGACTCTAATTGGACTTCTTTAATGAGTTTGCCGAGATGTGTGAGAGACGGGCGTCCCACGTGTCCTCGTCTCTCTGCTCTGGAAGAAGCTTCAGGAAGGCCGAGTGTTTCCTCCCGGCTTAGCACGGGGACCTCCTGATTGGGCCCTTAGCTTTCGCTCGACCTTGCACAGGCGGCCGGCAAAGCGGAGAGCCAGTTAGCCATTTAGTTCTACCTGAGAGGGGAGAGAGGTCGTGTTGTTTCTAGGTAACACCGCAGCTGCTGGCAAACGGCCAGACGTGTTTGTTTGCTCGAACGCTCCAGTGTCAGGAATAAAAACCCATTCTAATTGAAGCATAATGCTATATGATTTAGCCACAATAACGAGTCACGACTGTACTGTACTCGATGTTGTTTTAGCATTAATTAGCACTTGTTTAGTTTGACCTCTTCCTAATCCTTGCTTTCTAACTCAATCTCTTCAAAGTCCATTTCCTCTGATTAGCGTCATAAAACATGGGCTCGTTGTGGCCGTTGGGCAGATTGTCCTTTCTGCTGATGAGTCCAGACCCTTAGGGATATTTTCACGCAAGTTGGTGAAAAAGCACCAAATTCGGCTCAGATGTACAGCCCAGGATGTGCTCGATTGATTTAGCGAGAGCACACCAAATCTAATATGGCTGCCGCACGAAAATGGTTTCAGCTATAACTTTTGAACCAGATGAGCAACAAATGCAAACTTGATGTCTCTTTTTTTTTACGATTAGAAACATATTGGAATGCTTATATGATTTGGAGTATCTGGACCCCTAATTTGCATATTTCCAAGATTAGGCCAGTCATTATATGGTTGAATCCTGAACGAATTGATAAACATGTTTTTCGATGGATTCTGGTACCATTGGTCATGCTAAATAACATGATAAAAATCGAGGAAAATCGGACACGGCTTAGCAGCTAACTAAGCTAACACCAGGTTGATGTTATTGTGGTCTGATGTTTTATTTCCCCTCACAAAACCCGATCCAGGCAGCCCTCATGTGCCATTATGTGAACAGCCCCTAAGGTGTTCTGTGATATATGAGAATAATGACATCTCAGAGATAGTATTATTATTATTATACAGTATTATTCTTCAAATCAACTCAGATAAATGCAGCATCGTCCCATAACCAGAGTCTGTAAGCTGTTGGTTTTCCCTCGTTGAGCTGCTAACCTTGAGCTGATCCTGTGGCTGCTTATTGTCTTAATTGCCATGATTTTCCTGTGCAGACGCTGTCACTAATGGGAGCAAAATAAAACATTTTCCATTACCATCATTACATTAAACATGTTTTATAAACATGCTCCTTAGTGGATGGATGGTAAATTAAACATGTGTTATAATCATGTTTTATAAACATGCTCCTTAGTGGATGGATGGTAAATTAAACATGTTTTATAATCATGTTTTATAAACATGCTCCTTATTGGATGGATGGTAAATTAAACATGTTTTATAAACATGTTATAAACATGTTTTATAAACATGCTCCTTAGTGGATGGATGGTAAATTAAACATGTTTTATAAACATGTTATAAACATGTTTTATAAACATGGTGCTTAGTGGATGGATGGTAAATTAAACATGTTTTATAAACATGTTATAAACATGTTTTATAAACATGGTGCTTAGTGGATGGATGGTAAATTAAACATCTTTTATAAACATGTTATAAACATGTTTTATAAACATGGTGCTTAGTGGATGGATGGTAAATTAAACATGTTTTATAAACATGTTATAAACATGTTTTATAAACATGGTGCTTAGTGGATGGATGGTAAATTAAACATATTTTATAAACATGTTATAAACATGTTTTATAAACATGGTGCTTAGTGGATGGATGGTAAATTAAACATGTTTTATAAACATGTTATAAACATGTTTTATAAACATGGTGCTTAGTGGATGGATGGTAAATGAGGAGAGAAAAAAGTTTGGTATATAACATAATACATTAATAGAATTAAAGGACAACTGAGCTTAAAGGAGAATTTTAGGTTTATTTGAACCTGGAGCCCTCTCCCCACATTAATTATGATCTGACGACTCACCCAGTGTTCTCCGGTGTGATTCTGAGCCGCCTAGGCGTTGTTTTGAGCTAAATAGTGTCCAAGCCAGTCCTTGAATGGCGCTGCATCGGGGTCAGATGGCAGCGTGCTGTTCCTCCATGTAAATAGACAGTTTTCGTCCCGTTTTCTACCCATATCGTCATTATATGATCCCTAAAGAAACATCAGAATACTAATCACCACCGGGCTGTTTCCAGTAGTGTTTACGAGGGATCTCATATCCTCATCTGGGGTCTGTGTCACCAACTCTCGTCAAGTCACGCGAGACTTTCCTGCCGGCTGGCCTGTGTATCACCATGTATTTTTCCATATCATTTTGTGAAATGCTTATAAAAAATAGTTTGACTTGGTCAAACCAAGCAATTCGTATCAGGAGAGACTATATAACATTTCATTCAGACCAATAAAAAATAAAAATCTGCTATTTAATCGTCTGACTGTCTGCTCGCAGAGGATGCGGGAGTCTGCCTGCAGACTGTGACTCGCGGTGTCTTCGGCCTGCTCAGTGGCTTAGAAAAAAAAAAAAACAACAAACTAAAAACAGCCAGTAAAGGGTTAACTAATGTAGGCGGGACCAAGCTGGGGGTATGTGAGTCCTCGATTGGCTCTGAGACGAAACGACGCCCGACAAAGCTGAAATTCGGCCCGACTCTAAAATGAGTCGTGCGGCTTACAAATCGGGCCAGAAATGGGCTTAAATGGTACAGTGTTTGGCCCGGCTTTACGTTTATGTGCTGTTTGAGACATATTTCTCTACCAAAGTGATGCAAACTCAAACACAAAGAAGAAATGTAGAAGATTGGAATGATGGCACACATGGACGCGCTGCAGTCAGTGTGTGTGTGTGTGTGTGTGTGTGTGTGTGTGTGTGTGTGTGTGTGTGTGTGTGCGTGTGCGTGTGTGCGTGTGTTAAAGAGGCACTAACCTAAGACACTATGCACTTTGTTGTACATTTCTTCATCTCAGTTGTCGAATATGGTGAAACTGACAGCACATTGCAGTGAATAGTTCCTGCTTTTTGCCATTTTAGGGTTATTTATTTCTCCTTATTCAGTTACACAGAGATATTGTGATTTACTGTATCATAGATGAATTGGCTTGCAATGTATCGAGTATCACAGAATCGCTGCATCGTCATAGTGTAACATCGCCGTCGCAAAGTGTCATAACAGACGTCACACTTGTGTTGAGAGCTGATTGCTATAATTGTGCTATGAGCTAACGTGACTGGTCTCCATCTTGAAACTGGGTCGAGAGATCCCCATTTGTCACATGGTCTGGTGAACACACTCAATGTACAAACAGCAGGTTTAGGGTCACTAAATATTAGGGACGTCACAATATATCGTCCCACAATAAATCACGATATCAAAACTTGACAATATGTATCGTTGAGATGAAATCTCATATCGCGAGAAAAAGAAGCTGAACATGGTGGCTGATTGCCTCCTCGCTCTCCTTTTCATTACTTTGTTTGAACAGACGAGGGACGTTACAGACACGGAGGAGGATGAAAATGGTGAAATTACTCAAATTAGCGTGGAGGATGCCCCCTCAACTTACAAATCGATCGCAAAAAGATATTGTTAAAATATCGCATCGTATCGTTATCGTGAACCCAATATCGTGTATCGTATCGTATCGTGAACTGAGTGTATCGTGACACCCCTACTAAATAATTTTGTTACCAAACATAAGCTTGTTCAGGGCAAACCAAGCTTGTTTCACGAGGGCGATGTTCTCTGAATGTTGCTTTTAGGAGTGCGAACATTCAAATAAGCACGTCTTCTTCAGCTATTTTCAGCTATTTTCAGATTTCAATGACACATCATTTGAAAGCTTACAATCTGCACTTTCATAATGGAGAGGGGGAAAAAAGACTTACTATTGTACATATCGTGGAGCTGCCAAGCGGGCTGTGTTGAGCGGTGTGACCTTGCTCCTCTCTCTGTTCCTGCGCTCTTTGACCTTGCTCTGTTCCTGCATGCGCTGTGCTCTTTGTGGCACGACAAAGCAGAGCTGCTCATATAACATGAAGGACTCCATTTGGAAAAGACACCTGCAAAAAGACACGGCAAAGCATTCATCTGGCTGACGAGGTCAGCAGACCTTGGACGTGTGGTGGAGAGCAACATGTTCTCACAAATATCTGCTTCTCCTCAGAGAGAGAACAGAAATGTCTCACTGACTGAACAGCTCAATTCAGTTCCATTCAATTAAAATAATCTCCACTGTCCACCCCCCTCTTGCCATTTTGCGATCACAATAATTCATACAAATTCAAATGATCTCAGGAATATTTTCACATTCTTCAAATTTCCCGGCCTTTCACCGTGTGCCAGTCCCTGCAATGTTACCGCAAAAAAATCACTTAAACTTGACAAATTCCATTGGAATGTTTGAGAAAAGTTGCCATTAGGTATAGTGAACAGATAAAAACATTTGTTTTCCTCTACTTGCAATTTTTACCAGTTCCTGCAATTGTAACGTAAAAAATTGCATACAACTTTACAAATTGCATCACCATTTTTGAGAAAAGCCACTGCAAAATTAATCATTTTTGATCTCAATAAACACACACATCACACACACACACACACACACACACACACACACAAAGACTGTCTCATGACAGAAGTCAAATAAAATCCACAAATCACTGCGTGATACCAAATAGATAACGGATGTTTCTCGGTATTGTTGAACGTCAATCCAGATTTTTCATTTTGTTTAAGATGAAGTTGCCATTTAATTTCCATTAAAGTAGATTATGTCATCATTTATGTAAAGGAATGACAGTTCTGTTGCAGATTTCTACTTTCATTTATTTTGATTTCATTTCTAGAAACATTTCATGGGCTGATCCCCATTGTTGAAACAACATCGCCTTTTGCCTTTTGTGCAAATCACATAAAAACTGCTTTAAATGAAAAATACAGACACTGTAGGAAAACTCAGGTACCACCAGCATAGTATTTTTTAATTCAACAAAATGATTGCACATACATTTGAAAAAGGTGAAAAGGACCACCGTGTCCATAATGTTAAAGCCACAGCAGTTTAGCTCGTATGCTCTCAGACAAAGTGGACCATCTTCCTCCTCTTCAGCTTCCCTCCATCGATCTGAAGTACAGGCGACTCTTGAGGTTTGTCCTCGCTGCTGCTAAAGAAATGTGCATCCTCATTACCCACAATCCCCCTGCCACCCGGGACGTTCGCCGTCCCTTCCCTCTTTATTTCTCAGATTAATTACTTTTCCTCTTCTCTCCTCTGCTCTCTCCTCTCCCCCTCTCCTCCTCTGCTCTTTCCCCTCCTCTTCTCTCCTCTGCTCTCTCCTCTCCCCCTCTCCTCCTCTGCTCTTTCCCCTCCTCTTCTCTCCTCTGCTCCTCTGTTGTTGTCCTCCTCCACGCTCTCCCCTCCTCTTCTCCTCTGCTCCTCTGTCCTCCTCTCCTCTCTTCTCTCCTATCTCCTCTCTCCTCTCTCTCTTATCTTCTATTCTCTCCTATCTCCTCTCCTCTTTCTGGCCTCTTCTCTCCTCTTCCTTCCTCTCTTAGTTAGTCAGTTCGTTTTATTATTAATATTGTTTTATTTGACAACATTTAAAAACATACATGATCAGCTGAACATAATATCAGTCCCCATAGTCTCCTCTTCTCTCCTCCCCTCCTCTCGCCTCCAGGCCAAGCGCGCAGAGGCTGAACCATGCGGAGGCGGCCATGTTGGATTTGTCAGATGTGCTGAAATCAGGAGGTCTGTCTGAAGGCTGCTGGGATCAGACCTCCCCGTCACATGGTTGGTCGAGTCAGCAGAACGGCAGTACACACACACACACACACACACACACACACACACACACACACACACACACACACACACACACACACAACCATGTAGCACTGATGACCTCTCTAGGGATGAGTGTGCCCCCATTAAATGAATGTACATGCTTCTCTCCCTCTCTCTCTTTCTCTCTCTATTCAATTGTATAGACCCTTTTCACTGCAGCCACTAGGTGTCTAAAGGTAGGCTAAAAACAGGTGTAATCAAACATTAATGGTGGTTTCCAACTTCCATTCCATTTAGATGTTCCAGTGCTGGGGCCCTCATTAATGTTTTGGTTGCACCTGTTTGCCCTGCCTTTGAGACACAAAATGACTGCTGTAAAAAGGGTCTATTGGCTTTATTTGCATACAATGTGTCCATTAATACAACTATACGATCATAATGAACTACATTCAAATAAACAATAACAAAACAAAAGGTTAGAACAAGATGGGCTATAGAAGGTACCACAGTTGAGTTGAGTCCAGTGTGTAGGCCTACCAATTACCAAACGATACCCAACCGGTTCGCACAACACGTTATACCGGGCCGAACCAGGTGGTAGCTGCGAGGTGCGGAAGCCGAGGCTCACGCAACTCGCTCCGGTCGATAACCAGGAAGTAGCGGTGGCTCCTTCCGAGATGGGGCCAAGGCAGGCAGGGCCAAGGGGAGAGAGAAACCGCCCCATCTCTCTCTGCTTGTGTGATAGGTTACTTGTGTGTGTACCTGCTCGTCTCTCTTCTCTTGGAGAGAACAGTGGCAGTGTGTTGAAATAGGGCGTGCAAATAGCATCTCCCGCGCAGCACGTCTAGTCGTACCCGGGTACGAATAGACACTCCGTTGTTTTGCTAACTGCTATAAAACTCAAGAAGATGAAACAGATTTCCACTCAAGCCCAGGCATGTCATTTGCTTGCTTTGTTATTAACAGCATTGACTTGGAATTTTACTTTCAATACTTGAGTACATTTAATATAGAGAATTACTTTGTAATTCTTTTTTTTTGTAAAAGATATCAACTAAACTTTTACTCAAGTAATATTCCCTTTTTGTGGGAAGATATCTGTACTTTTACTCAAGTGTGGCATGTTATGCTATGCTATGCTATGACTTGCTATGCTATGACTTGCTATGCTATGACTTGCTATGCTATGACTTGCTATGCTATGACTTGCTATGCTATGACTTGATATGCTATGACTTGATATGCTATGACTTGATATGCTATGACTTGATATGCTATGACTTGATATGCTATGACTTGATATGCTATGACTTGATATGCTATGACTTGCTATGCTATGACTTGCTATGCTATGACTTGCTATGCTATGACTTGATATGCTATGACTTGATATGCTATGACTTGATATGCTATGACTTGATATGCTATGACTTGATATGCTATGACTTGATATGCTATGACTTGATATGCTATGACTTGATATGCTATGACTTGATATGCTATGACTTGCTATGCTATGACTTGCTATGCTATGACTTGATATGCTATGACTTGATATGCTATGACTTGATATGCTATGACTTGATATGCTATGACTTGATATGCTATGACTTGCTATGCTATGACTTGATATGCTATGACTTGATATGCTATGACTTGATATGCTATGACTTGATATGCTATGACTTGCTATGCTATGACTTGCTATGCTATGCCGGCGAGGGTCCTGACAAATTGGAGTAATTTGACGTCCTTGGAGTGAGAACGTGTGTGCAAGCGATACCATAACACTTGCTCTCTCTTTTCTATCTCCCTCTCACACACACACACACACACACACACACACACACACACACACACACACACAGGTTTCTCAACACACATGAATCTCTCTCACGTGCATTTCACACACGTCTCTTCATCATACATGCAAACACCCAGAAAAAGTGTGAACACAACACATATTTTTCTGTGTGTGTGTGTGTGTGTGTGTGTGTGTGAGACGGGGTGTTTTTGATGTTATTTTTGTCTTTTCGAGGCTCAGCAGCACGTGGTTCTGTCCACTCAGCGTTCTGCTGGAGATCGTGTTCTCTATCCGCATTAATTAGCCAGCAGTAGTTAGCCAATCAAAACACTACCAATTATCTCAGAGCAGCTCGTTAACCTACAGGAAAGCAGCTTTCACACAGAATCATAAAAAGGAAGGAACTTAGTTGTGTTCACTGTTTTTTAGATTCTGTTTTTCAGATTCAAGTGGGAAAGTCCTGAAATTGCCATAGAAAAGATTTTCTGAGCTGTAAGTTAAAATTATTCTTTTATTTGCAAAAAGGAAAATTGCAGCAATCACTGCAGCATTCAAACACTGGCAGTGACTTGAGTCCTGAAATGTTTGCTGTCCTTTTCTTCGGTTCTCCGGAATTATTTTTAGGACTTTTTGGCTTCCTTTGGATTACAGAAATCCTTTTGAAAGAATAAAGAGACATCTCAGGATCTCACTTTAAGATATGAATACTCGTCATATCCACTCCAGTAAAGAGACTGACGCCTGGCTGGACACACCAGAAACATCTCTGTCATAGCCTGGCCATTCACACCAGAAGACGCTTCGTAATGCTGCTGACTTCACATTTTGGCAGCTCTGAACGGCCACAGCAGGTATAGGCTCACTTTTGGTTCCGGTTTACTGTGCCTGCTTTTTCAGGTATTTCCTCACCTGGAGATGATTCATGGACGGAGCTCACAGGTGTTGTCGACAGTTTGAGGGCGAATGGAGACACAAGTCACAAGATCGTTTTAATGCTTTTCCACTGGTTCAATTTGGTCAAACCCACAGACAGACATGAAGGGTGACCAATGGCATTGATTTATGACAGTAATTATAAATGTCGAGAAAAATGGACAGCGACGATATCTGTGCCGTTTTCACATTTGATTGAAAAAATGATTACACCAGATTAAAGAAAATACATTAGCCTACCGTATGTGATGTTGACTGATTTATATTTTTTTAATCTAGATGTGCGTGTTAGTTTTCCTTATCATGAGGGTCTCCAAACAGATCATAGCAATGTCCAGCAGTTTGGTCCAAAATAGAGCTAGATTAGCTACTGTAACTACATCATGATATATGACTGAACGGGGCATCAGTCAACATCACATAATGTGTTTTCTTTAATCTGATGGAAGCATGCTGTTCCTCGAGGGCGTGGTCTCTTCCTGTGTGGAGGAGCCTCCCCCAGTGACATCACTTCCTGTGCAGAGGAGACCCCAGTGATGAAGCTGACAGCAGAAATCAAATTTGGACAAAACAGAATCTGCAGAGTCTCTTTCAGTTTGGGTTACAATATGTGGATATGATTTTGTTACAATAGATGGAGAGGGTGCAAGGTTCTGGTTTGGATGGACAACAGTGAAACCTGGACTTTAAAGGAGCACTTTTTAAGATCAGGAAGTGAATTTGCTGGCTGCAAAAAAATGAGCCGCTGCATGTGAAGGCATCACAGGCCGAAGTGACAATGGCGGCGTTCAATTCTTTGCGCCGTCTCCTTATCCCCTCACCTCGCAACAGCTGCTCCGGTCGCGCGGTGAGAAACGACCGGCCGAGAGGAGAATTTAATTAGTTCCTCGCTCCGCCGTCAGATCCCAGGAAGCTTGTTGTGGAGCAGCCAAGCAGCGGAGGAGGAGGCCACGCGAGCGCAGAGACTTTTCCTGATTAATTAAAGTTGAATATTTCACGTGTGTGTGTGTGTGTGTGTGTGTGTGTGTGTGTGTGTGTGTGTGTGTGTGTGTGTGTGTTTGTGTGTGTGTGTGTGTGTGTGTGTGCGTGTGCGTGTGTGTTACGTGTCTGGAGGGAATCCGGACTCACGTCCAGATGGCTGCTGATATGAAGCCTCAGAGGATGGCTGCTTTGTTGCTTTCAGCCCCAGAAATTTCTGGATTCTGTAGTTAAATGAAAATGAAAACTGTTAGAATTATACGGAGCAACTTCTCATCAAGTAGTCCAAACTTTGTCAAACTGGTCAACTACATGTAGCTCTTATAGTGCAGAGGTGAGAAGTGTGTGTTTTACCCACTGACGGTGGCGATGATGATGATGATGATGATGATGATGATGACGACATCAAGTATTTTTCTTTCGTTTTTTCCATTTGTTTGTTTTTTAATCCGATTTCCCCCACGTTTTCTCTGCAATTTGTATACTTGCCCAATTCCCCCTGCTGTTCTGGTCCTTCCTCCTGGTCCTGAAGGACCAGGACCAGGATTGTGATCTTCCCCTGCTGTGGGAAGATCACAATATGCACCCCCTCCCCACCCCCCCAACCCGGACTGACTGACCAGAGGAGGCACTAGTGCAGCGATCAGGACCCACCGGCTTCCCACCCGCAGACACAGCCAATTATGTCTGTATAGGCAGGTCTGACCAAGCCAGAAGTACCGCTGGCAGTAATTGAACCCGGGTCTCCATTTAATTGACTGTGACGCCGAAGTTTCCACAAAACCCACATTTCTTCATGTCTGGAAACATCTCTAGATACACATTTTCAGCATATTTCCAGCACAATCGTCACATTTTCGCTTCATCACCCTGCATCTTGACCCTGTATCTGTGGACACTGGTGGTTCAGCTTCATCACCCTGTATCTTGACCCTGTATCTGTGGACACTGGTGGTTCAGCGGTTTAGATTGTCCTGTGCTAATGTGTTTCATGAATCTCAGAGGTTGGGGAGCGATGCCTTAATTACACGAGGTCCCAACATAACAGTCCTACATGTATGCAAATAGGACTTTAATTTACTTTCTGATAACTGAGCAAGGAGAGAGCTCCATAGTGAGTTATGGGCAGTGGAAAATAAGCTGCTTTGATCTCTATGCGTAATTATGTCTAACACAACTGTAAAGAGTCAACACGCATCCCCGGTGTCATCGCATCGCTGGAACCAGTAATATGATGAGGGTTTATTTTGCAACTGAGGAACATGCTTCAAATATGAATTTAATGCATTCACAGTAAAACCACAAACATCAGAAACAAACTATAACGAAAACAAGGTCAGACCTTTCTCAAAGCAGCAAAAAAAAAAAGACCATATTAAACCACAATGCATTTTAAAGCTGTGTTGAGTCAGCAATACAGGTGTAAGGGTTCATGCCCAGAGAGGTTCATGCCCCGTGGAGGGGGAGTTCTGGCCTCCCTGTCACCCATTCATTCGGAATGCGTGACAGCAGGAATGAATTATTCCAGATAATGGACGCTTCGTTTGGGGATCGATCCTGCTAATATGACGGACACTTAAAACAAGACATAAGACAATGAACTTATATTTTCATGCATTTTGCAATCAAAATCGAACGTATTTCACAAGCCATATCATCCCTGGAAACACCTGAGGGTTTGACTATGACGCAGTTATTTAAAATCTTAAACATTGCTGTACATTTTTGTTTGTTTGTTTGTTTGTTTTCTGCGAGAGATTAATGGCACACCCCTGAAAAGTGGTGGAGATCAGAGTGCTACATGCTACATACAGACTCTACAACTCTGACTGACTGAAGATGACTTACTGAGGGACATTTTTTTTTTATCAGCAACTGAATATTTTTCTCTCATAACGGCTCCACTCTAGTCGCATGCCGAAGCTTGTTGCGCATATCTCTGCTTTTTAATTAATTATTCATGACAATTTGGCAGCGCTCCAAAAAACACAATAGTTCAGTGGAGCATTTTTCAAACTGTGTCACAAAGTCTTGTCTCCTCAACATTTTTGCCTTCAAGTCAAGTGAGTCTCACAGCAAGACAGCTCTCGTTTTATGCTTGCTCATATTGGCTATATTACTATAACGGTTAATTTTCAGGACAAACAGGACAGGATTCGGGGGCTTGGTTAATCCCACCACGTGCCTGACGTACAGCCAATCAAATGCCTACCCGAGCTGTAATTGGAGCCGAACGATTTTTGCACCGACACCCCCATCCCCCCTGAAAGTCCACCCATGACCCTAAGCCATGTCCCCAGCTCTCACTGTGCTGTGACAGTGACAGATTTTAATGTTTTAATCTTATTACTGAAGGCGTGGAACGCCACAATAGATAGTGGGATTTAAGTGCAGATTGTCAGATTTAAACCCAGGGTATAAGAGAGGGCCAACTAGGGCTTCTGTTTTAAGAGTGATGAACATGTTATTGTGCATTTGTATCTGAGTAAAAATATCCCCAAGAAAGTAGGATGTGAATCGTGATTGGGCGCCAGCGAGGAAATGAAGACGCAGCAAACACTCGCCATCTGACTCCCAACAGCCACATCGCCAAAGATATCTATCAACATCCCCCGCCAGCCGCCATAAATCAGCGTGAGGCGGGGGACATATTTCCTGCTTCCAAAGCCGTTGGCAGCCTGTAAGGGAAAAGCACAGAGCTCCATCACAGCGCCATAATATACGGCTGTTTGTTCTTTGGTGGAGATTTGAAACGACTCCAAACTGTCAAATGACCCACATCAGTAAAAAATGAAAACAAACGAGGAGGTAAATAACTTCAAATATGAAACCCTCGGCCCATAGATCTTCAGCAGAGGGAGAAATGCAGCTCAGGTGTGACATTCTGCAGATGACACGCATGAAAAATGGCCGACGGAGGAGGAGGAGCGGGGGGGGGGGGGGGGAGCTGGCAGCAAGAGAGAGAGATTCTGGCTGGTGGCAACACTTTCAATGGGCGAGCGAGACACAGCTGGGACGCAGGAAACACACACACACACACACAGACCAACAGACACACACAGTGTGCACGGTAACACACTGAACAAATACATACACAAACATGCATAAAATACTAACACACACACGGATACACTTCACTTTAAAATAAATCTGCTCAGGAGGCACTAAATGTAACTATTTCACAATCCATTTCTTATTTTGTAATGTTATATTCCTCAAAAGGTGGGTTATATCATTCATTCATTGCATCATAATGCTAGTTTTCTCTTGCACTTTTCTAAGCAAAATGTAGTCGGGTGAAGGGCTTATCTGGATTCAGAAATCAGGGAAAGGGGATATTGAAGCCAAAAAAGTTTGAGAACCACTGTGTTACTGCAACCAAACTATGTTCCAAAAGCACAACGTTAGTAACGTTAGGCATATTTGGGACTGGTACATTATCCACACAAGACGATATTGGATGATTAGCAGGGCTTCTGCCTGGTAAATCGATTAGCTATGTTAGCTATATAGCCACGTTAGCAAGCAAGCTAACATAACCTAACAGTCAGCTAAAACCATAATATCACTCATTTTTTGTAACAATACATACCCCCGAGGGCCCCGACATCGGTCACACTACTGCCGTTTGGCCCGACGGGCTTCACTCCATAACTTGTTCTCCTTACTGTAGGTGGTCTTTTTAGTGGCTTCATGTCGTGGTGGGTCGTTTGCTGACATTCATGGACTCCATTAGCTTCATGGACTCCATTAGCTAACGTTAGCCTGTGTGCATCTTCCTGTCTGGTTTGATTTACTGCCTGGCTGTCTGAGGCGCTGAGAGACAGGCGCGGGAACCTGCAGAAACGTCACACCAAACACTCTGCCTGAGTCCTGCTCATAGGATTCACGGCTGGACGCAGAGAGACGCAGCTGATCTCATGTCTTAAAGGTCCTATCTGTAAGTCCTAACTACTACTGACGCCAGTGGCCGTTAGAGTAACTGCAGGCAGCGAGTAAACAGGCTGACGCCATACTCGCGCCATACTCGCACCATACTCGCACGCGCCCAAGCAGCTGCCTGGCAACTGCAGACTGTGTTGGTTGCTTTGTAACGTTAACTCATAAAAGTCACTTGAAAACGGCAACCTGGACAATTTATCGGTCAGATCACCCTCCAGATGGAAGGATTCTGGATGAATTATCAAACGTTATTGTGGCATGTTTGGTCGTGTTTTGGCTTGCATTGGCTGCTGGGAAGTGGATAAGGATATTCACGTTCTGGCCTACTATCCGGATAGTACTTTTAATTTACCTTACGGGGCATTCACTCATTGACAAAAAAAAAAAAAAACGTTTAAGAGGCTACATGTTAATTTCTTCAGTATTCTTACACATAACTAGAACATTTAAGTGATCTCTGGGAAAATAGAAATATTGCAAACCCAATATTATTATTTTAAGCCATTATAGCCGGATGTCAGAGGATCAGTCAGAAGCCGCAAATCCAAACTAAGACTCGTCAGCTTTATCAGAGGCATCATCTGCCTTTAATCGTTTTTTAATGAGTTTGTGGAATGCACTCTGGTGACAATCTAATAAAGCACGAGCTCTGCTCAGAGACCAGGCCTGAATAATGGATCAGGGCAGAGAGGTAGGGCTAATGAAAAGATGATGAGAGGAATCCCTGAGAGAGAGAGAGGGGGGAGAGAGAGAGAAGAGAGAGACACAGAGAGAGACGCAGAGAGACGCAGAGAGAGAGGAGGAGGAGGAGAGAGAGAGAGAGGAGGAGGAGGAGGAGAGAGAGAGACACAGAGAGAGAGAGAGAGGAGGAGGAGGAGAGGTGCCAGGAAAGTTTAAAGAGAGGCCCAATTAATCTCTATGTGCTTACAGATGAAATTAAACAAAGGCGTGAAAAAGGGTGCGAGAGAGAACGTCAGTTTGACAAAACGCAGAAGGAGAGAGAGCGCTGAGGCGAGGGGACGGACACGCACTTTGTTTTCATGATTCCATTCTCACGGGAGGCAGAGGCTCGTGATCACTAAAGGCTGCATATGCTCACCATGCCGTGGAGCGAGGGCCCGGGCGCGTCAAATGACGTACATTTGTTGGGCGCTATACCTCCGTAGGGCGCCCACCGTGTACCTGAAAGATTTTTCTCACAACGCGACCTCCGCACAGCTTCTCTCCAAACAACGCTTTCAAGCCACTGAGCAGGCTAAACTTTGATTAGCAACTGTTCGGTTTTAGTCATTTCACCGAGTAAATGTGTTCAGGCCCGCTCCAACCCATTACGCAGAGTACGCAGACTGCGTAGGGCATCACGTGACTGAGGGCACCAAAAAAAAAAAAAAAAATTTTTTTTTTTTTTTTTTTTTTTTTTTTTGGTGCCCTCAGTCAGGCCACTCACTGAACAGCAGGCCAGGCGCCGCCTACTGCTTTACTAGTGGTTTTATTACTTTATTCAGGGTGCATCTCATTGTAAAATTGGACTCGGCCCAAATTGGGCTTCAAACGGCCCAAATTGGGCTTCAAGCGGCCAAATCTGGCTTCAACTGGCCCAAATCTGGCTTCAACTGGCCCAAATCGGGCTTCAGACGGTCCAAATCTGGCTTCAAACAGCCCAAATCTGGCTTCAAACGGCCCAAATTGGGCTTCAAACAGCCCAAATTTTTCGCCGCCGCCCTTCGGACGCCGGCACGCACGTCGGCCTGTATCGGCCTGGCCTGCTTGGTATCTAATGCCCGGCCTGAATTATGATCCCAGTCCGCCCCTGCTTGCATGTACAGTTTAACAATCACTTGTTTGCTGACATGTACAGTAATTCTAACAATTGTTTGTTTCCCACATGTAATGAAATGTGAGATACACTAGTATCGTTCATAATTAATGATTTTGCAGTCTTTCGTTTGACAGTTATTGAAAGTTTTACGGGGGGGGGGGGGGCACCACAGAACAATTACGCTTAGGGCACCCAAATGGCCAGGATCGGCCCTGAATGTGTTGTGTTGAGAGCATGATTGAGAGAGATTAAAAGCAGCACAGAGTAGGCTATCAGGGCTGAGAACTGAAACGGCTATTCAGTAAAAAACAAGTTTGGTGATTCATTCATGTGCTGATGTGCGGTCGTTTGAGAGGGAAAGCGCACTCAGTACTGCACATAATAGCGTTTGATTGCGATTTTTTCACGGGCTGTTCTCACTATTACCATTGTACAATACATGCTGATCACTTGGCTGATCACTTCTGAATATAAAAGCATCTGCCCCAGCGCGAGGTCCGCACGGTGACTCGCGGAGACTTGCGGAGCTCCACCCCACGGAGCTTGCTCGAGTATAATGAGCCCTTAAGGCAGAGGCTCATGAGCACTAAAGGTGCTCTTATACTCGAGCAAGCTCCGTGGGGGTGGACCTCCGCGAGTCCACTGATGAGTTTCCACCAGGTTACATGCATCATCCACATTGACGGTGTCACCCCTACTCTATAAAAAAATATTGCAGATCTTTTTTTGATTGTTTTTAAACCAACAACACACGTAACTCTTCGGCATATCTATATAAAATTATTATTAATCTATATATTTTCCTATGGTGGGTTTCCGCATGAAAGGGGCGGTGGCCTTCATGCTGGACGCTTGATGACGGGGCGGCTGTAGCTCAGGAGGTAGAGCGGGTCGTCCACTAATCACTTTGGATAAAAGAGGTCGGTGGTTCGATTCCCGGCTCCTCCAATCTGCATGTCGAAGTGTCCTTGGGCAAGACACTGAACCCCAAATTGCTCCCGTTGGTGTGCCAGCACCCTGCGTGGTAACCTGCCGCCATCGGTGTGTGAATGGGTCAATGTACCTACTGACTGTAAAGCGCTTTGGATAAAAGCGCTATATAAATGCAGGCCATTTACCATTTACGCGCGCAGTTCTGGTTAGGGCTGGGTTCAAAAGATCGATTCTCCGATTTTTAATCGATTTTTATTTTAATCCTTTGATATCGATTCATATGTCCAGAGATCGATTTTTTAATTAAAAATATATAATCAAATCACTGTGCATAATTGTGAAAGTGTCTTTATTGACAGATGAAAAGGCTGTTATTTACCCTTTGTCACCACCTGGTGAGTAAATATATTAAAATTGACAACCGGTCCGCAACTTTTTCTCCCATGTATCTACTTGGCGCAAAAAAGGTTTGGAACCCCTGTGTTACATAACTGGACAGTCATGTAATTCAGGTTACAGCTCAAAAAACACGTTTTGGTATCATTAACCAAATCGATATTGAAATTAATCGAATCGGAATCGAATCGAATCGGGATTAATCGATTCGCAACCTTGTGAATCGGAATCGAATTGATTCTTGAAATTTGAACCAATACCCAGCTCTAGTTCTGGTCTATGCATCCATATAGGCCCCGCCCATTTCCATCTACAAGATTTTCCGCCATTTGAATTTTGTCCAAAATAATGTTCACAAAAATTGCCTTAACTCAGGAATGCATTGTCCCATGGTAACCAAACGTCTTATACATGTGCAGCAGGTATGTCCTCTGAGATACTATTAAAAAAAGGCATTAGGCTATGCCTATAGGGGGCACAATAGCAACATTCAAATGATACATTCAAATATTTAAATTAAAAATGCCATAACAGTGACTGGAGATCATAGGAACAACATTCCTTGATTGCTGGATTCCTTGGGCCAAGTCGCATCTATCCATATATGAGGGATCAGCCGAGGAGCATTTTGCTAAACAAACCGCGTCACTGGGTGGCAACAGCAATGGAACCCTATGGAGCCTGAGTTTGAGCGTCTGACTCTAGCCGGCTGACCGTGTTTACAATTTAAAAACTGCGACAGTTCACACAACTTTAACACGACATGCATATATTATAGATCAAACTCTTGAGCTAATTCTGCTCTCACTCAGAATGTCAAAATATAAGCGATGTGATGTATACTTTTTGAGATATTAATGTTTGTTTGGCACAACTCATACTAGTTAACTGCCGCGGGGTTACGCATTTTTGGGTGGCAGTAACGTCACACTGATTCGTCCTATAGGCCACTCCCATTTCCGTCCACACGGTTCTTTCTCCACCATGTTGAATTTGGTCCAAAACTTTTTTTCTTTCTTGACTGACCCAGGGAACTACATCACTGCTGGGGGATGACATGTTTACTGCTTGTTTCTGAAGTATCTCCAGAAAACAGTATGGCCAAAGCCTCTTGACTTGAATATTCTGTGTACATAATATATGATGCACGATAAGCTGATTGTATCATTAGAAAATCAAATGAGAAGAGTCAGAATAAATAAAAAATGTCCCCTATTTCCACTCCTTCCCTTCCGGACACATTCAGATCCCACGCCCGTGCCAATGGATGGATGCTTATGGGAAGAAATCCTGAGTAACAGCTATCCATCTTTCATATGGTTTTGTGTTATGTGTTGTTGTCTTAAACGGCACTATCATTCACTATCACCTCCATGTTTAGAGTCAACACCTTCCACCGTGTGTGTGTGTGTGTGTGTGTGTGTGTGTGTGTGTGTGCGCGTGCGCGTGCATGTGTGTGTGTGCGCGTTATGTGTGTGTGCGCGTTATGTGTGTGTGTGTGTGTGTGTGTGTGTGGGCGTGGGGGAGGGGTGTGTGTGACCATTTGCACATGAGTCCCCAGGCTGCATCTTAACATCATACATTAGTTCAGCTCCCGTGGTTTTTATCTATTGGACCATCCTTCAACAATTATCTCCACTCGTTAATTCCGCGCTCTCCGCCGGCCGGGCACGCCGCGCGTCCATCCGTCCGAAACGATCGCCTCACATCAGGCATGTAACCTCATCCCGTATGGCTACAGGAAGCCCAGACATGCGTGAAGAATCCGCTGCACGCTGCACCTGAGCCGACCCGCGTCTGATGAATTGATGTCATGCGTCGTGTTAAAAGGCGTCGCTTCGGTGTTTGCATCTGCGTGGTATTAGCGGCGGTCGAGCAGAGCGCGAGCACGACTCTATGCAAATGAGCAGGCGGGGCAACTCCAGCCAGCCAGAAACAACGTGAGCAAACAGACAGAGGACTCATTAACACACGACGGATCAGGAAAATGAGGCGAGGCGGTGAGGGAAGTGATTTGTCTCTGATACAAGAAGTCCTGGATGGATCTGTTCTCCCCACACCTCAGACAGAACACAGTCCTGGATGGGTCTGTTCTCCCCACACCTCAGACAGAACACAGTCCTGGATGGATCTGTTCTCCTCACACCTCAGACAGAACAGTGTCCTGGATGGGTCTGTTCTCCTCACACCTCAGACAGAACAGTGTCCTGGATGGGTCTGTTCTCCTCACACCT
Source organism: Poromitra crassiceps (assembly GCF_964638095.1). Classification (NCBI taxonomy): domain Eukaryota; kingdom Metazoa; phylum Chordata; class Actinopteri; order Beryciformes; family Melamphaidae; genus Poromitra; species Poromitra crassiceps. The sequence goes on along the minus strand of NC_139634.1, from coordinate 43,012,674 downwards.
CAGACAGAACATAGTCCTGGATGGGTCTGTTCTCCTCACACCTCAGACAGAACACAGTCCTGGATGGGTCTGTTCTCCTCACACCTCAGACAGAACACAGTCCTGGATGGGTCTGTTCTCCTCACACCTCAGACAGAACAGAGTCCTGGATGGGTCTGTTCTCCTCACACCTCAGACAGAACAGAGTCCTGGATGGGTCTGTTCTCCTCACACCTCAGACAGAACAGAGTCCTGGATGGGTCTGTTCTCCTCACACCTCAGACAGAACAGAGTCCTGGATGGGTCTGTTCTCCTCACACCTCAGACAGAACAGTGTCCTGGATGGGTCTGTTCTCCTCACACCTCAGACAGAACACAGTCCTGGATGGGTCTGTTCTCCTCACACCTCAGACAGAACAGTGTCCTGGATGGGTCTGTTCTCCTCACACCTCAGACAGAACAGAGTCCTGGATGGGTCTGTTCTCCCCACACCTCAGACAGAACACAATCCTGGATGGGTCTGTTCTCCCCACACCTCAGACAGAACAGAGTCCTGGATGGGTCTGTTCTCCCCACACCTCAGACAGAACAGAGTCCTGGATGGGTCTGTTCTCCCCACACCTCAGACAGAACACAGTCCTGGATGGCTCTATTCTCCCCACACCTCACACAGAACAGAGTCCTGGATGGAAGAAAATAAACAAATATTTCTAAATGTGTATGTTATAGCCTATATGAGCGAAACGACTAATTAATAGGCTACTAATTACAAAAGCATCAATTTTCTATACGAATCCGAACTGGTTCATCCTCCAATTCTCTCCCTCTCTCGTTCTCTCCCCCCTCTCTCTCTCTCTCTCTGACTCTCTCCCTCTCTCTTTTCTCTCTCTCTCTCCCTCTGTCACTCTGCTTGCACTGAGCAAGAAAGAAGCTGCTGTGACAGACGTGATGGCGGTGACGCTGTGGCTTTTGAGGGGAGTGATCTCAGCGCATCGGCCCGACACGCGCACAATTAGGGCTTTGCGCGGCGCTATTCCAGCGCAAAATGGGCGCTAACGCAAATTTACCGCCGTTAGGAAAGATAGGGCCCTAAGTCAGGTTCTGTGAGATGAGTTCGGAGTGAGAACGTGTTGCTCAAACGCAATTGGAAAACCTGAGGCACACTGAATGGACAGAGAGAGAGAGAGAGAGAGAGAGAGGGAGAGAGAGAGAGACAGAAAGACAGATAGAGCGAGACAGAGAGAGAGGGAGAGAGAGAGAGAGACAGAAAGACAGATAGAGCGAGACAGAGAGAGAGGGAGAGAGAGAGAGAGACAGAAAGACAGATAGAGGGAGACAGAAAGAGAGGGAGGGGGGATTCAATTGCAGCGATGCACTTTTTCTCTCCGCTGTGACTTGATTGGCATGCCGGAGGTGGCCCCCCGCAGGCCGCCAGTTGAATAGACCTGCTCTATGTCATGAAGATTTATATCAGGCTAACAAGCGGACACGTAAAGTTAGCTAAACTGCGGTTACCACAGGAGAGCTAGTGAAAACGAGCTTGTGAAAATGAGCTAGTGAAAACGAGCTTGTATAGCGGCGCGCGCTCTCACCTGCACGACTCGGACAGGCCGGGGCAAACGCTGAAATACGCTCAACCGAGCAAGAGGGTTTTTAAGTGCAGGTTGTTTAGTGACTGGGCAGCCATTAAATTCTAATGAAAGTGTTTAATACGAGGGCAGAGACAGGTCGAATAGCGAGGATTAACACGGGGGTTATCAAGCTGAGGTTGAAGTGTGCTCCTCATTTCCATAAATTGGCACTTATTGCAGGACTTGTTCTGTTTGGCCTTTTAATACCTTCACATTTATTCTGCCATGTTTGATATTTGATTTCAAAGTGGTGAAAGTCGCAGCGACCTTGGATCCTGCGTGTGTTCAGGACGTGTCGCAGCGACCTTGGATCCTGCGTGCGTTCAGGACGTGCAGCGACCTTGGATCCTGCGTGCGTTCAGGACGTGTCGCAGCGACCTTGGATCCTGCGTGCGTTCAGGACGTGTCGCAGCGACCTTGGATCCTGCGTGTGTTCAGGACGTGTCGCAGCGACCTTGGATCCTGCGTGCGTTCAGGACGTGCCGTTAGCTCAACTCAACTCATGATATTTAAAGAAGGGATCAGCAGTGGGAGGGGCAGGAGTTGGTGGCCCCTCCCCCCAAGGCACGTTTTCTAGGGTAGGCTATAGCACATTTCACAGAGGTAACGCAAAGTGCTTTACATAAAAAGGATAAAAAAGAAAAGGGCATATAGTGTTACAAGGTAAATAAGATCCAAAAGGTCACAGTGCGAAAATAATTAGCATATTATGTTTACTTTGTGAGTGAATTCATATGCATACATATATCTTAAATTATGCACTATTGTGAATGGATTCTGTAACTGTGTTTTTTCCCACTTCCCCATATCTCCCTCATCCAGATGACTGTTCTGTTAATTAGTCACACTGTTCGCCAACTATTTGTTGACAAATAACTTTATTTTGTGCTCAGTTGAAAAACAGGAATGCAAAGTCATGGATATTGGAAAAGGTGACAGATATGAAAACACAATATCATCATTCACTGAAGTGCCCTCTTTCGGGATGAAAAAGGTGACTGTCACCTAAAGGTGACTAGTTTTGCATCCCTATCGTTAAGGTAGTTGCTAAAATGGGAAGATGATGTATGACTATATAAATTGAACTATAGTCATATGTAATGACAAATCGATTCTATGTTAACTAGCTAGGGAGCTGTTAGCTACGTTACGCTAAGACCGCTGGCTGCTGCTGTAACAACCATCGTTGGGCTCAAAACACCACTGAGAGACCAACACATGAGCTCATTACCCACCTTGAGTCACACGCTTTCCAATAAGCCCGTCCGTTTTTTAATCTGTTGGCCAGTTCTTGAGATCTTAGCAATAATGTGGCTAATCCTTGTGGCTAAACTAGGAGGGGAATACTGTTTCCGGCATAATTCACGCTGTTTTTCTGGGCATATCTCCTTGGTGCATCTTACGCAAATAGCGTACGTAGCACACAATCAGATGACGTGCGGCTATCAGCCGCTCATACAACGTTTGAAAAACACCAACTATTAAACAGATAGAAACGCTGACTGGAGGGAGGCTTTTAATTGTGAAGCACTTCATAAACACGCTTTTAGAAAAGAAAATATATTAAAATCTTGACATTGAAAAATTCAGTCTCTTGAGATCAGAGCTACTGCAAATTCTTCTCATGTGTTTCTCACGGAGCTTTTTCTCTGCAATACAGTGAACCGCAGTGGCAAAGAAATATTAGTGACAATAACATTTACAATTGGTATTATCTCAGGTAGCGGGTTAGCAACACAGTTAGCTTAAACACACAGTGAATTAGACCCAGGCGCTGAGAGATTAACTTCATGCTAATTTTCTACTTTGCCTCCTCAGCTGCTGCCGGCGGAGCGGCGGAGTTAGCTTGAGCATATTAATGAGGTCAGAAGTTATAATGATATGCGTTGGCTTCCTCAGGTAAACTGTAAGCAGACTTTGGATAAATCCACCAGGGTTTGTGTTATTGTTCTCTACTGTTCCTTCTCTGTGACACCCCCCCTCCCCCTCCTTAAGTTCTTCTCTGGCTGTGGTGGAAACCGTGGCCCAGGGGCCTCACGCCATCTTTTATTTATGAATCTGATTAATAATCTGCCTCGCAGTCCAGCAGCAAGCCCAGATCTATAAAAGCATCCAAAAGAAAAGGAGCACCAGGGTGTAATTCCACTTTAGTGTGTGAGATGTTGCCTGCTGGGAGAAAAGGAATCATCTCCCATATGCTTAATGAGAAGAAAAGCTGAGACAATGTGCCTTGAAATCCCTCCACTCAGCTTGTTAAATTGAACTTTTAGTCAAGTTCAAAGCGCTGGGTGGCAAAATGCTGCGGGGATGCTGCGGCGATCCAGAGGGTCCTGCGGAGATGATGCTGCGTTCACACAATCCTACACCGCCCAGTACCGCCAATGGGATTTTTGCATGGGGATTTTGGTTAATGAAATAAGGTCGGTGGTTAACAAAAGTTTATGAAAGCGCAAAGCTTTTGTCCAGCAAGATAATTTTCACAAACAAGTACCACTTTTATAACTTTTGAAGCGTTTTCTGAAAATCGCTTTAAAAAAAGGCATTTTTATGACATTTCAAAAGTTGTCCTTTTTTGTGAAGATTATCTTGCTGAACACAAACATCGCTGCTTCATAAACTTAACAGACCATCATGCATTTAACCAAAATCCCCATACAAAAAATCCTATTGCCCTTTACACGTACAAAAAGTGCTACTACTGCACTCATTCCTGCCGTACTCTATATTCAAATATTCTCAAAATGCTCCCCCCACATATCTTCGTTATTTATTGAAGGGGTCACTGGAGGAAAATAGGGGAGGGTGATGCTTTTTAAAATGTAATCTCAGGGCGGGTACACTGTTATTAATTAGAGTCCAGAGAAGGGTCATACACATTTGAATGGATGGATCAAATATATATTTGTGTATTGTATATTGCTATAACTCATTAACAGTGTGTCAGACTCAGAATACATTCTGACTGTTATGGAACGCATCTGTAGCCTACCAGTGGCCAGTAACAATGCCACAAGGACAACTGGGCCAAGTTAGAGAAAGCGTTTTGTAAAGCAGAATCTACGGGACTATCTGGAGAAAACACAACAAATGAAAAATCGGAGCTGGAGAAGTTGTTTTGTTGTGGAATGAAGGGAGAGCTGTACTGGCTGCCTTGGCTGAATAGAGGTGAGCATTGCTTCTTTGTGAATGGAAAATTAATAATTGTAATAATGTGGAGCATACATTTGAGCATAATATGCAACATAATTTAATATTTTATTTCATGGCCAGATCTGGCCTTTCTTAGTGAAGTCGAGCTGTTTATGTGCTCGTGCATGATGCCCTTCGCGCTGCCTATGATTTTATTCACACTGAACATTTATTTCACAAGCGTTGTTCGGGGAGGGTCAATCATATTTTTCCAATCACTTATGGAGGTTCAAGGAAAAATATATTTTGGTCAGAGAAGGGTCACAGCTTTTTATTTCAGAGCGCTCCAAATCCCTCCAGAGAGCCAGCCCCCTTCTAAATAACGAACAGTCCATAAGTGGGTTCTGTTTGTTTGTTTCAATTTTTGACCGACATTGGATGATGTCATCAGAAATTGTGATGTCACTGATGATGTCACGACATGCAGAGTTGAGCAATTGTGCGCAGGAGTGACATCACTCGAGCATTCCATGATGTGATCAGTAGGGCTGGGTATCGTTCAAAATTTTTCGATATCGATACCGTTTCGATACTTGGATTTCGATACCGGTTCCTGAACGATACTTTTTTCGATACCAATTTTTAGAAAAATCCATTTTAACAAAAATAAAACAGCATTACACATTGAAATTATTTTACAAATCTTTAGTTTTCCCCCCATCTTAAGTTTTACAGCAGAAAAAAATAAAACCTACTGTATTTAACATAACTTTAAGTTCTCTAAACGTATTGCCGTCCCTACAAAAAATATTGGAAGTACTACAAAGGAAAGAAATGTAAAACAAATAAATCAGTGGAATAGTTTTCAGTGCAAAACAGAGAGTTGCAAATCAGGGTTTAATGCTCACTGATGCAACAGAACTCTATTCTTGTCCAAACTGATGAGATGGATCCACTTCATGCATGGAAGACTATAGTTGAGCATTGACTAGCCTATCAATATAGCCAATGGCACAAAGTGAATCCCATTTATATTCAACAAACTATCATGACATCAGCGTTTGTTAACGAGTTGCTAAAAATACATAATGGGCGATAACGTTTGCACATAACGTTAACGCTAATTAATTAAACATTAACGCTAGTGTTGCAGATCAGTGTTTAATGCTCACTGCTGCAACAGAACGTCATTCTTGTCAAATCTGACGAGACAGCTCCACTTCACGCATTCACTGACTAGCCAATCAATATAAATGAATCGCATTTACATTCAACAAACTATCATGACATCAGCGTTTGTTAACGAGTTGCTAAAAATACACAATGCCCGCTTGCGCATAACGTTACGGCGGCAATTAATTAAACGATCTGCTAGCTACAACTCACAGCCAGATGCATGGATTTGTCAGACTGAGGGATCTGATAACCGCTAACTTGCGGTAAGCTGACCCACCTCTCAATTATTTCTCTTATCTGTGGAGACCAGTCCGTGTTGTTTCTGTTTCTTTTCCTGCTTTTCATCATCTTCGCCATATGGTACTCCAGGATAGGAGTAGCTTGAGTGGCTAACTTCTTGTATACTATATCCGCACCGCACGCCTGGCTCACAGTCACAACAAACACACCGGCTAAAGTGGGCGTAACGTTTCCTGCATGCCTCTACATGACAGCCAATCACCAGCCGTATTAGAGCGCGGCGTGCAAGCATGTCGCATGCTTATAGGCTCAATGACGCTGTTTTGTTTTGGTATCGAAAATTGGTATCGATTGACAAGGGAGGCTTCGATACCCCTTAGTATCGATGTTTCCATTTCGGTGCCAAGTAAGTATCGAAACTCGATACCCAGCCCTAGTGATCAGTGATGGTCACTCGAGCAATTGCGATGTCATCAGCGGGTGATGTCATCAGTGATGTGAAGTTGAGCAATTGTGCATGCCAATAGGGCAGGCGAGGCCACGCAGCCGCTGAGCTGCGTATGCAAGCCTGCGCAGCGGGCGAGCTTCGGAATCGAGCACGCATATAGCAGACGAGATTTTAAAACTAGTTCAATGTTCCTATACCATCTTCCATGGTGAAGGGGGCCTGTGCTGTCACCTGAATTGCGTTTCGCCACTTTACACGACAACAGTAAAGTGCTGCGTTATAAGAATTCCACTCTGGGACCTGTTTTAACTTTTTTGCATTTTCAGGTTCCGAGAACGCCGTTCCCGGGTAAAAGGAAGGCACTAACGCTAAAAGAAATGTGCTGTTTTATGCAGGGAGCGTTGCTGTGTAAACAGGGCCAGAGTCACAAGTAAACAGGGCCAGAGTCACAAGTAAACAGGGCCAGAGTGTAAACAGGCCAGAGTCACAAGTAAACAGGGCCAGAGTGTAAACAGGGCCAGAGTCACAAGTAAACAGGGCCAGAGTGTAAACAGGGCCAGAGTCACAAGTAAACAGGGCCAGAGTGTAAACAGGGCCAGAGTCACAAGTAAACAGGGCCAGAGTGTAAACAGGGCCAGAGTCACAAGTAAACAGGGCCAGAGTGTAAACAGGCCAGAGTCACAAGTAAACAGGGCCAGAGTGTAAACAGGGCCAGAGTCACAAGTAAACAGGGCCAGAGTGTAAACAGGGCCAGAGTCACAAGTAAACAGGGCCAGAGTGTAAACAGGCCAGAGTCACAAGTAAACAGGGCCAGAGTGTAAACAGGGCCAGAGTCACAAGTAAACAGGGCCAGAGTGTAAACAGGGCCAGAGTCACAAGTAAACAGGGCCAGAGTGTAAACAGGGCCAGAGTCACAAGTAAACAGGGCCAGAGTGTAAACAGGGCCAGAGTGTAAACAGGGCCAGAGTCACAAGTAAACAGGGCCAGAGTGTAAACAGGGCCAGAGTGTAAACAGGGCCAGAGTCACAAGTAAACAGGGCCAGAGTGTAAACAGGGCCAGAGTCACAAGTAAACAGGGCCAGAGTCACAAGTAAACAGGGCCAGAGTCACAAGTAAACAGGGCCAGAGTGTAAACAGGCCAGAGTCACAAGTAAACAGGGCCAGAGTCACAAGTAAACAGGGCCAGAGTCACAAGTAAACAGGGCCAGAGTGTAAACAGGGCCAGAGTGTAAACAGGGCCAGAGTCACAAGTAAACAGGGCCAGAGTGTAAACAGGGCCAGAGTGTAAACAGGGCCAGAGTCACAAGTAAACAGGGCCAGAGAGTAAACAGGCCCAGAGTCACAAGGTGAAAACAATAGCAGCCATTCACTATCTTGGCTGGTAACAAAGAACGACAAACGGGGGAAAAAACGCCACCAAACGAGACACAGGCTATTTTCCACATTGTACCAGTACTCACTCCACAGAGCAACAATCTCTCTCTCCTCTCTCTCTCCCTCCCTCTCTCTCCATCCCATCACTGTCCCTCCATCCTCTCTCTCCCTCCATCCCCTCTCTCTCCCCCTCCGTCATCTCTCTCCCTCTCTCTCCCCCATCTCTCTCTCTCTCTCTCTCTCTAGTTTGCCCCCTCCTCTCTCTCCCTCCCTCTCTCTCCATCCCATCACTGTCCCTCCATCCTCTCTCTCCCTCCATCCTCTCTCTCTCTCCCCCTCCGTCATCTCTCTCTCTCTCTCTCTCTCTCTCTCTCCCTCTCTCTCTAGTTTGCCCCCTCCTCTCTCTCTCTCTCTCTTTCTCCTATAGAGGCACTGCTAAAATATAATCCATCCATATGAGCTGCAAAGGTCGGCATACTGAAAAGGTCAAGATTTCACAATTTGTCACTTCCCTGATTTCGCAAAAGCAAAGGAAAGAAATGTGTTGAAATGGGGCCACAGTTTCCTGTAGATTCCACCAAAATGGAGCAAAATGTGTCCAGAAAGCACGTGGGGAGTTTGGGAACATCTGAGTTAGATGTGTGACCTGCCATCCACTCCCAAAACAGCAGCAGTCTTTTTCCTCTGTATATAACTTAGCTATAGCTAATGAAGGCGATGATGTCATCGCCTTCAGTGATCATGTCATAATTGATGATAATGTCATCATTGGTGATGTTACACCTGACATGATGTCACTGTTGAAGGTTGGTGATTTCACTTATGTCATACCATAGATATTATATTACTATAGATGGGTCACCGCAGGCTCCGCCAATTCTAACAAATGGTAGCAGCAAGTCTCCTATTGGTGACTCCAATAGACTCAGACCTGCCGAAAGTCTCCTAAGTGGCCGTGTCTGTGGAAAACCATGGGCAAAACCCACGTGACAAAATGACAGGAAGTGAGTTGAAGTTGGGCCATCTTGCTTGAAATCCCATCATCTTTGGTCATACACTATAATGTGATGTCACATATTAACACATATTAAATGCATGACGAGAGTCAGTTTGTAGTGTTTCTCTCATGCAAGCTGCTGCCTCTCCTCTGCATCCTTTTTCCTGCAGCACTCGGTTTGTCGTAGTGTTTCTGTCATGCCAGTAGTTTCCATGTTGTTTTCATGCTGGTTTCTGCAATTGTGAAAATGTGAATTGTAGCAAGGTTTAGTGACAGTATAGCCAAATACAAAACAGTGTATGATCCAAATAATGTAGCTCTCAGCAAGGGGAAACTGTCAAGCGCAAGCAGTACCTCAGGCAAGCCACCAAATCTGTAAACAACTTAGAGAGGAATGGTGAAAAAGATAAGTGCGATTGGAGACAGCGACGGACCATAAATTGGGCTTTAGGCATAGCGGTGCCTGGCGGAGATCTGCACTCTAGGTTTTTTGCACTTTTCTAGTTGTTGTTGACATGTGAGAAAATTTAACATTATAGAAATACTTTGAACCTGTAGCCTACCTGGGGCAGTCATGATTTCTGTGAATTGCATTGTCAAATGTTCCTCTCACACACAAAAAAGGTAAAAAAAAAGTTTATTATGAGGTCGTCATCTTTGGTAGCTTGGGACACACTCACAGAGAAACACACAAATACACATAGACACACGCACACAAACACAAACACACATGCACACAGGAAGCAGAGAGGTGGTTTTGACCATCCATCCCCACAGCCGACAGCTTAAAGATGATTCACAAATAATCATCGTGGCGTCGCTGGCAGCTCTGTCACCGTAACATCTCCTGCCGCCAAAATAAACCTGTCAAAAATATGAGGATTTAATGGAGCGAAAGAGAGGAGGAGGCAGATACACATCAGGGCGGGGGGGGGGGGGGGGGGGGGCATCGAAAGCCTGTGGACCAAAACTAGTAGCAACATTTTATTTCTTGTCACTTCGTCACATTGGCTGGACTTTTTTCATCTTTTTCTTCTTCTTTAAACATTGCTAAAACGCCATTTCTGAAACTAGGGCCCCCTTTGTCCAAACTCCAAACTCCACACACAAAATAGAAAAGAGCTTCCATCTCTGGCAAAAGCAAACAGTTGAAATGACCACAGCATGAGCTCCTAATTGAAACTGTGGACTTCGATCATCAAAAGGAGCAGCAGGCGCATGTCAATCTTCAATCCGCTGAAGCACATGAAGCACATGGTGATGCTATCTCAAGAACTTTGAGCAATTGGCAGATAGCAACTGCAGAAGCTGGCTCTAAATATGGTATTCGGGACAGCCATAAATTATGTTGTGACAAAAATGTGATTTATTATTTTGTCCGGTAAAAAATATGGTTGGTGAGTGGCTTTCTTTCCATCTACGTTTTCAGACTTATTGTGGTTTGAACACACCCCAAGAGAATCAGGATGTCTGGTCAGAATTTGATTAATAATTTGTAAAATATTTGACTGGGACTCTAAGGCCTACAAAATAACACTTCAGCCGGAGGCAGAATTCGCCATCTTCGGCTGCTCGGAGTCTTCTCTGAACTTCCCTACAGCTGTGCAACAGTCTCTGACACAGGGGACAACTGTTGCCAAGAAACTAATCCTGAAGGAATGGAAGTCCCCCTCTTCACCCTCTTTTCAATTGTGGCTGACGGATATGACCTGTTCTATGGATGGAGAGACTTAGGTTCCTGAACTGAAGGTTCCTGAACTCACTTGGGAAGTTTTCAGTTATTTGGGACCCGTTTCTGGCTTACTGTATCTCGTTGAAGTTGGGGGCGACGGGTGACTCGCCTGGCTGGTTTCTCATGGACCCCTTGCATGGGATCCCGGGCATAATATCTTCTACAAACATATAAGCACCGTGACTGGTAGCGTGACGTAACACCAAATGTCGACAATATTATGTTTTCTTTTTCTTGTTCTTTCTTGTCTCTGAGCCTGTTTGTCTTGTTCATGTTTTGTTTTAAAAAAAAGATTGAAAATAATACATTGAAGAAAAAAAATGCATAGGGGCTTTAATTTTGGTATTTTTCACATTTGTGGCTCCAATAGATGGAAATCCGTCGTAGAGACCGAGAACTTTAATCCCTGTGTTCTGTCCAATAAAAATGCAAAACGTGTTTGGATTTCCAGCAGTTTGGGGGTTTCAGGAAGCATTCTAATGGATTTCTCAGTCAGGATTTTCCAGAACATTCTGAGCAGCAAAGTGAGGCTGCTCTCTCTAATAGAGTTTTAATGATCCACAGAGATCTGCTTCACATCCTGCCAGAAGCAGACTTACATTTTTTCATAATGACTAAACTCTGTGACAGTTGAAGCAGCAGCAGACAGGCAGGTCAGTGTGGGGGCGATGGCAAATGTTCCACAATCTCACATGTCACACATCTAAGACCTACAGTAGGTGATGATGCGACTCTAATTTGTCCCAAAATGAGATATTTGCAATTTAAAAATGTGATCGTTACCAGCGTCGGCTGGTGTTGGTTTCACTTTGTGAGTCTGTCTATGTGTGTTTATATGTTGATAGCATCAAAATCATGTAAGATGCAGTCACAAAACTTTACGGGTGTCTAATTGACGTGAATATGAAGGTCGAGTTTGAAAATGGCCGTGATCCGAGCAAGGGGGCCGTGCCCCCACCTTTGGCCCTTGCAAACACGACTGTCAAAACCGTGCAAGATGCAGTCACAACATTTAGAGGTGTGTAGTTGACATAAAAAAATAAAGGCATGTTCCAAAATAGGTGTGATCCGAGCAACCCGCCACCTATCCGTGGGCGAGCGCCAGCTAGATAAGAATCAACCAGCAGATCCTGCTGGCAGGAGCTCTGCCTTACAACCAGTCAGGTCTTCAGCAAGTAGAAATTCTGCGCTCATTTCTAGGGTGGAGACTCTTTAGACGATGCACCATGGGCACACTTGGTTAGTTGGTTGGTTGGTTGGTCGGTCGGTTGTGACCAAACTCATGCCAACTCACCTGTATCCCTCCTGTGGTCTTCCACATGTGCAGTAGGACCAAATGTGACATGGTCCAAGTCGCCCGTCCTCTTGTGGTCTGGAAGTGGCTTGAGCTGGTATGTGACAATGTCAATCATAATTGCTCGAATGACATCACTGATGATAGTCTATGACATCACTGATGTCACAATGTCTATGACATCATCAGTCACCACTCGATGACGACGGCATCGGTCTGGCCTCCCCTCGACGATTGTGAGACATGACATTATCAGTGGGTATGACATCAGTAACCATTGGCCATCACTCAATGATAATGACGATGACCTCATCGCTCAATGATAATGACGATGACCTCATCGCTCAGGCCACTGCTGGACGATTGTGGGTATGCCATCACTCAACGATTGTGGGGCCATGGTATCATAAGTGGTTATGACATCATCAGTCGGGGGCGTTTGCATGCTCAGTTGATGGATTGTGATGGTTTATTTTCTAATATAATAGGGTGGTGTTCGTGTGGGACGCTATTATGTATAAGATACGATTCTATTCTCTACAACCTGATGTCAGAAGGTTGCCCTCACCTTCACTGGGTTGCAAAGGATGGCAGGACCGTGCTGCCGGTCTGGTGCTTGTGTGGTCCTGGATCCTCACATAGGCTGGACGGACGTGCCCGTCATCACCGGGGCAGCTGGGGATTGACCAACACAGAGCCCTGTGTGAGGAACATCACTAGAGAGCCCTGCGTGAAGAACATCACTAGAGAGCCCTGCGTGAGGAACATCACTAGAGAGCCCTGTGTGAGGAACATCACTAGAGAGCCCTGCGTGAGGAACATCACTAGAGAGCCCTGCGTGAGGCCCACTGGATTGGACTGCCACTTTTGGCGGGTTTGAAGGCTGGGCAGATCGTTCATAACAGACGAGGCCCAAACTGGGCAGAGATCCACCCATCAACAAGGTGCCGGGTGCAGTCGGGTCAAGGTCAGCAGGACTGGAGTGCCCTGAGTCGAAGCCCCCCTCCACTGCAGGGGGTAAGTCAGCCGGCCTTAGGACAGCCAGTCTGTCCTTCCTATGTTGGCATTCAGTGCAGGTGTGTTGGTAGCGGCAGATAGCTTTACGCCCGCGCAGGATCCAGAAAGTGCGACGAATCTCGGCGAACACCCTCTCTGGGCTGGGATGACCCAGAGATCTGTCAAAGTTCTCAATTAGGAGCTTGGTAGATGGGTGATTTGGGTCCAACACAATGGGGTGCACAGTTGCCTGATCTAGATCTTCTGTTCGGGGGAGCCTGCCAGCAACACGGATGAGTGCTCTTGCTTCATCTAGCTCGGGGGCAAGGGTAAGTAGTCGGCTCCTGGAGGCAATGGGTTTGCCTGCCTTCAGGAGACGGAGCTCATCGGGGAAGCTCTCCTGCTGGCTTCTCCTCAAGATGAGTGTCTCGGCATTGCGGTAATCCTCAGCAGTGGGGTCGACACCCTGATCTGCTGAACCTTGCAGGATCCGTGCTGTAGCTTCACGAAGCTCTTCCCAGGTGGTCCACTCACTTGGATCAGGTAGCTGGACAGTGGACACGATGGAGGTAGCACCACAGGCGGTAGAATGTTGCTCTGGGCAGGCGTGCTGTTGCTCAGGCTGGGCATGCCATGGCATGACAGGTGGTGTGGCAGAAGGTGTCACAGGAGTTAGGGGTGCTGGGGTGTTGAGATGTGCCACCGGACGTGTCACAGGTGCAGGTGCTGACACTGGTGCAGATTGTGGAATCAGCTGGAGTGGTCCAGCAGGAGGCGCCATCGAAACTGGAATTGCCTGTGGAATCACCTGTGGTGCAGCGGTGGCCAGCTGCGTAGGTGCGCGTGTTGGGCCTAGCTTAATGGGTGCTGAATGCTGAGCGGTTGGCTGGATTGTGTCAGCCCTGCATGTACGTACTGCATGAGGAATGTCTAGGAAACTGTCTGACACACCGGGAGGCTCAGGTGAAGCTGCATGGCCATCTCCAAGCATGGAGGAAACAAGCTTGGCTACTTCAAAGTCCCGCTCTGCTTTCATTAAGCGCCGCTGTCTCTCCAGCCGCTTAGTGAGTGCATCTCTAGCCTTGTGGGCCTCTTCTTGGAGCCACTGAGCTTCCCTGGCTTGATCATCTAGACGTCTACATTCCATTTCAGCATTGACCTCGTCCTTGATCTGACGGCGGAGATATTCAAGCTCCAACTGTTGTATTCTCTCTCCCAAGATTGCAGCTTGGACATTGGAGAGAGCCTGGGCAGGATACATGCCGACAGAAACCGCTGTAGGCCAACTTGATCTGCTGTGATGGGACTGTCGTAGTCCATTGTTCCCCTCTCTGATCTCTAGGTGCCCATCTTGGAATCTTGCAGGTGGTGCCCTTCGCTCCCGGGACCTATAGTGAGATGAGAATTCCCTGCGGGTCTCCTCACGCTGTCTCCCTCCATGCAGACCACTGGCTAGGTGGGGGTCAGGACTGTACCTTTCACCGCGGCTATGGTACAGGTCTCGCTCCGTAAGAGCAGAATTCCGCCGCGACTGGTTGCGGTGGGGTGGAGCACACGGATAGTTGGGGGGCGTCATTTCGGCAGCTCCCCCCCATACCTCTTCTAGTCCGTGCCTGCAGCGGGCCATGCCTCTGGGTGTCACGGAGCAGTGCATCTGGCCAATGAAGTCCACATCGTAGTCATCCAAATGACATGGTGGAGGTGTCTGATGCTTCAGACGACCTCCTTCTCCGTTGCTGCCGTTGGTAAGTGCTGCTATCTGGCTTGAAGGGCCAACATGTTCTGTAGGGCCTGTAAAGGAGCGTATATGTTGATTCTCAGTAGTTAGCTGGTGCTCACACCGGGTGTCGGTCACAACACAAGACAAAGAGGAGGCACTCAGTTCACTGTGGGCTGGAAGGCTGGTGGTGCTTGTCATCATTCACCTCTGATGTTCTGAGGGAGTAACCAACCTCCCACCACTTATATAGCCTCAGCCGGGAGGGATTGATGACATCACTGGTGGTGTCAGAAGGCCCATGATATCATCAGTGTTCTATGACATCACTGATGATGTCAGAACATCCACGACATCTCCAGTGGTCATTGTGACATCATCAGTGGTCCCTGGGACAACATAATGGCCAATTGACATCATGATAAGAAGGTCCATAATAGCCCCAAGAGATGTTTTCAATTTGCATGAAAATCTGTCGGCATGTTTTTTTGTTTTTCACTCTATTGAACTTCTCCCGATCTGTTTTCAAAATGTATTTCAGTTTAATTCTCAAATCCATCAGTATAGTAGTAGATCAGCCAATAACCTTCATCCCTTCTTCTTCAGGACAACCTTTTCCCAATTTTCCCATCAGATTCAGAGGTCCACTTTGTTGGAACCGGTTACATCTCACATTAGAAACTGCACCAGCCTAAATTATTTAAAAAAACAAACCATTAATTTATTTTTAGTCAAATTAAGTAATGAAACATCATAATCACCTCTGACTTATTATATTTTTTAGCACATTAGAAATTAATTTTTGGTATTAGTTGTGTCGTGTTTTTGTCTCACTTTGTTCATCTTTATGTCGAATGTTTTGCGTTAAAAGGGCAACCTGACAAGCCCTTATGTTTTTTTTGCTCCTCCTGCACATTCATTTTTATTGTCTTCTCTTCCCAATCAATATGTACTGTATATATTCTGTTTCGTTTTTTATCTCCCCCAACGGTAAAAAAAATCTATCATGTATTGTTTTTTTTTGTTTATGTGCAATAAACTAAACTAAGCAAACGCCCCCGACTCATGATGCCATTCCCACTGATGATGTCATGTCCCACAATAATGGAGTGGACCAGTGGTGACTGATGATGTCATACCCACTGATGGTGTTCCACTGATGATGTCATAGACATTGTGACACCATCATTTATGTCATAATCTATGTCATATCACTTAAATAAGAAATTAGTTTCAACCTGGACCCTATTTTCATATCTGTTTATGTATAACTAAGTCATGTTAGCACAAATTTTTCAAATCACTGCTGTAGCCTATTGGCCAAGATCGCTTCACCAGCTCCCATTGCCCCCGCTCTTCATTTTCTAATCCGTAGCCTATAACGTTAATCTGGCTCAAATAAATACGGGCGGCCATCGAATTCAAATGCCTCGTCCATATTCCCGAAATCAGGTAAAAAATCCAGCCCTCCTTTACGCTGTTTACTCCATGCCAAACATCCAAACTTCTCCAAACTACTCCAAACTTCCACCACTACAGCTGAACTCCCAACTCTTGTGAGACTCTCGCGAGACTCAGGTCCCACACACAGTCCTGATCTGATGAGCAGGTCTGTCTCTATGATATAATGTATGATATGATCATATGATAATATGATATGAGTCGGTGCGTGGCAGAAAATAAGCTTTTTACAGGACATACATCCACGGTTGCCACATGATGCTCTATTGGCCTCTGTTCCAGGCCGTTGTGGGCGTGATCTAGCTCAATACTGCATCAATCATCATCATCATCATCCAATCAATCAAATTAAAATTGCCTATAGGTGGGCCGGCGGTGTCAATTTGTGTTGTCTGTTAGTCATGATTTTGGCGACGTCATCAGTGATGTGACCCATTGTGGCATTTTTATTGTGTTACATCATCAGTGATGCACCGTTTATTATCACATTTTAATACCATGTGTAAGTAATCAGTCATCAGAGAGCAGCAACAACATGTTGTGAAATGTCATCACTTCACACCTCTACACTAGATCCTCTTTTAGACAAATCAGAAGAGAAGTAGTCATCAACGTTACCCCTCACCTCCCCCCCCCCCCCCCCCCCCGACACACACACACACACACACACACACACACACACACACACACAGGATATTGGAGTATTTTGGAAGCAAACTGTTCCTACTATGCTTCCCTCTGACATGTTAATTGATGCCTTCTCTGTTTGGAGTCTCTGTTCTCTCTCTCTCAGCTCTCTTGGGAGTCACTTCCTCTTTGTGATTTGCCGTGGGAGTTTAACAAAGGCTGTGATCAGACAGACAGAGACAAGTGGAGATAAGACAAGTGCACACAACAGTCGCTGCTCGTAGGGTGTTGGCTGATTCTCTCTCGCTCCGTCTGTCGCCTTTAAAGCCTAACAGCGGTGTCAAGTGAAGGTGCTCAGTGTCTTCAGCGGGGCGGCAAGCTAATCTGGAGACGATGAAGAGACGCTCTCGTTTAAAGATCGCGCTGCCGAAATCATTTCCCGCAATATTTTATATGAAACGGAGGGAAACTCGTCTTGACGGGAAATTCCACAGAACATCGCTGCGGGAGTGGGGGGAAGTAATGAGTGCCTGGGTGTAGGTGTCAAATGGGAGGATTACCTCGTTTGCGGGCTTTCAAAAGATAAGTGGATATTTGAGCGCTCATACGACCGCGTTGTCTGGATCTCGACCTTTCACAAATGGATGATGGCGCTTTGGTTCAGCCGGTCGACCACTCCGCCTCCTCCTGGGGGAGGAAGGGGGGGGGGGGGGCCCTTCCACGCCCCTGGAGATCAGACATCAGGGGAGCTGACATTTGGCCCACGGTCCAGTCACCTCTCCAAAGAAAACAACACTCAGGCTCTCATTCATATGGAAAAGCAATATGACAAGCGTTGGCCGCATCGCCAATCAAGGCAAGGCAGCGGGGCAAGATTATCTTTTCTAATCACCTTAGCCCGTCCATTTCTTTGCCTTCTCATTGAGGCAGATGTCTGGATCCATCTCATCTGTCGGAATTAAATGAAATCCATCCTGGATCTGGATAATGGCCCGTGAAGATTGTGTGCAAAAATCTGTATTAATAATTCAATTCAGATTTTTATTATTCATGAGTGGGAAAGTGAGAGCGGAGCGAGTGTGCAGGAGAGAGAGCGAGAGAGAGAGAGGTAGAGAGAGAGAGGCTCTGATGCCAACATGCAGAGACACCAGACTTCTGATTAGTGACTGCTTAAAAAAAAATCTGCATTCCAAATTTTTGGCTTTGACAGGCAGCGCGTTGAGTCAATAAAATTTGTCAATTTTCATGCCAAAATACTGATTCTGTATTTCCTCACAACTGTTCTTATCAAGGTGGAAAAACTTGTGAGGTCTTAAGACTAAATTTCAAGCAAGAAGACCATATCTGCAGCCAACGCCCAATTTCAGGTTATAGCACCCCCATTCTGTGATGTCATCGATGATGTCATACTTGCTGATGTCATCGGTGATGTCATACTTGCTGATGTCATCGGTGATGTCATACTTACTGCTGTGATGTCATCTGTGATGTCATACATGCCAAAGTATAAATAAGCAATGTTTCAGTCTTTGCTCTCTCTGGCACTCCTCTCAGTCTCAAGCCATTCATTTCCCTCCAACCACCTAAGCCTTTCAGCATATTAGAGGCCCTGTGTTTTACTATGTGTTACTCTCCTATGCTCTCCCATGGCTGTCACCCGCAGTTGCTGTGATCTTCATCGCTGAAGCAGTTGTTTCGCCCCACCTCCACCAACGTCATGACTCCTGAAGACTTCCCTATGGGGCGGATTATCTAACATCACTGACGCCCTCCTCTCTCATTTCAAGAGGAGCGTCATCATATCATGGAGTCATACGCCAAACTTAATTTGTCTATTTGTTCATTAAAGTTTATTGAACCTTCTTACTGGTCTCTCATGATTGAACTGAATTACAATCACATTAAAAGTCACTGAAAACCTTTGAGGCTTAGATAGTGAACACTTACATTATAACTGAACAATTAATGAAGAAATGAAATGTCAATGTGCAGTGTTCTTTATTGTTAGGGGATGCCAGCGACACGGAAGGACGCTAAATATCTTTTCAAAAGTTCAAAAATTCTCATCTCACAGCAGCAACGGACGTTTCAGCCAAATAAAAGGCCTTCTTCAGTGTTGTGCTGCATGAGGTGGAAATGACATATAAATACATTTGTACCAGAAGTACATTCAGTTATTCAGTAAAGCATTTTACAAAAACGCCGTATGACCACGGATAGGAGGAAGGGCATAACATACAAAAGAGAGAGTATTGTGTTTACAGGTCACACTCATATAATAGAAAATTACATCAAAGAAACATATTAACAACAAGCATAAAAGATTATAGCCCACAGTCAGAAATACTTCATTATCAAGCTCTGCACCAAGAACATCTCAATATCAAAAAATGCCATTTATCAAACACTTGAAAGAGGTCTTAGTGCCAGCCAAGGATATACTGTAGGTCTAATAGCGTTACTGCAGGTGAGGTTGGCCAACCTGACCTAGCAGATTAGGTCATTAGGAGGGAAGTATAGACCGAGGTTAGTGGTCCTACTGTTCCCAGTACAACAGGCAGGACCATCAATATTGTTACGTCTCAATATACAAGTACACAAGAGTAAAATGATTGTGTTTTGGCTCCTCGACATAGCAGCATATTAATCACAAAACGATAGATAGTAATGCAGCAATAATAAAACAGTAAACAGTCAACACACACTGCAATAAAGTAAGTAAGTAAGTAAGTAGAAAGTCCAAAGAAAAGAACATGTTATTGCAGGAGTGTTATTACATAACATATAACATATAAGTTATCAAATGAACAATCTGATCATTGATGAACGGCGGACAGGTTCAAACCGGACAGCCTTTCATTCGGGGGAAACGGTTGGCTGTGAGCTGGGCTGTCTGTTGTTGTTTTTTCCACCTGGCTCGCTTCACTCCAACTCCCAGAGGAACCGCCTCCCGATCCACCTCGCCTCCCCCGTCGCTCACACGCAGACCGCGGCTCGCAAAACCAGCGACGAGCGCCTCTCAATCTCCTCCATATTTCACTCCAACTTTATTTATTTATCTCTCCATCTCTTGAATTGGCACTCGTAACTCGGGCTGACGGACACGTCTCTCTGGGGGATTGTGCGGCGCGAGCTCCAAGTCTCTGCTGAGAAGAAAGGAAGCTGCGCTCTTGATGAATCCAATAAAAGCTGTCTGAGGAGAGAGAAAAAAGCCTTTTCCACACTTTCTCATCTCCACATCTTTCTCATAGAAATGATTGCAATGAAAAATAACCTGCACATAAAAAGATGACCTGTAGCTTATACATTTTACAGGCTGAAAAACGTCCTGGCGGCAGCGCAGAATACGAGCTGATTGGAGCAGCGACCCCACACAGAATGAGTGCGTTTTACATGCACACTAATAAACTGTTTATTAGTGGATTTGTAGAATTACCTGATTATTCAAGTTGGTCATGTAAAAATCAATCTTTATTGGATAAAGGCCGTTATCAGTTCATGAGAAAACCGATAAACACACCAAGGTTACTGCTGAGTCATCAGGTTTATTCATTGCCGTCAATGTCCACTCGTACACTTTGAGGTGAGTTCCCCCTATTTACTAAGTGCAACGTGGAAATCAGATTATTGCCAGTTACCTGATTATTCGCAGTTATCCGTTTATTGTTTGCATGTAAACGCACTCAGTGACTTTGTGCGGAGACAATCCTCAGGACTTGTTATCTGCACTTAAGACCGAGTCAGACAGTCCCCAAAAAAACAGAACCAAAATGCTCGTTAGAGAGCCACCATAGGCTTCTTTAATCGAGGCAGAGCCTATATAGCGAGATAGCTACAGTATAGCTGCTAGCATATAGCATGCTTAATTTCCTCCGTCTCTGTCCGGTCGAGGGCGGGGCCGATGGCCGCGTTGTGTTTTTTGAGGACGCACTAGTTAACGAGGTACACAAACGCTCATTAAGTGGGTTATGGCATGCGGGGAAGTTGCCTCAGAATCACCCACAGACATGTTTCCAGTTCTCCCTTTGTGGGGAAGCTCCACCAGAAGAACAATCAGATGCAATCTAATGAGCTGGCCCTTTTCACTCTGACATACTTACTGCAGCCGCGGAAATGCTTCTAAATCCAATACAGTTGAAATTGTGCAAATGGCTTGTTTGTCTGAGACTGTTTGTTGCACTTCACAGGAAAAGTAGTTGATGGCTTGATGAGAAACAGGCTGGACCCTGTCCAGTCTGGTTGAGCGGGACCGGTCCGGAGGAGCACGTTATTGTCTTTTGGGCAATGTTTGATCTAAACTATTCCTGTTGTATATTCCTGGCCAGACATGGGGAAGTACACACATTCTTTACTTAAGTAGAAGTACAGTTAGTTGTGTAAAAAAGACTCTGGTAAAAGTAGAAGTACCGATTAAACTTTTTACTGAAGTAAACGTAAAAAAGAAAAGAAAAAAAGGACAGGCTCTGAAATGTAATGAAGTATAAAAGTATTTCTACTGGCGGTTTCTGTGCAAAGCTAACTGAAACTGTGGCACCCCAGTGCCTCTGATAGAGGGAAATAGACCACAGCAGCGACCCTTCCCCCGAACCAGGCCACTGGGGAAGGTAATGGAGGACAGGTACCTCCCTAATTACCTGCTCACATGCTGGAACAGGAACAGGTGAGCTGCATCAGCAATTAACCATTGGGCTTTTAAGCCGAGGGCAAACAGAAAGGAGAGACTCAGGACGACGGTGCTGGTGAAGGAGCTCTCCACCTGCCCCCTGGATGAACAGCGAGCTAAACCCTCCGGGTCGTGAGTAGAGAGCTACATGCTGAAGATTGCTTAAAGAGCTACATGCTGAAGATTGTTTAAAGAGCTACACGCTGAAGATTGTTTAACGAGCTACAGGCTGAAGATTGTTTAAAGAGCTACACGCTGAAGATTGTTTAAAGAGCTAGAGGCTGAAGATTGTTTAAAGAGCTATGTGCTGAAGGCCCACAGCCAGTGCCTGGCCTAACCCCCCTATAACCAACCCTCTCTCTGTTCTGCTCTCTCTTCAGGCCGAGTGAAGCCAGTACCCCGGACGGGAAGAACCTATGTTGCCTTATGTCCCCACCCCCACTCCCCTGTTAATAAATATACGATTCTTTTTGGAACTTAAACTGGACTGTGGCTCTACTTATTGCTAATTGTTGCTTGAACTTAGCTCTCGCTAGGCCAGGCTCCCCACATATGGTGGAGAATGCAGGCAACCTGAGCCAGCGCCATTGAAGTTCAAACAAACAATTAGAAATAAGAAAAAAAAAAAAAAATGAAAAAAAAAATGGATGGAGCTGTTAATGCCCTCCTGCAGGGGCAGGCGGCGCTTCAGGAAGCCCTAACTGAGCTCTGTAAAGCCACTCAAGCTACGCCATCGACAGTAAACCCCAGGGGGTTGCTCACCAAATTAACGGGAGATGATGATGTCGAGGCCTATTTGGAAGTGTTTGAGAGGACGGCCCAGCGAGAGAAATGGCCCTTTCCAGACTGGGGAGGAATCCTGGCCCCGTTCCTGACGGGGGAAGCGCAGAAGGCCTGCCGGGACTTATCTGGGACAGAGGCCGCAGACTATAAACTCCTCAAAACGGCGATCCTGGCCCAGTATGGCTACAGTCTTCCAGCAAGGGCCCAGCGGTTTCACCAGTGGTCGTATGATGCAAGCCTGCCAGCACGGGCTCAAGTAGCCAGCCTGAAACGCCTAGCCCGGAGTTGGCTAGTAGAGGGAGACGGCCCCACCCTCATGGAGCGGCTAGTACTCGACCGGTGTGTGCGAGCCCTCCCCCAAGATGCTAAGAGGTATGTGGCACAACAAGGCCCGGGGAGCCTGGAGGTCTTGGTAGCCCTACTGGAGAATCATCAGGTCACGGGTGAGATGATGCGGTCTACCCGACGGGATTCCCCACGAGGGGCCATGGGGCCAACCGAGCACGAGAGGGAAGCTCCACGAGAACTGACACAACCCAGGCTGGCCCGGCTTCAACCTGAGCGGCGAAGACCAGGGAGTGACCGTGATACTCGGCGGTGCTTTTCCTGCGGAAAGGAGGGCCACCTCTCCTGGAGCTGCCCCGGCCGAGAGGAGAGTATGCCAACGGAGGGAACCTCAGGGGGCCCCACCCATGCCTGTCACTACCTCACCACCTGCTGGGCCCATGAAGATATCCAGCCACCCATGTTTCCAGTGAAAGTGGCTGGGAGGGACACTGAGGCGCTACTTGACTCCGGAAGCATGATCTCCCTGGTTCGGCCTGAGTTTGCAGGAACTCCAACGGGTGAGTCCATTGCGGTCTCTTGTATTCATGGGGATGTTAGGAACTATCCGACTGCTGACATCACCCTACATACCCCCCGGGGCCCGTGTAATATAACCGTGGGAGTGGTCGAAAAACTCCCGGTGCCAGTCCTGGTGGGGAGAGACTGCCCGGTGTTCCGCCAGTACTGGGAGGAAGGCCCAGCGCGTGGGGCAAAGAGTTCGGCTGGGCGTAGGAGAAGTCGCCGGAGAAGTGGGGCTCCTCAACCGGTCTGGGCAGCGGTCAGGGGCGAAACCAGCCCAGCTCCCCCAGAGACCTCTTCCGATGAGCATGACGAACCCCTGGGGGCTGAAACCACGGCTACGGCAGACGAGGCCCCAGCGGTACCAAGGCTAGAGGGGAGCGTAACCGGGTCGGAGGAAGTCTTCTCGGAGTTCCCCCAGGCCGAGTTGCCCACCCAGGGGAGTCCAGGGCGATATGGAACGGCCCAGCTGCTAGACCCCAACCTGGCGCAAGCATGGAGAGATGTCGTGGAAGTGGAGGGAGTCCCACAAGACACGGTGAGTGAAGTCACCCATCCACACTTCATGATAAGAGCCGGACTATTGTATCGTGTTGTCAAAGTACGGGAAGAAATATGCGAACAGCTGTTGGTCCCTAAACCCTATGTGTCCAAGGTGCTGTACCTCGCCCACTCCCATGTCCTGGGGGCACACCTGGGGGCGGAGAAGACTTACGACCGCATCGTGAGCCGTTTCTTCTGGCCCGGGGTAAAGCGAGCAGTTCAGGACTACTGCCGACACTGCGCAGAGTGTCAGAAGACCGGGCCGAAGGTGACGTATCGTAACCCGTTGATCCCTCTGCCAATAATCGAAACCCCTTTCAGCAGGATCGCCATGGACATCGTCGGACCCCTGCCGAAGTCCAGCCGAGGACACCGATACCTCCTGGTGATCCTGGACTATGCCACCCGCTACCCAGAGGCAATTCCTCTGCGGGCCGCCACTGGGAAGGCGATTGCCCGTGAACTGCTCATGCTCTTCAGCCGGGTAGGGATTGCCAATGAAATTTTGACGGACCAAGGGTCCTGTTTCATGTCAGGTTTAATGAAAGAGATGTGCAAGTTGCTGAAAGTAAAACAGCTGAGGACCTCCGTCTACCACCCTCAGACGGACGGCCTTGTAGAAAGATTTAACCGTACCCTAAAGCAGATGTTGCGCAAGGTCATTGAGGTGGATGGGAAAAATTGGGACCAATTATTACCATATGTCCTTTTTGCCGTCCGAGAGGTTCCTCAGAGCTCGACAGGGTTCTCACCCTTCGAGCTGCTGTATGGTCGGAGGCCACGAGGGCTGCTGGATCTGGCAAAGGAGACCTGGGAGCAGCAACCGTCCCCCCACCACTCTGTCATCGAACATGTGGAACAGATGCAGCAACGGATGTCTCAGGTATGGCCCCTGGTTCGGGAACACATGCAGAAGGCCCAGGTGGCCCAGGCCAGGGTGTACAACCGAGGCGCCCAGGTCAGAGAGTTCCAACCAGGAGACAAGGTGATGGTTTTGATACCCACCAATGAGTGTGAATTCTTGGCTAAGTGGCACGGACCCTATGAGGTGATGGAGCGCATCGGCCTCGTCAACTATAAGGTCCGACAGCCAGGCAGAAGAAAAACCCAGCAGAACTACCATATCAACCTGTTGAAACAGTGGTTTGAACCCCCGGGGCCTCCAATGCATGCCCTTTCTGTCCAGGTGGAGGTCCCAGCTGAACCAGAAATAAAAAGGGGAGAGAATCTCTCCTCCCGCCAGAATCAAGAGCTAACGGAGTTGCTGCACCGAAACCGAGAGGTGTTTTCGGACCTACCCGGGCGGACATCAGTTATCGCCCATGACATCGTGACAGAGCCAGGCAAGAAGGTGAGGCTACGGCCCTACCGTATTCCCGAGGCTCGGCGGGAAGCCGTCAAGGTGGAGGTGAGAAAGATGTTAGAGCTGGGGGTGATAGAGGAATCGAACAGTGCTTGGAGCAGCCCCATTGTGCTTGTCCCCAAGCCAGATACCTCCCTCAGGTTCTGCAATGATTTTCGTAAACTCAATGAGATTTCACTGTTTGATGCTTACCCCATGCCCAGAGTCGATGAGCTGCTCGAGAGGTTGGGACCAGCCCGGTTCATCAGCACGCTAGACCTGACCAAAGGGTACTGGCAGGTGCCCTTGACCCCACGGGCTAAGGAGAAAACGGCCTTCTCTACTCCGGAGGGCCTGTTCCAGTACACCGTCATGCCATTCGGAGTCCACGGAGCTCCGGCCACCTTCCAAAGGTTGATGGACAAGGTCCTGCGGCCTCATCAAGCCTATGCTGCGGCCTACTTGGATGATGTGGTGATCCACAGCAGTAACTGGAAGGACCACTTGACTCGGCTGGATGGGGTACTGAGGGCCCTCGGCGAGGCGGGCCTGAAGGCCAATGCTGCCAAATGTCGGTTGGCCTTGGAAGAAGCCGACTACCTGGGATACACAGTCGGTCGAGGGAATGTCAAACCTCAGGCAAGGAAGGTGGAGGCCATCACTACCTGGCCCCAACCCCAAACCAAAAGGCAAGTGAAAACCTTTTTGGGCTTGGTGGGGTATTATCGACAGTTCATTCCCAACTTTGCCACGATGGCAGCCCCTCTTCATGAACTGACCCGGAAGAACCTGTCAAACCAGGTAAAGTGGACAGCAGAGGCAGAGGCCGCCTTCCTGTCCCTTCGACAGACTCTCTGTGGGGAACCGATTTTGACAACCCCAGATTTTTCAAAACCATTTCTCTTACAGACCGATGCCTCGGAGGTGGGTGTTGGTGCCGTATTGTCCCAGATCCAGGATGGAGCGGAACACCCCCTCACCTACATTAGCCGTAAGCTTTTAAGCCATGAGAAGAACTACGCAACGGTGGAAAAAGAGTGTCTGGCAGTCAGGTGGGCAATGGAAAAACTGAAGTATTATTTATTGGGCAGAAAATTCACCCTCGTCACAGATCATGCCCCGTTAAAATGGATGTCTGTGAACAAAGAGAAGAATGCTCGTGTAACCCGTTGGTTTTTGGAGCTGCAGAACTTCCACTTTCAGGTGGAGCATCGGGCCGGGAGACTCCATGGGAATGCGGATGCCTTGTCAAGGAGGGAGGACTGCCTATGGACCAGCGCTCCCTGCAGTGGCGTGGAGCTGGGGAGAGGGATATGTGGCACCCCAGTGCCTCTGATAGAGGGAAATAGACCACAGCAGCGACCCTTCCCCCGAACCAGGCCACTGGGGAAGGTAATGGAGGACAGGTACCTCCCTAATTACCTGCTCACATGCTGGAACAGGAACAGGTGAGCTGCATCAGCAATTAACCATTGGGCTTTTAAGCCGAGGGCAAACAGAAAGGAGAGACTCAGGACGACGGTGCTGGTGAAGGAGCTCTCCACCTGCCCCCTGGATGAACAGCGAGCTAAACCCTCCGGGTCGTGAGTAGAGAGCTACATGCTGAAGATTGCTTAAAGAGCTACATGCTGAAGATTGTTTAAAGAGCTACACGCTGAAGATTGTTTAACGAGCTACAGGCTGAAGATTGTTTAAAGAGCTACACGCTGAAGATTGTTTAAAGAGCTAGAGGCTGAAGATTGTTTAAAGAGCTATGTGCTGAAGGCCCACAGCCAGTGCCTGGCCTAACCCCCCTATAACCAACCCTCTCTCTGTTCTGCTCTCTCTCTCTTCAGGCCGAGTGAAGCCAGTACCCCGGACGGGAAGAACCTATGTTGCCTTATGTCCCCACCCCCACTCCCCTGTTAATAAATATACGATTCTTTTTGGAACTTAAACTGGACTGTGGCTCTACTTATTGCTAATTGTTGCTTGAACTTAGCTCTCGCTAGGCCAGGCTCCCCACAAAACCCACATCATGTAATATAATTCAAAGACTATTCAACTTAAAAGATCCCCTCCAAACATGTCTTAAGATGTATTTATACTTCTATACTTAGATTAATAATTTATGTGGTTTTTCCACAAAAAGCTGCACATAATGCGTGAAAGCTGGGAGAGCGCGAGACAAGTGAGACACAAACAATCACATCGTGTTTGCCTCTCATGTATTCAAAATAAAGTATTTATAACCTGTTTTGAAAATGTAATGAGTAGAAAGTACAGATATTTGTGTCGTAGGGAGTATCAGTAAAAATGTGAGAAAAATAAATACTAAGGAAAGTACAGATATAGCCTACCTGAAACTCCTACTTAAGTAGAGTATTTGTACTTCGTATCTTTTGCTGTACTTTTTTTGTACTACAGGTGGAGAGAGTTGTGGTGTGTGGAGTTTAAACTGTGCAGTGACTGTGACTGTGACAAAGGCAGCTATCTACAATACAGAGTGTGGATTAAAACCATCGCCTGAGTTAAGCAGCAGTTGGAACGCTTTCTGTTTAATCTGGGTGGCACCAGACTCTCACCTTCATCTGTCTCCTGTGAAGTTTAATATTCTTTCAAATATTCAAACCTAAGCGAGGCGTACTGTCGCCTGTGTCTCTGTTTAAACTTTCAAACCACAGACCTTCAGTGAGGCGTCAGCAAAACTCAAGTGAAATAAATCTTATGTTTCTAAGACCCCTGATATTATTTCGGTCAATTGTTGTTTGAATAGCAGCAGACGAGCTCAGTGAATAATAGTGCATAATTATGCAATTGCTGCATTTTTCAGTACATTAAGCCTTTGGTGGATTTTAGGACTACCTTTCCAAAAGTGAGTTGCGACAACCCGATCACCAGAATAAAATGCAGGCATTGTATTTCCGTGATGCACAGAAATGTACGATATCAACATAAATTTGAAACAAAACATCGCAAAATATGTTTCTAAAACATGGCATTTTACATTGATTGATTGATTGATTGATTGAATTTATTCAACAAATAAAAAAATACAATACACTGACAAGCATACAGTATAAAGTAATTCATCAGCATATCACAATAAAGTTATTAAACTTATTTCCATTGTGGTCCTACATAGGTAAAATGTAGTTTTTTTTCATAATCCATGTCTCAGCTGCGTGAAGGATTCTATCCTCCCCTGCCTGCTCTCCTTCACGGCTCCTTCAGTGGATTGAAAAGGTGAAATGGGCTTTTGGGGGATCAGAGCGTTCATCTGGATCCACTTCACGGAACCAGCAGCTGGTCGTGTCTCATACCCTCTCGGCTCGGATGCTTTCTGAGATCACTACATTGGTCGGCGCTGCTCCAGCAGCAGGCAACACAAACTGTTAGCAAAGCGTGAGAGATGTTCACAGCAGGACATAACCTTTCTCACACACAAACACTCTCCAGCGACAAGCGTCTTTCCCCATCTGTGAAGAGAGCATAATAACAAAAGACAGACAGAAGGAAATATGATGTGTCTCTGAAAGAGCGACAACCCGTCCTGCCTGATAGACAATAGGTTAGGTTAAACTTTATTATACAACAGTTGTACAAAGCTATTCATCAAGTAATAATAGTGTTTTTAAGTTAATTTCGTTGAGTTCAGTAAAGGACATTGTGCACAAACATTAATTATTTGGAGAATAAAAAGATAGGGGCACCATGATTTAGCAATAAACTAATTCCCATCTGTAGTGAACAGATGAGACAACAGATGAGTTTTGTCTGTTATTTGTCTTTGCCAACAAAAACTGTTCCCTCAGGATAACGCTACCAAATGTTGCCAAGCAACAGGTAAACTGTTTCCCGACTACAGGCTAAACTATACTTTTTGGTAAGCGCAGATGATTTCAGCTTATCATTCATAATTAAGGTCAAATGTATCCTACATGTGCACAGAAAAACACTCCACGCAACCTCATCAAGGTTAGATTAGAATAGATGTGAAGCGGAGGGATATACTGTACATCAGTGTTGGGGGTAACTCATTACAAAAGTAACATATTACATGTAATATATTACTTTTAGCAGTAACTCAGTAATATAACTTATTACTTATAGGATTTCAGTGATATTATACCAGTTACTTTTTCAAGTAACTCAAGTTACAAATTTAGTTATATTTTATTAAATCAAAGCACATATTTCAAAAAGATACAATCATTTCCTAATCAAACTGTGTTTGTATGCAAATAACCACTATAGATAACAATAACAAAGGAAAAGAATAACATTACAATCTTGGATTGTTTACACTGACTTCAAGGCGGTTGAAATTATTTTTCGGGATGGTTCCGGGGCAGCGATGTCATTCTGCTGCTGCTGTTGTTTTGGTAAAAGTAATGCAAAGGTAGTCTAATAAGTAACAAGTTACTCTACACAGAAAGTAATATTGTAAAGCAACTTATTACTTGAAATGTATGAATGTATGAAAGTAACTTGCCCAACACTGCTGTACATACTGTACTGTACACAACATGTAACTCGAATGGGCTAAATCTCCTAAAGAAAATGTAACTGTGCTTACTGTCCTCATGATGCCCCACCCCCTTACAACACCCCTGCCCTTGACCCCGCCCTTCACTCCAGTATAAATACAGCCTCAATCGACAATGTGTACCTAGGACGTCTCTAGGCGGTCGCAAGGGTTGCTGGTATGTTTCCAGGTGGTCGCTAGGGTGTTTGTAGATGGTTGCTAGGCTGCACTAAGTAGTTGTGGGCGGGAAACGGGTGGGCCTATGTGAGTAGAAGTGGGAGGAGCCAAATGGGAGAAGGGGAAAAATAATGTTGGTTGTAGATGCTACAGTTCAAAAGCTATGGACCAAAGAGTAAAGAGGGCAGTTATAGCGCCACCGTGATGTCACTCGGTGTAATTTTTTAGGCCAGAGTAGAAGAGTACTCTATGAACCATTCTTGTGACTGTTCCCAAATTGGGAACAGTTGCAATAATAGTTTGTGAGCTACAGGTACTTAATGTTGCTATAGCGCCACATATAGTCGAAAAGACACCTTCATTTTTTTCATGAGCTCAGAGTCCATACCTGCACACCTGTACCAAGTTTGGTTAGCATCGGATAATCCGTTCCGGAGTTATGGCAATTTTTGTGAAATAGGCCCCACCCACAGAACTTTGGGAGTCGATTATCGCAATGGTGTGGTCTTAAAAAAAACAAAACACTGAATGACTTTTCTGCAGGACAGTCTACACATGATGTGGGTTTTGATTTGGTGAAGATTGGACAAAATTGGAAGAAGGATTCGCAAAAGAAAGTTGTATGGACAAAATTCAAAATGGCGGAAAATCTAGTTTAACAGAAATGGGCGGGGCCTACATGCATAAGGACCCAAGGAATCCAGGGAAGAAAGAATTTTGGTTGTCGCCCCTACGGTTCAAAGGTTATGGACCAAAACGTAAACAGGGCTGTTATAGCACCACCATGAGGTCAATTGGTGTAAATTTTTTCACCCATAGTAAAAGGCCCCTCTGTGAACCTCCCTAACAAGTTTGGTAGCTCTAGAGTCTAGACAAATCATAGTAACTTTGAGGTGTGAAAAATAGAGTGATGCAAAACAAAGGGCAAGGCACAGTAACTCAATTTCAGCGCAGCTAAACAAAAGAGGAATAGAGTAACACAAGTTACAGTGATTGGCCTTGGTTTCTCTATAGGGCTTTTTGCAGTTACTGTAAATACGACCCCCTATTTTCTCCAACACACATTTGAGATAAGATATTTGTCCACATGACAAAGGATGTCATATGTCACAAAAATGATTATAAGTATTTTTTGACCAATCGAGTTAGTTACTGCCTTTCTCCTTTGTAGGGCAGTTTGGACCTGGTCTTGATGTTGGACCTGGTCTTGATTTTGGACCTGCATGTTCTTGACTTTGGACTTGGTCTTGATGTTGGTCCTGGTCTTTACTTTGGTCCGGGTCTTGACCTTGGACCTGGTCCTGACTTTGGACCTGGTTGAACGTGGCTAGGCGTCAAAGTCGGTCAGGACCGCACCACATCACTGACATGTAACCTGGGAACTAGTTAGTTAGTTAGTTAGTTTATTTCGATCAGAAAGAAAAGAATATTCACAGAATAGAAAAAAAACAGAAAAACAAAACAAAAGATACATAAGGCTGACCGAAAGGGTTTTAGGGCTGAAGCTAGCTAGCTTATTAAATGCCCTTACCCTTATTCCTTTACGTTATATGTAAAGATATGCAGTACATATGCATACACATGGATACATACATGCATTGATTTACACACACAAATAGCACTAATTATTCATACATGCCTATACACACATAGGCTACCTACCAGATGTACATATAATTACACATACATAGCTAATACCAAACATACTACAGGAAATACAAGTGACCCATAAGTCCTGATTATGTACCATCACGTCTATACTTCTCCAGAATAATGTTTCTATACTGAACTGGCATGTTCATCAGTGCTGACTGAAAACATTTGATACCATCAAAGACACACACTATGAAAATACCTTCCTTATTTTGGTTTGTGCATTTATTGCAGCATTTATTTAAATTATAGAGCCATCTCTGCTATTATTATCTATGAGCAGAATGCCAGAATGGTATCTTCCAGATATGCAAAATACACACACACATGTGCATTTTTCTGTTTTCTGTTCTGATTGTTGTAAATAGGGACAAGATTTAGCAGGAGGGGTTGTAGGAAAACCTGGCATATCTCTGGCTGTTGTCCCAGAGCCAGGAACGATGCTGACTGTCAGTTTGGTAATGCTAGCAGCATAGCAGGCAGCATTTAATATGCTGTGCAGCAGACAGACAGGCTGCAACAGACAGGCAGCAGACAGACAGACAGGCTGCAACAGACAGACAGACAGATAGGCTGCAACAGACAGACAGACAGGCTGCAACAGACAGACAGACAGACAGACATGCTGCAACAGACAGACAGAAGCAGACCGTTTGGTAATGCTAGCAGCATCGCAGGCAGTCTTTAATATGCTGTGCTGGGTCAGTGGACTGAAGACGCTCTGTCCTGCCTAACCAGGACATCTGTTAGTGGAATAATATCCAACTTTAAAAAACAGCCAACTGTTTGGAGTTGGTGTAACTCATGGTAAGTAATTAATATTCATGCCCACTTATGGCTCCAGATTTCTTGGCCAATAAATTAAGGAATAGCATTATACACTACATACACACACACACGCAGGCACGCGCGCGCACACACACACACACACACATACATATGCATATATAATGTATATTATGTCCATATATAAGTAGAAATAAAAACAAAATAAACAATAAAATTGGCAAGTACAATTTCTTGTCCGAAAGTAGGATGGAGCATAATATATGCTTATCTAGTCCTACCACTATTCTTTACTAATAAATCAACAACAACAAAAACACCAACTGCTCCAATGTCCATCATACCCAACTAAACTGAATAGTCATACATAATCAAGAATATTGCAATATCACACCCTGCACGATATTTTTTACTATATTGTTTAATTTCTTCATCCATTCTGTTCCAGCAAATAGTCACCCCACAAATTGAAATGCACATCACTTTTAAGATTGATGTGAACATAACATTTCAAATATTTTTTTCCTCTTAAGTGAACCCCCCCCCCCTCTGTCTTGGAAGCCCCCCCGCCCCCTCCTCCTCTCTGTCTTGGAAGCCCTCCCCCCCCCCCCCCCCGTCCCCTCCTCCTCTCTGTCTTGGAAGCCCCCCTCCTCCTCTCTGTCTTGATGTTTTGGACGTTGCCAACAGGCAGCCCGGGCACCAAAGAACTGTTGTTAATCATCTCAGCATGGCCTCACACTGTGGAGCCGCTGATACACTAACACACTGTGTTCCTATGATTCACTGATTTTGGATGAAAGAGAGAAAATCAAAATCACAAGTCCAGCTCCTCAAAGCTCTACAATTATTTCTCCCCCTTTTCTTTTCTTTTCTTTTCTTTTCTTTTCTTTTCTTTTCTTTTCCTTTCTTTTAATTTTTTTGTTGCTTTTAATTCCTCATGCCTTGAATACAAATACCACTGCTTTTTTGGCAGCAGGAACCCTGGTGTAGGTCGGCCTGCCGTCGCCACGCCGTCAACGTTCCTGTATGGTTGGACGTGTGGAACCCATTCACCAGAGTAAAATGTAGGCATTCTACGTTCGTTGAATCCACGGAAATGTACAATATCAACATGAATTTGAAACAAAACGCCGGTTAACTTGAAAAGCTCGCTGCCTTTCCGACGTTGGTTATGTTTGGGCAAGTAAAACAACTTGGTTTAGTTTTAGGCATCTAAAGGAACCTGGATGAAGAGGTTAAACAAAAATTGAATTTACTGTTAGAACTCAAGATTCTTATGAAAATACCCCCAAAAACAAAATTAAAACATGCCCCCAGGGCAGAAATATGGAGAAAAAGGTGGCATTATAATGCACATGCAAAAAAATACATATCATAAAATATCATAAAATACAGTCAATGTGTACAGCAGAAAACTTTCCAAAACACCAGATGTACAATAATTATCGTATTTGTACGATAATTTACCTCCAACAATGATCATTGACCCTCTGGTACGATAATTCAACACTGCCCAGAATGCATTTCGGCACTGAAGCAAAGAATAATCCGCGACAACATTTCCCCCCCAAGGCAACTGTCTAGTTTGGGCTCTATCTATGGTTAATATGGCACTTTATGGCGTTTTAATAGTTTCAGTTTGTCAAACGTGACTAGTACTGAAACTAGTAGATCCCAAATATGCAATCGGTTTTTCAAAATAACGCCTATTTGGAAATATAATGTTGTAGAACCAGAGACCGCCCAGCCGACCGACCATCTCAGCTCATCTAACCCAGCTCTAGACTGGTCTCAGGTGCATAAGACAGACGGACAAACGCTCAGCGTATGGAGATAATGATCCGAGGGAGCGTTTATTGTTTATTAAAAACGTCACAGGTGCTCGATTTGTGGGTTTTCATGTGCGTGTGCCAGCTGCTTTACAAAAACGAGTCTAGATGCAGTTATGTGTGGGGGGAAAACAAAAGAGAATCCTAATTGCTACATAAAAGTCCCACATATGAATGCAAAGTGGTCTCTAACCTGCACCATGCTCTTTTTAAGGTTAGGGTTTGGGTTAACCAAAAAACACCACGCATCTCGCTCGGGAATCGAACATGCGCTCTCGTGCTTTTTCTGCCAAGCCCACCCCTACACCCTGAGGCACCAGCAACGTATAGTTCAACACGAGACAGTATTATGTGACTTGTCTAACGTTAATATTCACATATCTTGAAATGTTGATATCCAACATTTAAGTTCATATTGTACATTTCCGTGGATTCCACAAATGCCTATATTTTATTCTGGCTACTGGGCTGAGCTGTGGATCCAAACGGGTCCAAACACCTCCTGATAGTCCCTGTATTCCCGGGGCTGCAGACAGCTTGGTCAGGGAGATTGCAGCCAGAGAGGAAATGAAGCGAGACATCAGTGAATCCGGCGGTCTTTCCCTCGCCACCCGCCTGCGGTACGGACCCCGGGCCATTCACCCATGGCCCGGAAAAAGAGGGGGGCATGTGTCACCGTGACCCCGGTGTCTCTCCGGGGAAGCGAGAAACCGCGAAACCCTTTCATTCTGCGGCTTTGAACCGCCCACCCGCTCTCGTTGTCTCTCTCTCTGACTCTGCCCGCTTTCAAGTCGCCTGCTCGCCGTGCCGAGGCCGACGCCATCGCCACCTTCCACCGCCACCTCCGCCGCAAATGAAGGTGACTGGAGCACCGGGGTGACGAGCGAGCGAGCGAGCGAGGCAGGGATGAAGAGAGAGAGAGAGAGAAACCCTCTCCCCTCTGTCTTTCTGGTGGATAATGAGGAGGTGGAGGGGAAGCCTCTTGAACAAAAGGAATATTTCTCAACTCCTATTATAAAACCGAAGCGTTTCGGCCAACATTGTTGTGTCCCGTGCTGTTTTAATATCCATTTTTGTTTTAATCTGTCTCAGGGTTCGAGTTATGGGGGGACCTATGGGGTCTTGGACCCCATAGCTAGAGTCTGGGACCCCATAGTCCAGAACACCTGTGGGACCCCCACAAATATAACTTTTTTATTTTTATTTATTTTTTCCTTTTTTGTGTTCCAAATAACAAATTTTTCGATGGAAGAATTATTATTATTTATGTTAACTAGATAAATAGGCTAAATAAGAAACATGTTTTCAGTTTTCCCAAAACAACCGTTTGAATTGTTGTGTGAAATAGGCTGCATTTCACCTCCAAGCCACCATGTGCCGCCCATGAGCGCGTGTTCTACTGCTACAACCGAGTTGCAGGGAGAAGAAGCCACAACATGCAACCATCACGTGATGTAAACAGCCGCCTGAGCCAACAAGATCTTATTAATCTTTAGTATAGCGTTATCATGCCACTGAAGAAAAGGCTGAAGCTGCCAACGGGGTGTACAAGCCTGGATAGCTTCGGTTTCAGAAAGAAACAAAGAACGACTTCAGACAAGGGACAACGACCTGTTAGTGCAACAGCTAGGTTGCTACTAGCTAGTAGGTAAGCTAACGTTATGGTCTGATGATGAGAGGAGAGGAGAGGAGTCTGAGATTTTTCATTTTGTAAGTATTACGCCTACAGTTGTTTTTGTTCTAACAAGATGCTGCTACTGTATCTGCTGAAATATGCTGCTGTTTGTTGCAATTTGTTTTTCATTCACAAGTTCTTGATTACCTGTGCACAAGGGGTTTGTTCGTAAGGTTAGCCTATACTCTGGTAACTTCCGGTCTGTTGTTGCTATGCAACGGTAGCGTAGGGGATGGCTGCCCCATTCATCTGTTTTCTTCTTGTTGTTGTTTTTAGATAGCGTTTCTTGCTGAGTGCAGAGAACTGCTCGGAAAGCAAATTGTATGAGCATTATGTATTTATTTTTGTAGTTTTTGATTTATAAGTGCAGAGACAGAGTTAAATAAATGTTAATTTAAGTTAAGCAATTTTGTCTCATTTGTAAAATTAAATTGTTGTATTTTATCAGATGCAAGTGTAAGACTGAATAATAACATCATACAACAGTCTAAACCGAATGTTAATTTAAAATTAGATATTCCTCTAAATCTGGCTTCAAACGGCCACAATTTGAGGAAAAAACGGCCCAATTTTTTTTCGGCGACCCCCTCCAGGGGCCCCCGATTTAGGGGGACCCCATAGCTATCTGACTATAACTCGAACCCTGATCTGTCTCATTATTGCTCCTGCCTGGGCCGGATTATCCAGATCTCGCTATTGGACCAAATGATTTGTGGACGCTGGTGTCCCCGACCGACATGACTGCCAGAGGGAAGATTCCGGTAGCATACGAAACTAGAACTAAGACTATTTCGCTGCAGTTAGGTTAAATGTTGACAAGGGGAAAACTGGCATGGCCATTTTCATCTCAAGATATCTGAATGAGAATGGGTTCCATGGGTACCCCACGAGTCTCCCCGCAGACATGCCCACTTTATGCTAATCCCATGCAGTTTTTGGCACACACAAGTTTATTTTTTGCATGCAGTACATGTGTTGTATCCGATTCAAATTTTCAGTATCGATACTTTTCAATACTATTGATACTTTTGACAACCCTAATGTATATATATATATATATATATATATATATATATATATGGGTTATATATAAATATATAATATTTATATATGTTTGTGTGTGTGTATGTACTTTATGTGTGTGTTAGCTAGTTACTTAGTTAGTAGACTGTGTTGAGCCTGTATATAAGTTAATGTTCAAGTTCATGTAAATCTGTGATCTTTGTTCACACGCACCCCAAGTCCTGGAAACCCACAGAGGAAACGTATGCATTTAGCATGAGTACATTTTTCATTTTGTATGTGTAAAGTGGGGGGGGGGGGGGGGGGGTTTCAAGTGTGGTCACCACTCTGTGTTAACCTGGGCCTGTGGCTCCTCCCACGTCTAAAAGGCCTTTTGCCAGTAGGTCATCTATGGAAATTGTAATAGTCCTGCCCGCTTAAAATGAATCTGAATATGTAAAACAGAGATGTCCATAAATGATGCATCTATGACAGGGAGAGATATGGCCACGTCCATTCTAATAAGGCAGAATAAGCTACTCTACATTTAGCGATAGTTCCACTGACTAATACGGAGCCATCTTTGAAGAAGCACTATGTGTTTTGAATAGTAATACGTCTATACTGGTGATATTTCCCCCGGAACCAAGAGTTGAAAAGGGAGGTGCTGTACAGATTCTACCCCTTAAAGGTAAAGGGACCAACAGCAGGGGATGAGAAATCCTCCCTCAGGAGCGGTACTGTACGCGGCCAGCTACAAATCAGCTCAACACAAGTGATGAAAAGAGGAGGAAAATATGCTAAACTCTTCCCATCCATATAGCCGCTAAGCCCCATTGTAAGATAAGCGCATCCCTCTCTGAAATGAGTGCAAAGCCGCGCTGCCGTTTTTGAAGTCCAAGCAAAGGCGGACGGGAGGGGAAGCATTAAAGAGTTTCTACGTGAGAAAATAGGAGAGTAAAAAGCGTCTGACGTTAACGATGCAAAACCACGGGAGGTTTGCTGCTGTCGGTCCTGTGAGCGTATTTAGAGAGACAGAGGAAGGTAAAGGGGAGATGAACAATAAGATGTATTTAAGCAAATGAGACTGGTCTGTCCCTCTCAGCTCTGAGGATGAAGACATTATGCAAACCAGCACACTCGCTGGAATAAAATGTATGAATATTTCTGAACCAAAATACGCAGCATTTCATGTTTCTAGATATGTGAATAATTAGCGTTATACACATCATAGAACGTAATGACAATCAAATGTACACCAGATGCGTTACGGCTGCGTTGCGGATCCGGAAAAACTGCCGGATCAGACTCTCGCCCATGTTAATTGATGGCCGATACATGCGGTACGGAAAAATTACGCACCTGTTCTATTTTTGTCGGATCACGCATACGTCTGACAGATTACATGACGGTGGGTCTGTTCGCAGCCGTACCGGAGCCGTACCGCATCTGTTCCGGAGGCGGTGTACATGCGCCCAAGCTCGGGCACGTAACCAGGAAGGGCCGGTGTCTGTGCTGGAGGACGGCAATGTTCAAATATTAAATTTCTGCGTATTGCAAAAACCTATAATTCGGACACTGAACTTTTTCACAGCAGCCATTTTGTGTCTAAAAGGCAGGCTAAAGATCTGTGTCATCAGTAAGATCATAAACTCTGTAAATATGTGTCATCAGTAAGATCATAACCTTTGTAAATATGTGTCATCAGTAAGATCATAACCTTTGTAAATATGTGTCATCAGTAAGATCATAACCTCTGTAAATATGCATCTGTGTCATCATTAAGATCATAACCTCTGTAAATATGCATCTGTGTCATCATTAAGATCATAACCTCTGTAAATATGCATCTGTGTCATCATTAAGATCATAACCTCTGTAAATATGCATCTGTGTCATCATTAAGATCATAACCTCTGTAAATATGTGTCATCATTAAGATCATAACCTTTGTAAATATGCATCTGTGTCATCATTAAGATCATAACCTTTGTAAATATGTGTCATCATTAAGATCATAACCTTTGTAAATATGTGTCATCATTAAGATCATAACCTTTGTAAATATGCATCTGTGTCATCATTAAGATCATAACCTCTGTAAATATGCATCTGTGTCATCATTAAGATCATAACCTCTGTAAATATGCATCTGTGTCATCATTAAGATCATAACCTCTGTAAATATGTGTCATCATTAAGATCATAACCTTTGTAAATATGTGTCATCATTAAGATCATAACCTCTGTAAATATGTGTCATCATTAAGATCATAACCTTTGTAAATATGTGTCATCATTAAGATCATAACCTCTGTAAATATGCATCTGTGTCATCATTAAGATCATAACCTCTGTAAATATGTGTCATCATTAAGATCATAACCTCTGTAAATATGTGTCATCATTAAGATCATAACCTTTGTAAATATGTGTCATCATTAAGATCATAACCTTTGTAAATATGTGTCATTAAGATCATAACCTTTGTAAATATGTGTCATCATTAAGATCATAACCTTTGTAAATATGTGTCATCATTACGATCATAACCTTTGTAAATATGTGTCATCATTAAGATCATAACCTTTGTAAATATGTGTCATCATTAAGATCATAACCTCTGTAAATATGTGTCATCATTAAGATCATAACCTCTGTAAATATGTGTCATCATTACGATCATAACCTTTGTAAATACTGTATGTGTCATCATTACGATCATAACCTTTGTAAATGCATCTGTGTCATCATTAAGATCATAACCTCTGTAAATATGTGTCATCATTAAGATCATAACCTCTGTAAATATGTGTCATCATTAAGATCATAACCTTTGTAAATATGTGTCATCATTAAGATCATAACCTCTGTAAATATGTCATCATTAAGATCATAACCTCTGTAAATATGTGTCATCATTAAGATCATAACCTTTATAAATATGCATCTTGTGGTGTTTCTCTGTGGGGAGGGAGAGCTTGGCTCTGACTGATCACATACATTATGGATGCTCTCCCACATTCTCCTCCTTCCCCCTCGTCTGTTTTATCAGCTTTTTATGACAAATGCATTTTTCTCCTTTGCCTCTCTCAGATCACAAACCTTGTGCTTGGCTGCCACCAAGTGGACGTTGGTTGTGGTCCGCTCACGGCAGCATCAGTGGAGCAGATCAGAGCGAGTGCTGGGTCGCTCCGGTGTTTGTTGACTCACCGGCTGACCTCCAGAGTCCCGAACCGCTCACAGCTCTTAACCCCCGACCCGCCAACCCCAAGCGTCTCTTCAGCTGTTGACAGAACATTACGATATGACTCCATTTATTTCCCCCTGCGCTTTGGACCTGGTGTTGATGTTGGACCTGGTCTTGATATTGGTTCCTGGTCTTGATGTTGGACCTGGTCTTGATGTTGGTCCTGGTTGAAAGTGGCTAGGACTCGAAGTCGGTCAGGACCGCACCACATCACTGACATGTGACCTGGGAACTGACATGTTCATTCATTGCTGACTGACACTTGATACCATCAAAGAACGCTGCGTTGATACACAACGTTCCAGCATGCTGCAGATCTCTCTCTGGGTCTGGGACACTTTTAGCTCCGAACTAATGTTGGAATCCTGGCCAGTGATTGGTTCCCCCGAAATCCTGGGGGCACCAATCAGTAACGACTTTAGAGATCAGGGGCGCCCACGCAACCTGACTCTGTTGACTTTTGAAAACTGACCTGTCAGTCATACAATTTTGACCCTAGATAGATACGCCCTCAAAACAGCAGCTGTGGCTGCGAATTGGCACAGACTCCATATCAATATTATTAACGTAATATTTGAGTCGGGAGCGACTATCCAGTAACAATGTCAACACACTATGAAAATCCACCTCCTTAACTGGCTTTATGTTCACACATTTATGGACCCATTTCAACAGCAAATGTTTTTGAGGTGGTAAAAGCAGGAAGTAAAGCAGGTGCAACCAATACAATTAATTACGCTTCCATTGCATTTAGGTGTGCCAGTGCCAGCGGGCCCTCGTTAATGTTATTAATTACACCTGCTTTACTTCCTGTCTTACCGCCTCAAAAGGTTGCTGTGAAAAGAGCCTATAATATTGCAGCATTGACTGTAGCATTTTCTTTTACAAAAAAAAGCACGAGTGGAGCGAGAGCAGAGTGGTCCGGTGTCTGTTAGCTCACCAGCTGACCTCTGCATTCCCCAAAGCGCTCACAGCTCTTAACCCCCCGCGACCCCGGAGTGGAACGGTCCACTCGTCTCACATCATCCCGCGCGCTCTGTGTTGACGGAGCATTACAATATGATTCCAGCCTACTTCATTTGTTTTTGCCTGCCTGTGCTGTAAACATAAATCACTCGCAGCCGGAGCCCGGGCTCATATAAACGTCACGATAGACAGCGAGACTCATAACGCTATAATTTCATCTTTAGTCATCTGGGACAAGCAATGAATAAGAGCTCACCTAGTAAATCATCATTTTCTCCTTTATGTCAACAGAGCAGTGGAGAGAGAGAGAGAGAGAGAGAGAGAGATCCAGCCATTGCTTTTCTTAAGTCACGCCTCCTCCTACAACCCACCCCCCCCCCCCCCCCCCCCAGCAGCGTCAGCCGTTTTAATGGCAGTCATTTTAGCATCTCTGCCTTTGAGCTGCAGCAATGCAGTAATGGCCGGCCTTGTACGTCTCTAGAGTCCACAGAAATGTCAAGTATGAACATTTATGAAGGGAAATATGCTGCATACCACGACTACAATCTCAACATAACGTTCCAACGTTCAACACAAGTAAAAGAACTTGGTTATGTTCAGGCAAAAAAGGATTATAATTAGGTTTTGGCTGCTGACGCAACTTGGTTAAGCCCCCCCCCCCGTTCACACAGGATGCCGAAGCAACGCTCAACCTACGCTGAACCCACAAGTTTCATTTAGGCCTAGGTTTCATTTAGGCGTCCTTGTTAACACATTCACTGCCAGCCGTTTTTTTTTTACTGTAGGTAGCTTCTGCCAGAGGTTTTTTTTGAGGATTCTGGCTCATCTTTCAAGACCCGAGGATTCTTTCCTGCTAAGATTTTGTGAACAGAAAATATCTCAAAAGAACTAATAGAATGTGTGCTTTCTCTGTCTAAAAGAGTTAGTTTGTAGAGTTAGTAGTTATGTAGGCATTAGCACTTGAATACAGCATGGTTTCAGCGTCTGAAAATTTAAGCTGAGATAAATAGCTTTTTGTGAAATTCGATAGAACAGTCACTTTAACCATTCATTTTTGGCATCAGTAAGACGTCAGACATCTAAACAATAGTTTTGAACAGTAATTTCCTCCATAACAGCAGGAAACCCCCCTCTACTTCAAACTCCTCCCTCCGTGTGTGTTCTTCTTGGCTGCAGCGGGCGTGTCACAAGCTCGTTTCTGCTGCTGCTTCTGCTGCTGCTCCTGTCTGCTGGCGGCCGCTGGGCGAGGATGGGCTCGCTCGTTTCTTGGGGTTTCGGTTGAGAAACCCCAAGAAACGGGGTTTCTTTTGCGATTCTGGTCTTATTTATGCTGCGTGTTTCAAAGTGTGTTGCACCCATAATCTATTATGCAAATTTGCAATCCCCCACCGCCAGCAATCAGCGCGAAAGCGAAAGCGTTTTCGCCAATCCATTTTACAGTATGAGAATGGTTTCATCGCGCGTTCCCCTGCAGTTTTGGCTCGGCTTTTTCTAGTCTGGAGCCTCTAGTGCTCAGCACTGTCGCCACTTAGTGGGTCGGTGGAATGGGTTGTACACGTTCGGCGGCTCCAATATTTATATAAGAGATGTAAAAGGGTTAGATCAACGTCCCACCGTCAATTTTTTTTTTTTTTTTTTTGACGTATCAACTCGTCATTGGCAGTCAACCGTTGGATTTTTTTTTGACGTATCAACTCGTCAATGGCAGTGAACGTGTTAACAGGCGAAGCCGTTCACACCGCCCGCGCGCGTGTCAAGCTGAAGCCACGCTCACGCCTTGCTCAAGCGATCGTTCAGGATTCACGCCTTTTCCAAGCGTGACGCGTGCTGAAGCCGAGCGTTGATCTGTCAAGCCAGGCATGAAGTCAATGGGAGTTGTGGGCGGGTTCAAGGCACGTCGAGTAGGACCTGAGAGGAAAAGAGAAGGCTTTTTGTGTGAACGGTTAGGCGTCTGTTCGGCTTGTGCCTGCTTCAAGCTTCAGTTCCACTTACGTTCTGCATCCTGTGTGAACAAGGGCTAAGGTTATGGTTTGGGCTGGGGTTCAAATGCAAAGTAGGAACAGGACGTGTTTCGCTCTGGACTCGAACATGCGCTCTCTTGCTTGTGAGACGGGGGGACGCTTCGAGCGCACCAATCCACCCGTACTCCCTAGCACCAGCGATGTACTTCAACATGACACCGTCATGAACGTGGATATTAACGATTAACAATATGTTTTCCTTTAGAAATGTTAATATTTTGCATCTGGAGACCCCCCATCAGCAGCCTCAGTGATTCTAATGACATGTCATTTGGCATCTCTTGTCTGTGTCACGCGGTGGCCCTCAGCATCTCATCCAAACAGCTCTGTGTGTAGAAAGCCTGCCTGGAATGAAGAGAACGCACATCAACTGTTTGAATGATGCTGCACATTAGAGAAGGTATGTGACGCCTCATCCTCTTCTGTTCGACAATGCAGATATAGATACAAAGATGATTCGAGTCAAGGTAGTCTTTCTTTCTCTCTCTATCTCTCTCTTCGCCCCTCTCTCTCTCTCTCTCTTTTAGCCTGTCTCTCTCTCTCCCTCTTTGCCCGTCTCTCTCTTTTAGCATGTCTCTCTCTCTCCCTCTTTGCCCGTCTCTCTCTTTTAGCATGTCTATCTCTCTCTCTTTTAGCCTGTCTCTCTCTCTTTTAGCATGTCTCTCTTTTAGCATGTCTCTCTCTCTTTTAGCATGTCTCTCTCTCCCTCTCTGCCCGTCTCTCTCTTTTAGCATGTCTCTCTCTCCCTCTCTGCCCGTCTCGCTCTTTTAGCATGTCTCTCTCTCCCTCTCTGCCCGTCTCTCTCTTTTAGCATGTCTATCTATCTCTCTTTTAGCCTGTCTCTCTCTCTTTTAGCATGTCTATCTATCTCTCTTTTAGCCTGTCTCTCTCTCTTTTAGCATGTCTCTCTCTCCCTCTCTGCCCGTCTCTCTCTTTTAGCATGTCTCTCTCTCCCTCTCTGCCCGTCTCGCTCTTTTAGCATGTCTATCTCTCTCTCTTTTAGCCTGTCTCTCTCTCTTTTAGCATGTCTCTCTCTCCCTCTCTGCCCGTCTCTCTCTTTTAGCATGTCTCTCTCTCTCTCTCTCCCTCTGCCTGTCTCTCTCCCTCTCTGCCCGTCTCTCCCTCTCCCTCCCTCTCTGCCCGTCTCTCCCTCTCCCTCCCTCTCTGCCCATCTCTCCCTCTCTGCCCGTCTCTCCCTCTCTCTCCCTCTCTGCCCGTCTCTCTCTCCCCCTCTCTGCCTGTCTCTCTCTCTTTTAGCCTCTCTCTCTCTCTCTCTCTCTCTCTCTCTCTCTCTGCAGTGATGAGGAGGTGAGCAGCACA
Organism: Poromitra crassiceps; assembly: GCF_964638095.1. NCBI lineage: Eukaryota > Metazoa > Chordata > Actinopteri > Beryciformes > Melamphaidae > Poromitra > Poromitra crassiceps. The sequence continues at coordinate 42,968,510 of NC_139634.1, read as the reverse complement.
GCCGGCGTTACAGAGCGCGTGCAGGAGGAGAGAATAAGAAGGGCAGCCATGTTTCCCGGGGACCAGATGAATGGCGTCTCTGAAATGGAACTCAATTTACAGTGTGTCTGAAAAGGGAAATCATTTTCGCTTGGGGAGCACTGCTGGAGGGGCGGGGGGGGGGGGGGGGGGGGGGGGGGCGTTGGAGGAAGGGATGCCGGTTAGGATAGGAGGTTAGGCTGTGGATTAGCTAGATTATTGTGTTGCTATAGGTGGTTAGATTACATTAGATTAGATTTGAGTAGAGTAGTTAGGACAGGTTATTGTAGGAATTACTTTAATGTCTTGTTATATTTCCCGAACGTGTCGCCCCCTGGAGGCCCTCTTTGCCTTACAAGATTCCAACACTGAAATGTGCATGCCCTACAGCCCTCAGCCAATAGGGTGCTTGTCCTTTGTATGATTGGATAATGCAAAGAGAGCCTCCAGATGGCTCTGTAGGTTGGTCATATAACTCTGGTTATAATGACAACCTACGTTCAGGTTAAGGTCAGATGAGTTAGAGCAGTGGTTCTCAACGGGGGTTCATGAGAAGAAAGAATTCCCCCATGATGATCAAATCTCCCATATCAATGATTTAATGTATTGTAACGAAGTGGGTTTCGTCCAAGGAACTGGAGACTTGAAGTTGGTACAGGCTTTTTATTCTTGTCTTCACAATACACGCTCCTAGCAGCTAGCTTCGCTGCTAGCTCTGCAACCACCCGGTCAGCTCCCTCGCATAGCCTGACTGGCCTCCGCCCCAGCCGCTGGTCACATATATCCCCTTCCCCCTAGGAACACACCCACACACATTAGTTCCTAGCTGCAGTTGAGACACTTCTATTGCACATCACATTACAGGTAATACTTGGATTACCTGAAACGCTACAGTATTATAAAGCTATATAAGTAAGCAATAGTAATTTATTGTTACTTATTACTTATTATTTTTTATTTATATATACCGTAATTCTTCCAATAAACGCCTGTACTCTAATTGCCGCCGGGTCCTTTGGGTCCAAATTGATTTAGCATAATAAGCGCCTGACTCATTTTCCCGCCGGGGCGTTTTTTAGAATAAATACGGTATTTTGCACTGTATGTTTTTGTGTTGACTAAATTCAGTCACTTACGGTAATGACGTTGTTTTGGAGGAAGTCAGGTGGAAGTTTCTCCTCCTGTCAGACAGTTTTATATTTTATTTATACATGCTGTAACCGACATGTTTCAAGTATGCATACCACATTGTTTAATGCTAGGGATTCCTGTAGGCAACATGCTGAGACGCTGTCTAACCAGGAGCGGAGGGCAACTTACGCTAACGTAGCTCAGTTGTGCCTTGTAAAAGTGCATTTCTCTCAGCGGAACAGCGATCATAAATGCAGTATGGATTATACCCATTATACTGGACATGTATTGTACTTGGCGTCTACCTACTATTTGGTAAGTCTCCTTGTTTTGTCTAACGGTAGTGCTGCAGTGCTGTTTGTTTGGTTGGCGTTAGCTTGGTAGCTAGCTACGTTAGCGTGCCTTCTGCTTTGCTGGGAGTGTCTGGCAAGCGAGACTAATAACGTTGCTATGACTTCTTTCCAATGAAACACAAACAACTGAATGTGTGAAAGGTATAGGCTAATGTTACTTGTTTAAAATATGGTATGGCTGCTTGGCAGAGGAAGAAGAGGAGAGCAATGAACCGATACAGTAGTTGGATGATGATGAGGATGATGAGGATGATGGCGATGAAGATGAAGGCTATCAATTGTTTTCGTTCATTCCAGTCCGTTGTACAATACTAGGCATGTTCAAAACTGCCTGTACCTACCCTCTTGTGTGTACTAAGTACTATCTCACTGGTTTAAACTGCCTGTACCTAGCCTCTTGTGTGTACTACTAAGTACTATCTCACTGGTTTAAACTGCCTGTACCTATAGCCTCTTGTGTGTACTAAGTACTATCTCACTGGTTTAAATAAGCAATTTGATACTTTCCATTTTTGCTGAGCAGGCATTTTTCTGTTCAAAAAATAATAATCGCCTGGCTCAATTATGCCCAAATGGAAATAACGGCCTGACTCTAATTGCCGCCTGGTCTTCCTTTTACCGCCTGGTCCAAATTGCTTTAGCATAATAAGCGCCCGGGCTCTTATTGACAGAATTACGGTAAACTATGAACTCCATAAAAAGAGGGAGTGAGTGAAATCAGTGTGTGGATGTGTGCGCACTGGCGTTTGTTTGGGCAGCGGCGGGAGGGGGGTCGTGAACCTAGCCTAAAGTTTTTTGGGGGTCGCAGCTTAAAAAGCTTGAGATTTGAGAACCATGTCTTCTTCTTCTGTTCTCTCTTTTTCTCTTCTCTCCTCTCTCTCCCTCTCTCTCTCTCTCTCTCTCTCTCTCTCCCTCCCTCTCTCTGCTCTCTCTCTCTCTCTCTCTCTCTGCTCTCTTCCCCCTCTCGCCTCTTCTATGCCTGTTTGCTGTATAAGTCGCTCAATCCTGTGTATTGATAGTGCACAGTGTGCACACATTCTCTGAATCAGATACAAGTCGGCCTGAAAGTTGACTTGACTTGGATGCGGGGAGGCGGGTGGGGGTGGCGGTGGGGGCGGGTGGTGGGGGCGGATGCTGGTGGGTGTTGGTGAAGAAACGGCAGATGGAGAAACGTCTGTTTGCTCTCCGTCTCTTCCAGCTGTTAACCCTTAAGAGACGACTGCTTGATGGATGCAGAGTGGATCAGAGCTCCTTGGCAAAGTGTTGTGTGTGTAGTATGTGTAGTGTGTGTGTGTGTGTGTGTGTGTGTGTGTGTGTGTGTGTGCGTGCGTGCGTGTGTTGTGCTTGGAAACAGATGCAGCGCTAAGCCAAACCACAAGTACTCCCCCAACCCCCTTCCCTCTGCTCTCCATCCTCCTCTCCTCCTCATCCCTTCTCTCTGCTCCCCTCCTCCTCCTCTCTCTCCATCCTCCTCTCCTCCTCATCCCTCTCTCCATCCTCCTCTCCTCCTCATCCCTTCTCTCTGCTCCCCTCCTCCTCCTCTCTCTCCATCCTCCTCTCCTCCTCATCCCTTCTCTCTGCTCTCCTCCTCCTCTCTCTCCATCCTCCTCTCCTCCTCATCCCTCTCTCCATCCTCCTCTCCTCCTCATCCCTTCTCTCTGCTCTCCTCCTCCTCTCTCTCCATCCTCCTCTCCTCCTCATCCCTTCATCCTCCTCTCCTCCTCATCCCTTCTCTCTGCTCCCCTCCTCCTCCTCCTCTCTCTCCATCCTCTCCTCCTCATCCCTTCTCTCTGCTCTCCTCCTCCTCCTCTCTCTCCATCCTCCTCTCCTCCTCATCCCTCTCTCCATCCTCCTCTCCTCCTCTGCCTCTCTCTCATCCTCCTCTCCTCCTCATCCCTTCTCTGCTCCCCTCCTCCTCATCTCTCTCATCCTCCTCTCCTCCTCTGCCTCTCTCTCATCCTCCTCTCCTCCTCATCCCTTCTCTCTGCTCTCCTCCGCCTCTCTCTCATCCTCCTCTCCTCCTCATCCCTTCATCTTCCTCTCCTCCTCATCCCTTCTCTCTGCTCTCCTCCTCCGCCTCTCTCTCCATCCTCCTCTCCTCCTCTGCCTCTCTCTCCATCCTCCTCTCCTCCTCATCCCTTCTCCATCGAGCTTCTTGTTTTCCTCGTGTCTCTGCCGATGCCTCTCCTCTGGCGACACAGCACGAGTTACTGTAACAGCTGCTCGTCGTGGATGTCACTACACTGCCATCTTGTGCTGCACCGAGAGAACTGCCATGGAAAAAAGGAAGGGCGGAAAAGCACATCAGTCAGCTTACCTCATTTTCTATATTTGTGATTCCAAACCGCAGAGCTCAGTTTGATATCATGAACTGCTTTGAGAAATATTCCGGAGGAGCAGCGATTGTATGGAGATAGTTTCAACCGGTTTAAAAAGAGTGAGACTAGACCAGTTGAGAACCACCGTGTTCGAATGAATACATTTAGGTACAACACACATTTTCTTCCCCTTCAAAAAGTCTTTCTTCAATGCTGAAATAATCAGCTATCAAATCTGCCCAAGCCCAGCTGAATACTATTTCTTCACAAAGCACCTGATAGTTTTGAGGGAAATTGTTGAGAAGCCATTTCAAACCCCGGCTGAATGTTGCCCATTTCTTTGCAAATGACTCCCATCGTGTCGGTGTTTTGCGAACCAAGTGCGGCTTTTACAAACATTTGAATGCATTGTTTATTGATGTGTGCATTACAGACCGCCCTGCGAAGGCGAAGTGTCTCTCGGGCTTGTTGACGCTGGGAGGGAGGAATATGTTGACTCCGGCTGCAGCGTGGTGGTGTGGATGAGTGTTTTCCTGGGAGAGAAACAAGCATGCGTCTCATTGTGGCTGGGACATTTCCACTGTGACACAAACAGAACAACCACGATGCTGTGACCAAAACAGAACAACAGACACATGATGATGATGCTGTGACCAAAACAGAACAACAGATACATGATGATGATGCTGTGACCCAAACAGAACAACAGACACATGGAGCCTGTACCACGAATGGAGATAAACAGGTCCACGATCTGTCCCCTTGATCTGGTTTCACTTAACCAGACAATCTCTAAAACGATACCACGTAGGTGGTTATCAGCTGGGTCTGTCCATTTACGATTTCCCCTATCCATCTCTGTGCTCGTGCACGTGAAAATGCTCATGCACGTGGGCTCATGCCCACGAAAGAGGTGTGGTTTGTAACAACTAGCCAATCACAATGCAATATGGACAGCTCCAGATTTTACAGCGCCAGGCTATTTCCTTATTCATTCAAAGCGCACATCAAAGTGTATAGTGGAGATTTAATATATGTCAGAATTAAAATCTGCGTTGGATATTATTAGTCTGTTCCCCAATGACTGTCTAAAGTTACCACTTTTATTCACATCAGTCATTTCTTTGAAGAGAGGTTTCTGCCTCCACGTATGAGCCTACAGCAGCTTCAATTCACCCTCTCATAAACTCAATAAAACCTGCATGTCTTTTTTGCGAGTGAAGTAATGTGTAATCTATCTCAGTCTAAATTTCCAAAATCCGTAGGCCTATTTAGACCATAGACTTAAGATCAATGAATAATAATTATTTCTATCACTCATGATGTGTTGGTCACACTGATGGAATAATTCCTATAATACCAATAACAAATAATGATAATGAATGAATGAATAAATAAATAAAAAGCTGCTCAACTGAATTGGCACGGTGGACGTAGTTTTCATTAATAAAGAATAACATTTTGTGGTCACATTTTGGCAGCAGAGTGGCATATTTCATACAGGACTAATGCCGGAGAAAAATATTAAGATTTCAACCAACCAACAGACACATGATGATGGGGCGGCTGTGGCTCAGGAGGTAGAGCGGGTCGTTCACTAATCAGAACCAACCTTCGGTGGTTCGATCCCCGGCTCCTCCAGTCCGCATGTCAAAGTGTCCTTGGGCAAGACACTGAACCCCAAATTGCTCCCGATGGCTGTGCCAGCACCCTGCGTGGCAGCTTGCCGCCTTCGTTCGGTGTGTGAATGGGTGAATGTAGGCACATTGTAAAGCACTTTGGATAAAAGCGCTATATAAATGCAGTCCATTTACCATTTATAAACCACATCATAGGCCAAAAGCAACACAGTAGCAGCTGTAAAATGCAGGAGTAGCCTAGATATGAATTGCATATTTAGGCTATTCTGTATGACAATAGCCTCAGCGCTGTTGCGCAAACCGGCACCTTAGTGTGCTTTGGAGACGTTTATGTAACATTTATACATTTGAGTGATATTTCTTCACACACCGTTCAGGTGCATTCGGCGGGGGGTCAAATGTCGCTACTTGAGAGCAAATAAAAATGAATAAGTATAAAAACATTCCAAAGTGTTAAGTAGGCTTAATTTAATTATGTACAACAAGTGCAAGGCTTCAGTCCTCGATTAATTCAGCAAGAGCCATTCATGTTTTTTCTTTTGTGATTTTCATTTGAATGCAATCTATTTTTCATATGGGGATCCTACATGAATGGTGAGTCACTGTTTCCAGAGAGCTGATTGGTCAGAAGGTGGTTCTTTCATGGGTTTTGATCTTATCCTCTGAACTTAACCTGCCCAGGAGCAGGTTAGCCGTGCAGCATAAGTTGCCATGGTGATCTATCTCGGTAAGAAGTGAACTAGCGTCGGAGCACGGCAAACCCAGGGTTAAACCTGAAGTTACCGCACTAAGCCACTAATCTTGCTTTGTGCAACAGACACATGATGATGCTGTGATCCAAACACAACAGACACATGATGATGTGGTGATCTAAACACAACAGACACATGATGATGCTGTGATCCAAACACAACAGACACATGATGATGATGTGATCTAAACACAACAGACACATGATGATGATGTGATCTAAACACAACAGACACATGATGATGTGGTGATCTAAACACAACAGACACATGATGATGCTGTGATCTAAACACAACAGACACATGATGATGCTGTGATCTAAACAGAACAACAGACACATGATGTTGCTGTGATCTAAACAGAACAACAGACACATGATGTTGCTGTGATCTAAACACAACAGACACATGATGTTGATGTGATCTAAACACAACAGACACATGATGATGATGTGATCTAAACACAACAGACACATGATGATGTGGTGATCTAAACACAACAGACACATGATGATGTGGTGATCTAAACACAACAGACACATGATGATGCTGTGATCTAAACACAACAGACACATGATGATGCTGTGATCTAAACACAACAGACACATGATGATGATGTGATCTAAACAGAACAACAGACACATGATGTTGCTGTGATCTAAACACAACAGACACATGATGTTGATGTGATCTAAACAGAACAACAGACTAGGGCTGTGAATCTTCACTGGCCTCACGATTCGATTCGATTACGATTCATCTGTCAACGATTCGATTCGATTCGATTAAACGATGCATCACGATGCATCGCGATTCATCTTAAATCGATGCATCACTTTTTCCGCAATACATGATTTATTTTTTCTCACTTTCTTTTTTCTCACTGTGTGGCTACTTTTAAAATAAAAGTGCATTTGGAATTGCATTGTATTATGATCCATAATTAAAATAAACAACTGCATGTACTTACATTCTATTTTATTTTATTTTATTTTATTTATTTATTTTTTTTTTTTAACACATTGAGTGCCAGCCGTTTTTTCAATGCTGTAGGTAAGTTGTGCCAGGTTTTTTTTTTGAGGATTCTGGCTCATTTTACAAGAGCCGAGGATTCTTTTCTGTTAAGACTTTGTGAACACCAATCATCTAAAAAGAACTAATAGAATGTGTGCTTTCTCTGTCTAAAAGAGTTCGTTTGTAGAGTTAGTAGTTATGTAGATATTAGCCGTTGAGTACAGCATGGTTTCAGAGATTTTCAGAGAGTTTTGAGATAAATGGATTTTTAGAACCACCTCACGTGCCTGTGATTATGGGTGCCCTTGGGCAAGTCTGTATACTGTTTTGTGTGTGTGTGTGTGTGTGTGTGTGTGTGTGTGTGTGTGTGTGTGTGTGTGTGTGTGTGTGTGTGTGTGTGTGTCTCTCCAAACTCCTCCCTCCGTAGGTGTGGCTTTGCAGTGTTTTGTCACAGGCGAGTTTCTGTTGCCTCACAGATCCCAAAAAAAGAGAACGGAATCGCAGGAGCGGGGAAGAGGAGAGGAGAGGCGAGGGGGGGGGTTAGACACGGGAGAGAAATTCCTTCGCGATCCCCTTCTTCCAATCTTGAGGCAGCCTACTCCGCTCTGCTGCTGCTGCTGCTGCTGCTGCTCCTCTGGGCTGCTGCTGCTGGCGGCTCTCGGGCAGTCTGGCTTACTGTAAAACCGGCTCGTTCGTTTCTTGAGGTGTCGGCTGAGAGCTTTGAAGAAGCTTTTGCGATTCTGGTCTTATTTATGCGCAAAGGTACTCGAGTGTGTGTGTGTGCGCGCGCGTGTGTGTGTGTGTGTGTGTGTGTGTGTGTGTGTGTGTGTGTGTGTGTGAAATCGAAAGAGTTTTCGCCCAGCTATTTCCTTGAAAATTAGAATGGCTTTCTCCAGCGGACCCGTGGCTGTTTTTTGCTCGGCTTTCTCTCTGTATGGAGAGAACTGTCGCCACTTAGTGGTCGGTAAAATAGATTATACACATTCTCTTCCTCCAATAGTGGTATAGAAGACGTAAAAGGGGTTGATTGATGTCCCACCGTCAAAAAAAAAAAATGTTTATGTAAGACGAGATATCTCGTCTTTGGCACTCAACGGTTGGATTATGTAAGACGAGATATCTCGTCCTTGGCACTCAACGTGTTAATAATCGATTTTTGATATTTGTTAATCGATGCAGAATCGTGCACGTCCGCATCGCGATGCATCTTATAATCGATTATTTTTGACACCCCTACAACAGACACATGATGATGATGTGATCTAAACACAACAGACACATGATGATGCTGTGATCTAAACACAACAGACACACAGTGTTGGGCAGTAGCTTGCTACAAGTAGCGAAGCTACATAGCTTAACTACATTTCTCAGTAGCTTGGTGGTAGCTTCACTACTTTTGAACCAAGTACCAACTACTTTTCAGTAGCTAAGCTATTTATAGACCCAAGTAGCTTGTAGCTTCCCGCAAAAGCTACAAGCTACTCGCCAGAGAAAATCCATGAGCAAAGCATGCAGTGGAGATTTCTGCTGCGGTTTGGATTAAACAGGAGGAGACATTGCATATGTCAAGTGTGCCTGTGTAGCCAATAAAGCACTTCCAGTTCCATTATGACAGACAACAAGTGTTGTTTTTAGCATCCTTGCCTCTCTTGCAGCAAGACCCGGCACTACTCTGCCTCTGATTGGGTTGGGTTTAGGCAATGAAGACTGACGATTGGTTAAGGGTAGGGCAAAATATGTCATGTGCTGGCGAAGTCATATCAGCAACAAACTTAAAAAAGTAGCTTTGATGTAGCAAGCTGCTTTTGTCATGTTGCTCGTAGCTTAGCTTGCTACATTTCTCTGGGGATAGCTTCAATGTAGTTTAGCTATATTTAATCGAGAGTAACTGATAGCTTAGCTTACTACATTTTCCAAGTAGCTTGCCCATCACTGCAGACACATGATGATGATGTGATCTAAACACAACAGACACATGATGATGCTGTGATCTAAACACAACAGACACATGATGATGCTGTGATCTAAACACAACAGACACATGATGATGCTGTGATCTAAACACAACAGACACATGATGATGCTGTGATCTAAACAGAACAACAGACACATGATGATGCTGTGATCTAAACACAACAGACACATGATGATGATGTGATCTAAACACAACAGACACATGATGATGATGTGATCTAAACACAACAGACACATGATGATGCTGTGATCTAAACACAACAGACACATGATGATGATGTGATCTAAACACAACAGACACATGATGATGCTGTGATCTAAACACAACAGACACATGATGATGCTGTGATCTAAACACAACAGACACATGATGATGCTGTGATCTAAACACAACAGACACATGATGATGATGTGATCTAAACACAACAGACACATGATGATGCTGTGATCCAAACACAACAGACACATGATGATGATGTGATCTAAACACAACAGACACATGATGATGATGTGATCTAAACACAACAGACACATGATGATGATGTGATCTAAACACAACAGACACATGATGATGATGTGATCTAAACACAACAGACACATGATGATGATGTGATCTAAACACAACAGACACATTGTCAGGATCGGTGTTAGACGTGTGGATCTATTCGCGGGTAGTTGATGAAGCTGGGGTGTTGTGGAACTTGATGGCTGGGGCTGCACTGTTCGAGGTTTTGGGAACGGTTGCAGAGATTGCAGAGATTGGTATGATCCTTGATGAGACTTTAGATTATGAATCACTGGCGAGGACCTGCAGGAACAGGCCCTTATAGATGTGAATATGACATCACCTGTGTTATGACATCACCAGCGAAAGGCATGAAAGACGCTTATGAATCATGACATCATCAGTGATTGATGACATCATAGTAGGAATGACGACGTCAAAGTAGGAATGATGACGTCATCCTAACAGTACCCTCCCCTCAACGGACGTCACCTGGCGTCCAATGAGGCCATCAAGGATGGCATCTGGGAGACAAAAAATCCGTAGGTTCTGGTGGAGGTGCTCTTCCGCAGGTGGTTAGACGCAGGTGGTTAGGCCCCAAAGGGGGTGTAAGAGAGTGAGGTGCTCTTCAGCAGGTGGTTAGATGCAGGTGGTCAGACCCCAAAGGGGGTGTAGGACAGTGGAGGTGCTCCTCCCTAATACAGGATATCGAACCCATAGATGGACCGATACGTAGATAGAACCTCCACCGGGTCCGGTGGATCCTCTGGGGCCGGCCATCCCCCGGGGCACGATCCAAACACGGGAGGCTGGAGACCATCAAAAGGGTCAAATGCCGCCGTCACCGAAGGCAGAGCCACAGGGGGATCTGACTCAGCGAGGCCTGCCCTCCCGACCTGTAGTTTGGGGGGGTCACCCACCGTCTCCTCCTTTAAACGCCTCTTATTTCTTCTTGCTCTTGACCGAGGGCTGACGACACTACGGGAACCTCCCAGCATGAAGCTGGAACCTACGTGTTGGTCAAGGACAGGAATTGGCTGCTGCTGGGGTACGGGTTCAGACTCGGCGAGGGGAAGGTCCACAGGTTGTGCCTCAGGTACAGGTTCAGACTCGGCGAGGGGCAGGTCCACAGGTTGTGCCTCAGGTTGTGCCTCAGGGCCAGCAGACTCGGAGGCCCCCTGCGGGGGGACGGAGCCGATCTGCAGGCAGCGATTGAACTCCCCAATGAGACGGTCGACAGTCCTCTCCAACTCGTTAACCCTCTTGGAGACACACTGCCACTCCTGGGTCCTGCAGGGAGCGCTACCCAACCGTACAGATCTTTCGGCTGGACACGTAGAGTCTTGATCCACTGAGAGTACCACGGGCCGGCGAGCGGTGGGACCACTTACTGGACGCCGGGAGCAGGAGGAGAGGTAATGCCCGGCTCGACCACAGTACAGGCAGCTCCGGGTGTCCAAACGGCGCTGCCTCTCCTCTGGTGTGATGCGAACCCTGCCGGTCAGATCACGGTACAGATGGCTGCTGGTACGGATGTCGGCCGGCTGCCCCTGCTCCGGGATGACGCGAACTCCCCCCCAGAATATGCCCTTAGCAGCTGGAGGCGGCCGAGAGGCAGAGCTAGAAGCAGGTCTGGAAGGTCTGGAAACCTCCGGAACGACGGCGCGCTCGGAAGCTGGGGCAGGAGGGGCAGAAGGCTGCGGAATGGCACCCTGGGGGCCTACCCCGTCGAGACGATCTAGCCTGCTCGCCAGGAGGGCGAGCTGATCCTGGGCAGTGGAGGCTATATTCTGGATTGTGCTAACCAGGAGGGCGTCCCGATCATCGGCCCTGGAAACCAGCGCCTGGATTGCTTTTTCCTGCTGGGCAATCAGCTCAAGTATTGTCGGCAAGTCTCCGAACGTGATGGGATGAGTGGAGACATCAGGATGAGTGGAGATATCAGGATGAGTGGAGATATCCAGCTGAGACTGCGGAATGACGCCCTGGGGGCCTAGCCCGTCGAGACGATCCAGCCGGCCTTGAAAGCTTGAAGCCTTGAAAGCTGCCTCCCTCTGGCCGTCGAGCACGTCCCGAAGGATGTCATCGAGGAGCGCCTGCTCCCGTCGCATCTCCGCGAGTCGCGCGCCCAGGCCAGAAATAGTAGAAATCAGTGCTGTTTGGAAGGTGTCGTCCGGTGGACCACCTGACGTGGCCGGCGGGAAAACTGGGGTCTCGGGAGCTTCCTCCTTGACTGGCGGAAGTGTGTCCGCTAGATCCGCTTTAGAGTGATTGGGGGCCTCCTCCTTGATTGGGGTGAGAAATTTGCCCGCTAGATCCATTTCTGAGTGATTCATACTGTCAGGATCGGTGTTAGACGTGTGGATCTATTCGCGGGTAGTTGATGAAGCTGGGGTGTTGTGGAACTTGATGGCTGGGGCTGCACTGTTCGAGGTTTTGGGAACGGTTGCAGAGATTGCAGAGATTGGCATGATCCTTGATGAGACTTTAGATTATGAATCACTGGCGAGGACCTGCAGGAACAGGCCCTTATAGATCACCTGTGTTATGACATCACCAGCGAAAGGCATGAAAGATGCTTATGAATCATGACATCATCAGTGATTGATGACATCATAGTAGGAATGACGACGTCAAAGTAGGAATGATGACGTCATCCTAACACACATGATGATGCTGTGATCCAAACACAACAGACACATGATGATGCTGTGATCTAAACACAACAGACACATGATGATGATGTGATCTAAACACAACAGACACATGATGATGATGTGATCTAAACACAACAGACACATGATGATGATGTGATCTAAACACAACAGACACATGATGATGCTGTGATCTAAACACAACAGACACATGATGATGATGTGATCTAAACACAACAGACACATGATGATGCTGTGATATAAACAGAACAACAGACACATGATGATGCTGTGATCTAAACAGAACAACAGACACATGATGTTGCTGTGATCTAAACACAACAGACACATGATGATGCTGTGATCTAAACAGAACAACAGACACATGATGATGCTGTGATCCAAACACAACAGACACATGATGATGCTGTGATCCAAACACAACAGACACATGATGATGCTGTGATCCAAACACAACAGACACATAATGATGCTGTGATCCAAACACAACAGACACATGATGATGATGTGATCTAAACACAACAGACACATGATGATGATGTGATCTAAACACAACAGACACATGATGATGCTGTGATCTAAACACAACAGACACATGATGATGATGTGATCTAAACACAACAGACACATGATGATGCTGTGATCTAAACACAACAGACACATGATGATGCTGTGATCCAAACACAACAGACACATGATGATGATGTGATCTAAACACAACAGACACATGATGATGATGTGATCTAAACACAACAGACACATGATGATGCTGTGATCTAAACAGAACAACAGACACATGATGATGCTGTGATCCAAACACAACAGACACATGATGATGCTGTGATCCAAACACAACAGACACATGATGATGATGTGATCCAAACACAACAGACACATGATGATGATGTGATCTAAACACAACAGACACATGATGATGCTGTGATCTAAACACAACAGACACATGATGATGCTGTGATCCAAACACAACAGACACATGATGATAATGTGATCCAAACACAACAGACACATGATGATGATGTGATCTAAACACAACAGACACATGATGATGCTGTGATCTAAACAGAACAACAGACACATGATGATGCTGTGATCCAAACACAACAGACACATGATGATGCTGTGATCCAAACACAACAGACACATGATGATGATGTGATCTAAACACAACAGACACATGATGATGCTGTGATCTAAACAGAACAACAGACACATGATGATGCTGTGATCCAAACACAACAGACACATGATGATGCTGTGATCTAAACAGAACAACAGACACATGATGATGCTGTGATCTAAACACAACAGACACATGATGATGCTGTGATCTAAACACAACAGACACATGATGATGCTGTGATCCAAACACAACAGACACATGATGATGCTGTGATCTAAACAGAACAACAGACACATGATGATGCTGTGATCTAAACACAACAGACACATGATGATGCTGTGATCCAAACACAACAGACACATGATGATGCTGTGATCTAAACACAACAGACACATGATGAGAGGGATAGGGCGTTGGGCATTCGTAGGTTAATGCATGAGACTGAAAGTTTTCTTAAGATATACGAATGTTTCATGAGAATACGTTAGGGCTGCCCGATAAATCATATTTTTTTCATCGTCATCGCGATATGAATATGCGCAAATACTGACCTGAAATGCAATTAATAACAAAAATAATTGTATGTACACGCGCCATGCATTCACACTCAGCATGCAATGGTTTAGTTTTGTGTAGTAAATCCAGCGCACACCTTACCCCTCGTAGCGGTGGGCGCCGCCCCTCCGCCAAAGCCCAAACACGCTGTGTGTAGTTTCGGCTTGAGCCGGTAACATGCTTGTGGGCATAGGCTATTCAATGTTTGGGGTCTATGTTAGCAGTATTAAAGCAGAAGAACATAGGAACTGTATAGCTAATATACATACTTCAATATTTGTTTATTTATTGCAAGTCATTATTGTTATCGCAACATTGAACAATGCTGTCGCACATCGCAGATTTCCATCATATCGTGCAGGCCCTAGAATACATCGCACATCAATACCAAAACAGCACTATAACACAACAGTACTTACAAGCAATGGGGTTGGTTTCAGCTAGACAATATAAATATTCTATATTCTATCTATTATTGATCATATTTCAGTCAGGTCAATGCTTCTCTCTCAGTTAAATGTAACAGGAAGTTGGCACTCGCAGTTCCCTTCTGGGCCAATCAGTAAAAAGCAAAGCAACATTGTGGCGACCCCCATAGGCCAATCAATCCAATTTTAAAATGCCAGAAAGGAGCAAAGAGACACACCATGAGGCTAGCTGCAACTATGTCAAGAAGAATAGAGAAATGTGTGACATGGGTGGTGGCCCTGGAGGGAATCAAACACCCAACCTTTGCAGTGTCAGTGCCTTGCTTTGCCTATTCACCTATACAGACCTTTGACACATATATGTGGCCCTCAAAGACATTTAGAACTTTGGATGTCCATGTTTCCAGCTTTATTAGAATTCATGTCCTGCCGAATCCCCAGGAGAAACACATGTGAGAAGCCAGAGCAAGAGAGGAGGAGATGTGAGGACAGCTTTGTTCAAATTGCCGTCATTTGCCAGATCTATTCCTGACAGACAGCTCTCAAGCGTTTGGAATGTATCAGTAGTGGTGAGGAACATGCCAGCAGCCAGCCTCGTCCTCAAAGCTGAGAGAGAATGACAATACTGAGAGAGAGAATAAGAGAGAGGGGGTGGGGGGGGGGGTATGTGCGCAGAATAACGAGCAGCTGAACGGGCTTTGTGCTGGAGCGACTTCCCCCTGAGGTCTCCACCTCAAAGCCACACATCGGACGTGCCCTTTAAAGCTTGGATCGTTGGTCTGCTGAGGATTGGAAGCTTTTACAGGCCCAGACCAGGACTGGACTGGACCGGGGCCAGTTGGTGTCCGGGCCCGGTCCAGTCAGGGGTCGACTGGAGCGGTCCAAGTATATGCACTACCATCTCTCATTCTCTCCTTGGGCTAACGTCTACTCATTGAAATCATACGTGAACACACACAATTGACTCATTTTGTTGGGGACCCCCCTGCTGACCCCCTCGTCAAGCTGACGTTGGAAGATGTAGGCTACAGTATGTCTCGCTGACAACATCTTAAACCTGAGGCTATGTTGAAGCATGTTTAGCATGTTTAGTGAGCGGCATGGTTTTTATAAGACTAAATCCCAGTAATGATCTCTGCTCTGCACAGATACAGAGACAACAGCGTCAGAATGACTGTGTTGGTCCATCTTTCATCTTTATCTAAAGCCCCTTACAGTGCTATACTGTAAGTCAGGGGTGGGCAACTGGTGGCCCGCGAGCGCCCCCTGTGTGGCCCGCGCTGGAATTGCGAAAAAATAATAAAAATACAGTGCATGTGAACGCAACATGCAAGATACCCGCTGAATAAGTGTCCAAATGTTCATATCATTCTGGCCAATACTCCACTTCTGTTATAACATTTCAGGCTGGAATATGGAATATCTTTCAATAATCTGTATGACTAAAAGGCTAAAAGTAATCTCATGTGTAAGAAATTACTGTTCTACATTGAAGTCGAAATTTAGATAATTAACTCATTGGTTTTGGATTTATTTAGCTTCAAGAGTGCATTTTTGTTTGTGTGACAACACAGGCTTTGAGAATCCCGGGCCACTTACTGATACTTGTGCATGAATTAACCCATTCATATTCTGGTTTATTTCAAGAAAAACATTTTGGCTAGTGGAAATTCTAATTGGCTGGTAACTTTAAAATCTAGCAGCCATATTGGCAGGTGGTCAAAAAAGTTAATTTCAAGCCCTGCAGGGAGAGCAGGTGGTGACATAGGAGTGAGTGAGAAAAGGATCAAATATTGGTGGTTAAGACTGAATAATGACATCACAACTGTTAATTTAAAATGAGTTATTCCTCTAAACCAGACTTCAAATGCCCCAATTTTTTTGCGCCGGCGCCGTTCGGCCCCCATCCCTCAGCAAAATCTGGCCCTCTGGTAGCGAGGACATTTTTTGTGGCCCTCTCTATCATCAAAGTTGCCCATCCCTGCTGTAAGTGCATGCATTTATAGCAGGACAGGCTCCCTCCAGTGGGAGGACAAAGCACTATCCTCGGCCTTGCTTCAAAATGTCACGGTCCAGCTTGTATCACAGCAGCTATCTGCTGCCGGGTCGCTGCGGCGCCTCCTTGGAGGGCCTGTTGGATGGAAAGTGAATGGAGCTGCAGGTTCAGCGGCGTCGAGAGCAGCATAATTGGGGCTTTCTTAGCAACTCCACAACAGAAGATGCAGCAGGAGAAGTCCCTCTGGCTCTGAGCGACTTGGCAGAAACATCAAAGAAATCATTCAGAAGATAATGCTCCGTATCCCTCTGACAACAAAACACAGCAAGAAGCAGAATAACACCGGCGCCGCTGCAACACGGAGAGAAACTAAGGCAAGCCAGAGGGCTCAGACAAGTGTCTGTGTCTGTGTCTGTGTGTGTGTGTGTCTGTGTCTGTGTCTGTGTCTGTGTCTGTGTCTGTGTCTGTGTGTGTGTGTTGTTAATGGAATTAGTGTGTGGGGTAAAACACTCCTAATCACAATGAAACAATGAAAACACAGACATTGGTTCTGTATATCCCTGACAGACCCACATTGGTTGTGTATATCCCTGACAGACCCACATTGGTTCTGTATATCCCTGACACATTGGTTCTGTATATCCCTGACACATTGGTTCTGTATATCCCTGACAGACCCACAACTTAGCTCAGAACCTCAGATAACAGACTAGCTACCGCAGGGATGACATATTTTTATAGGCCAACCCAGAAGTCTCTGCACTTCCTGGTTCCTTCGTCTGAAAGTCAATGGGATTTTCTTTTATGGGAATTTTGGTTAAATACCTGAAATAAGGTATGTGGTTAACCAGGTTAACAAAAGTTTATGAGATGGCGAACTTTGTGTTCAGCAAGATAACGTGTTTTCTGAGTGTTATAGACTAGTCGAGTAATTCTTTTTTTAATTGTCAACATGGAAATTAGTCACTTTTGGAAGATATAGTTTGGCTTTACTGTTTGATTTTCTAACAAAATAGCACATGAATGCAACGCTCCTGAGAAGCTGACTTGTACGTCTGGATGTCACATGTCACCTTCCTCTTCAACTGAACATTCATATCGCACTCATTTCCCATTAGCAACACAACATCATAATACTGTAGTTATGGCTAAGAACAATAGTGGTCTTATAGTGGAAATGCACATCCACCACATCCACATCAAAATCTGATCAACTGAAATCTCTTTGGGATCGATCTGTACAACCAAATTACCAGTTATTAGAGTTTTGTATTTTTACATTCATGTTTATTTTTTTGTTTTTAATTTGTGTTTTCAATTCAGTTTTGTTTGAGTTAGTTTCCACAGTGGGTTTGAGATTTTTCTGTATAATTTTATTTTAATTCGTTTTGGAATTAGGCTACACAATATCATATCTTTTTCTTTTTTCTTTAGGTTGCTTTTTTTTTTTTTTTATCTCCGTTAGCTAAAATGTTTTTCTTCACACCTAGTTTTAGTTTTTAGTTTAGTTTTACATCACAACATCTCATCCTTCCACTTCACTACAGCGGTAATAAGTTAATAACACACTGCTGAATGTCAAATCAAGTCACGTCAGTGCCGGTGTTCTGTAGGTGAAATCTCAAATGTCACATCTTGTCGACTATTGCAGGCAATCAGCATCACCAGCTGTAGATGCCCTGTTAATAAGCAAACATCTCATTACTACAAACAGGAGGAGAGGATGCTACAGAGGAGGGGGTGGGGGCTCGTTTCATTTTGCCGTCTCTTCGTATCCTCACCTCCTCCATCACCGTCGGATAAGCTGCTGCTGCCCGCAAGGACATCTCCAGAATGCAGCGCATCACCCGCCGCACTGAAAAGGTGGTCAGGTGCAGCCTGCCGTCCATTCAGGACCTAACACACTGCCAGGATGCTAAAGCGGTCTCACATAAACTCTTCAGGGTCCTTCCCCATGCATGGCAGAAGACTGATGTCTGGCAGTACCAGAACCTCTCGACACAGGGACAGTTTCTTCCCAACTGCCATTCGCCTCTTCAGTGAGACTTTAGATTCGATTTGATTCGATACTTTAATGACCACACAGCCAGCCCAAAAAATCAGTAGCACATAAGCCAGGTTCCAACATAGAACATCTATGCAATACAAACAATACATACAAAAACACATGACCCGAAAGCCCCCCACAAATCAGGGCTTCATCACCCCACCAGATGCCCCCTAAACACAGCTGCCCCCCCCCCCCCCCATTTATGGACATTATCCATGGTCAGTATCTCCCCATTATATGTCACTTTAAAATACCTTTGACTTTGCACTTCATCATTTGAGATTGTCTTCTGTATTGCTCCATCTTCTGCTGTTGACGTGACCACTGCACTGCATACTTGCACTAAGTCAAACTCCTCGTTTGTGATCTAATTACTCACTATGGCTATTAAAATGAAGCTTGACTCTTGAATTTAGCAGAGAGTCTCCCTTATTAGACAGGTCGCAGGTGACGAGAGAAGACCTTTGCATCAGATTTATTCAGGAGGGTTTTCCGAGCTGCTGGCCGTGGGGGAGTTGGGCGCTGAAGAGCTGTGCTGCATGTCTAAGAGGCTCCTGTGAGCCCGGGCAGGGGGGCGGGCAGGCGGGCGGCGGACATCTTTATGCAGATGAATTGGGGGCAGTGACACCGCTGAACGAAGCAGGTGTGCTTCTCCAAATGGATCTGTGCAGCTGCAGCATTACAGCTCAACTGCTGAGGGGACTCCTCTCTCCCTGGAGCAAAATGTCTGGAAGCCAGCGAAAGCACATTTTTATTTGAAAGTGTTGCAGAGGTTTTCAATGTTGGAATCAGAATCTATCTCTGTGTTTGATCATTAGGATTAAAATGATGCAAGATAAGGTGAGCAGACGTCCCCGATTTCTGGGGACACTCCCCGTTTTTGGTGACCTGACCGGCTATATAGCACTCCGAATTTAGGCTAAATTTTGGCGATGGAAAAGCTGACATTGCAAAATTGCAAAAGGGTCTCTTGACCTCTCCCCTCAAGATATCTGAATGGAAATGGTTTCTATGGGTAGCCACGATTTTCCCTTTATAGACATGCCCACTTAATGCTAATCCCATGCCGTTTTTGGTACACAAAAAACATACAGTTTCTTTGCATGAAATATGTTATTTTTGCCTATTCTATTCTGCATACTGGGGTCCCTAAACAGTCTTGGGATTACATCAATTGAGTATCACTGGAAAGCTGAGACTCTTGTGGATTCAATGAGCCCAAATGTACAGCATGTGTGATGATGATAGTTCCCATAATAGCCCTTTCATTGTAGTGAGGTAAAAAATAAATTACTTTACCTCACTGTATAAAATGACCTATTGTGACCTAAAATGACCTATTGTGACCTCTAGGATAATCACACAGCCTCATGAAAATTTGAATGAAGTCCTCGATGGTCAGCCCAGCAGCATTTTCTGCATGTTTTTTAGTGAGGGGGTTATATATGGAGGAAACCCCAGGACGGCACGGGGAGAACATGCAAACTCCACACAGAGAGGCCCTTTCTCACCAGATCATCCACCTGGGCAGCAGGCACCGAAGGTATTGGAAATGACGCACTATTTGGGAATGACATGGCACCCACATCTTGGATGACAACAATATTGTCTCGGAGGTGGGTACAGTTTTATTGTAATTGATAACGTGTATATCGCATGCAGCCATTTAGCCGATCTTGTGGCTATAGGGGCCGCCCAGCCGAGATGATAGAAGGAAGAATGACTGATGAGTCTGGCGTTGAGGCGAGGGGATGGCATTCATATACTTCTCATCATAATGTACTAAGTGCAATACTGGAAATGGTGTATTTAAAAAAATCTGAGCGAGGTCCCCTCAGATTCCACGTCCTAACTCTCCTAATTAGCGACTGTGGCAGTGTGGGAGGCTGGCGTGTGAGGGACTATCTGCCCTTCAATAAAGCACTGAGACAGATTCACTCTGACAATGCCAACCAGGGGAAACACACACACACACACACACACACGCACGCACGCACGCGCACACACACACACACACACACACACACACACACACACACACACACACACACACACACACACACCAGGGGAAACACTGCAAACTATAAACTGATTCCTCCCAATCCCAAAAGAACTTTAATGATGCTGCAATAATAGAATAGAAAGAGACAAACAGAAACAGCTGGAAAGACACAAGGAGCTCTGCTAGCTATCGCTACTTACGTTTGATTACAAATCTGTTCTAATAGTACGCACATAATGTCACTGTGTATCGGGCCAATGTGCAAAACAGTTTGTAGTGGGAGGAAAGGGGGGGAATGACACTAAAAGGCCTATTTCACACAAGATGGCGCCCGGCCATATAGCCTAATGCTAATTCGCACTTCCGCTTTCTGCGCTCGCTGGGTTTCTCCATTCATTCGCCGTGATCCGATGACAATGGCTCAGTGTGAAAGCACTCAGGCATGTAGCAACAAACAGAGCCCTAGCTCCCTTTTATATATAGTATAGATCTTTTATATATAGTATAGATAGATGTTACAATTGGCAGTAGATTAGTTCGGTGGTAGTTTAACTGCATTCAAGTCTCAGTTGCGTTTCAGTAGTGAACTACCTTGGGTCATGTCTCATGTAGTTTAGGTATGTAGATAATTACAAACTATATTCACATTATTCCCATATTATTCGTTTTTTTAACCACAGGATTCATTTTGTTTCCCCAACACTGTGGAGTAGCTCTCCACCATAAAAGGTGTGTTTACATTTGTACATGTATATTGTAAACATTACAGCAAATCACACTTGTATTCTGAGTTGTTGTGGTGCAATAATAACAAAAGAGCACATAGTCCATCTAAGTGTACTTTTCATACCTCAACCAATTAATTAGGATCATATCTCTCTATTATTCCCATATTAGAATTTTTTTAACTACAGTTTTAATGTCGTTTCCCCAACACTGTGGAGTAGCTCTCCAGCATAAAAGGTGTGTTTACATTAGTATACATTAGAGCAGATCAGGCTTACACTTGTCCCTGGCACTAGTCAGCTTTGTAGTCGTTTGGGGGCTATTTAAGGGGACCGTCAGGATGGTGTACACAGGACAGGTGGGTCGTGTCCGACCGATTGTGGTGGGCCGGTCTGGACCAAAAATGCCAGGACCACTTTCTGGTCCCAGTCCAGGCCTGACACGGTCATGTTGGGGGGGCCGGCCCACTCCTTCATTTTTAAGTCAACTGTGCAGCTGCAAAGCTTCGTGACTTGTGACTTGCACTGACAAAATCAGACAGACAGACATACGTACAAACACACTGAGTCACGAGGTGCAAACAATACCAGCTGCCGCGGCTGCTAATTATTACAGGCAGGAGAACACTGGTCTCACTGGTCGCTCAGACGGGCCCTCGCTGGTCCTCCTCTCCTCATCAGGCGCCTAGCTGAGTGGTGCCTGCCTGCGTAGTGGCCCGAGTGGCAGCCTTCTTGGCGCTGAACACCCTCTCTACAGCTTCAGTTGGGCCCGGTACGTCTTGCAGAAGATTAAGTTGATGAGCGGGTCCAAGCAGATGTTGAGAGTCGACACCACGACGGTCACCTCCTTCAGGTATAAGAAGGCCTGCCTCGAGGCGCAACGCCTGTTCAGGAAGGCATAGGGGAGACGCACCAGGTGGTACGGGATGAAACAGACGCAGAAGATGGTGACCAATATCAGCATGTTCCTGCGGGCCTTGGCGAGCTTCTTGGAGCCCGAAGATGACGCTTGCCCCAGCTGCTTCCGCTGCGTCAGCGTCAGCCTGCGGGTAAGCATAGGCATGAGAGTTATTTTGTGGAGTGGAGTAAATGTGTGCACATCCAACCTATCTTTAGGCCAGGTGCTGGACACAAAAAACAAAATGAAGAGAAGTCGTATAGGATATCCGCACACCGGAGTATAGCGCCCAATTTATTAATAGCAGTGTTTCCCATACAGTACATAAAGGAATTTGTGGCGGGCCGCCACAAAAGGATTTTGACCGCCACAAAAAGATGTTGACCTTTTTACAGTGCACCTGAACGCAACATGCAAGATACCCGCTGAATAAGTGTCCAATAAATGTTCATGTCATTCTGGCCAATACTTCTGTTATAGCATTTCAGTCTGGAATATGGAATATCTTTCAATAATCTATGATTTAGCTGCTAAATTGTCAAATACCACCATCTGCTCGCTCGCTACCCAGGCACTTATGTATGTACTTAACCTAACTAACTTAACCTAACTAACTTAACCTAACTAACTATCGGGTGTGCGTTGTCAGCCTAAACTCCGGCTGACACCCCAAAAACCTACAATCCGCTACAGAAAAATGTATATTGTTTGTTTATTAACTGGCCCCTCGCCTTCTATCATTTCACAAAAGTGGCAAAGCAAGTTGAGTATCCCTGACCTATAGGGAGAAATTTAGTTTGTCATTGTAAACCCACAGCACAGTAATGATGACATGTTCTTCATAGATCTAGCCTTTTAATTTTGCTCTTAAGCTTTCTCAAAGTACACCAAATTCATGCGTTTTACTTTAAAATGTTTAAAAAAATCTATCTAATATATATAGATAATCTAATATATATATATATATATATATATATATATATATATTCTGGCCCATTTAGGGTAAGCAATGGGGTCAGGCAGGGAGGGATTTTGTCCCCTGTTCTGTTCAATCTTTATGTTGACGACCTGTCCAAGAGACTGAACGCCTGTAAGACTGGGTGCATGATTGGCGATACATTGGTGAACCATCTGATGTACGCAGATGACTTGGCCGTCCTCAGCCCGAGTAGCGCTGGTCTTCAGCAGCTCCTTGCAATATGCACCGAGTATGGCTTGGAAAATGATATAAAATACAATGCCAGCAAGAGTGTCATATTAATCAGTAGAACCAAAGAGGACAAGCATCAGATATTTCCTGATTTTAAGTTGTCCAATAATGATCTCTGTGTAAACAGCAAGGTAAAGTATCTTGGACATATTATCACAGAACACATGACTGATGATGATGATATTTATAGACAGTGCCGCCAAATGTATGCACAAGCAAACACCCTGGCACGTAAGTTCAGTATGTGTTCGTATAATGTAAAGGTGACTTTGTTCAGAGCCTATTGTACTCCGCTTTACACTGCCCACTTGTGGTCAAGTTACAAAAAAGCAAGCCTGCAGAAACTACAAGTGGCATATAATGATGCTATGAGGATAATTCTCAAGAGACCTCGATGGTGCAGTGCGAGTGAGATGTTTGTTACTGCACGAGTTAACACATTTCAGGCAGTACTGAGGAATCTCATGTACAAATTTATGTGTAGACTGGATGTGTCTGGAAACAGCATAATTGTGGCTCTCACTAACCCAGTCAAGAGCTGCACTCGATATACGTCCAGTCTCAGGGCACATTGGCTTAAAAGCCTGCATATTAATTTATTTTAATGTTTTTTTATTTGACCAGTTGTTTTTTTAAAGTGAAATGTATATTTTTTATGTTATTTGTGTGTATCTATGTATTTATGTATGTATGTTTTTTCTATGGACCATGAGTCTGCAATAAAGCAATCAATCAATCAATCAATATATATATATATATATATATATATATAAGCAGAGGACTAATGACAACACATTGAACTCAGCTGCTGTCAGTCAATAGAATATGGCTGGCCCGTAGCCAATGGCAAGTGGCCTGACTCGCTAATTAGAGGAGCACAGAGTAAATACAGTCAACATCCGATACATAAAATACAAAATTGGAAAATAGAAAAAATAGTAAACATGTAATTATTTTTTTCATAACTAGGCATCGCGCGCGCTAGTGAGGAACAAAGGGATGATGTAGACTCTCACTAGCGTGCACGATGCCCTGACAGCATCCTGGCACACCTTGGCCTTTGATTGGCGCAGCCACCCACGTGTCAAAGACATGACCTGCGCCAATCCGGCCAGGGAGGTCACTCTCACTGCACGGTGCACCTGGGTGCTTCTAAAGGTCTTTTTTTAAAGGAAAAAGAGAGGCATTCAGGTTCAGCACTGCTGAAGCAGGATTATGTGAGAATCCACGTTCTCACTCGTAAAACATGGGTTGTAGGACAACCCTAACGTTGCTTGATATCATGGTATTGCGGTTATCGTCACACATCCCTACCTGTGGGAGGTGCTGGAGTAGAAGAAGACCAGGGCGATGAGGACAGAGAAGAAGAGGATGATGAAGATGCTCTGGCCGATCTTGTGGAGCAGGCTGAGCTCTGTGCTGTGCAGGGCTTCACAGCTTGCCATGCTGGTGACAGAGGTCAGAGATGGCTCGGTCAGGAACAAAGGGATGATGTAGAAGCCCGTTGAAGCAAGAAGAGACACCCAGGTCACTGTGGAGATGATGTAGGCAGCCCGCACCCTCTGCAGGATGTGAGTTCCTACAGGATGGACAATCTTCAGATACCTGGCAAGAGGAGAGCGGAGAGGACAGGAGGCAGGTATGCGTTAGTGATACTCACTATTTTTTCAATGAGAGCCGAACTGGCAGGACAAAGTCAATAGGAGAGCCATGTTTACCACAAAACACCAAAAGTCACCCCAACCAAGCACATCTGGCTACCTTTTTTGTGTGTTTTCGAAATATATATATACAGTATATATATACATTATATATATATATATATATACACACATTTTATATATAAATATATATATATATATATATATATATATATATATATATATATATATACATATATATATATATATATATACATATATATATATATATATATATATATATATATTATACATAAATATACTTCTGAATTCTATGTTTTACTGTTATGCTATTTTTAATAATCAGAAAGTGTCTAATGTGATGGATCAATAAATAAATAAAAGTAACAAACAATAAGATATAACAGTAAATTTGTAATGGTTGCACTTTTTTAATCAAATGCTTCCATACAGAGTCAAAACAAATAGACTACATAAAAAGCAATACGGCCACAAAGTGCTGAATAAATTCTACTCTTGAATCTGCTGCAAAGTTTATTGAGTTGCTTCCTATCTGAAGGCAGGCTCTGAGTGAATTACAGAGTAGTTTATGCTTTTATTTTGAAGGCGGAAAGGGGAAATGCTACGCGTGAACTGACGTGGGTCTGTCAGTCTGCTAGCGAACGCGGTAGCAAAGACAAACTACTCCTGCTCGTATAGGCTGCGCTGTGTGAAGCAGACCTCTCTGCATTAGAAAAGTAGGATAAGTAGAGAACAAATCAGCCATACCGTTTTGTCTGGTTTTCTGATTAAAAAGTGTTACATCTTGGTTCACACCAAAAGCATCTAAGAAGCAGCGCTTCACTGAGGGAAGCGTGAAGCGGCCGGTGTGTTCAGTTTTCCCCTGTTTACAAGGACGCTGAAATGAAACTCCCTCTGCAAGGCGTTGCTTCAGAGTCACTTTGTTGATGCAGTGTTGCAGTGTAGCAACCTGGCTACCCCGCAGTTTTTTACACAACAGTAACGGTCTGAGCAAGTTTTGACAGTGAATTATGTATATCGGCTGCGAGCCGCCAAACTAAAGCTTCTAGAGCCGCAAAATTATTGCGAGCCGCGCAACGAGGAACTAGGTGTTAAAGGAACACGCCAAGATTTGGGGAGATTTTATGATTTGCCTTATTCCCAATAGTAAGACGAGAAGATGCCCTTCACGTGCGTCCTGGTGGCTCACGGTGCAGCCACATCTACGCGTCGTTTGACGTGGGCTGACGCTTGGCAGTATTGATGCTCGGTGCTTGGTGGGCGTGGAAATCCGGAAGCAGCAGCTAGCTCCCAAGCTAGCTGCTGCTAGATTTACTTTGCTTCTTTGAAAAAGCGTAGGATAGGTCCTAGGACGAGCTCAATTGGCTAGCTTTGTACTTTGTCAAATTCCACCCCGCCCCCTCTGTTGCCCACTGTCGCTTCACAAGCCTGCTACGCATCGTCTGGTCTCCCAGCATGCTTTGCGAGGCGTCGAGCAGCATGTTCCAATACAAAGTGGATGGGCAGCAGCGTCAGCCCGCGTCAAACGACGCGTAGATGTGGCCGGGCCGTCACCTGGTAGCACACGTACGATGGAGGCTCGGTCCTTTGCACGGCCGACCCAGGTTCGAATCCGACCCGAGGTCTTTGCCGCATGTCATCCCCTCTCTCTCCCCACCTTTCCTGTCTGCCTATACTGTCCGATCTAAATACAGGCAAAAATGCCCAAAAAATCATCTTAAAAAAGAAGAAGAATGCCCTTCTCTTCTGTGTGCGTGCAGTAGAAAGGAGCAACGCAGCCCTCCTGCTAGTTAGCTTAGCCACAATGACTGGTAGTCTGGGTCCTGTGTGCATGTGTGTGTGCTGCCCGCCCCGCCCCTCCCCTCTCTCCACAGTCTCCCTGCATCTCTCTCGTCTCGTCTCAGAGAAAGCAAGATATTTATTTTCTCGTTGCATGTCTTACGGAGTTGGTGAGATAAAATGTGCAAGATAACGTTTATGTAGCAAATTAATAGGAAATCTATTTTCTTAATTTCTCCAGTACCGATAAGAGAACCGTTAACGTGAAAGCTTATTGAGCCTATGGTATCTAGAAATCCGGCACCGGGGCCCGTTTGGTACCGGGTCTCCGTACCCATCCCTAGTATTCAATCTTGCATATTGTGGCAATAAAAGTGATTCTGATTGATTGTGATTCTGAGTTAAATTCATAAACACATTTTTAGGTGATTCTCCATAGATCATGGAGGAGGTTTTCATTATTTGGAGTGCAGGGTTAGCTGAACTGTATCTAACAGGTCAAGTCACGTGTGTCACACAAGATCAAACCTGAGATCGGCCAGTTACAGGCTGGTCTGATCCATTTGATCCTACCTGTTAGCGGCGATGTATCCCATGAACAGGATGCTGGCGTACATGTTGAGGTAGAAGACCGGGGCGCCAAAGTGGCAGTAGACGTGCCAGACCGCGACGGAGCTTCTGGGGTAGTGGGCGATGCGAAGGGGGAGAGAGAAGCAGAGCAGCGTGTCTGCGGCCGCCAGGTTCTTCAGGTAGACCATCATACTGCTTGATTTCTGCTGCCAGGGGCGGCAGAAGTAAACCTTCAGGGTCAAGCCGTTTAGGACCAGACCCACCTGGGGAGGCAGCAGAGCAAAACTCATCAAGTTCAAGTCTTTATCGTCCCACCAGGAGAAACGTGCAAGAGTGATTACTGTATACATCACTAACATTAACATCACACCAAACAGCATGGAATTAAAATATGTCACATAAAACACTAAGACACAATGGGTCATCACCAGATGGATAGAACGCTGTGACGTGGGACTTGAAAAGGTTTCTAAAGTCTTGACATATGAGATCTTGTATTTGTGTAAATGAGAGTGAAAGTGATGAGACTTGTTCCAGTAGAATAGATGAGTGAATTTAAATTTGGTTTTCTGAATTGATTGAAGTTGAAACTGATTATAGAAATCAAACTCATGATGCTCTTACCAAGTTTTTATCCCATTAAAACATTTAACATTGAAAAGTCCTAGATATTTGTATTTTCCTTTAAGATATTAAATTGGCCTATTGATTTGTTATGACTGGACTTGCTGGTGAACATTAAATCCATTGAATCCAGATCCATTTCTCAAAAATGCATAGTGACGCTGACAGATGAGCTTTGAGGTTGAGGAGTAACAGTAACAAACTTCTATCTGATCTCAGATTGAAGTGAGTCTGGTGTGAAGCCAGTAACAAACTTCTATCTGATCTCAGATTGAAGTGAGTCTGGTGTGAAGCCAGTAACAAACTTCTATCTGATCTCAGATTGAAGTGAGTCTGGTGTGAAGCCAGTAACAAACTTCTATCTGATCTCAGATTGAAGTGAGTCTGGTGTGAAGCCAGTAACAAACTTCTATCTGATCTCAGATTGAAGTGAGTCTGGTGTGAAGCCAGTAACAAACTTCTATCTGATCTCAGATTGAAGTGAGTCTGGTGTGAAGCCAGTAACAAACTTCTATCTGATCTCAGATTGAAGTGAGTCTGGTGTGAAGCCTTGGGGAGGCGTTGAAACGCACCAGGAACACCGGGATGGAGACCAGCATGAAGAAGGGGAGAGCTGAGGTGTCGACCGGACTGCAGCGAGCCGGAATGTTGCCATCCGACCGGTTGATGCCTGACGACTGGTTGAAAGATGAAGCGACATCCTCTTCCACCAGACTGCTCATGTTTCTGGATAATCTGACAGAGGTGAAGCAAGATCCAATTAGTTAAACACCTTCAGGCCTTCACAATCTGTACTGTAGAATATAACCTGAATATAGCTACAATGATCCGACCACATCACCCCCATCCTCCACGATCTCCACTGGCTCCCCATCAGACACAGGATTCATTTCAAAATATTACTCATCACCTTCAAAGCCCTCGACAACCTGGCCCCACCCTACGTCTCCGACCTCCTTCACCACCACACGCCTACCCGCCGTCTCTGGTCCGCAGACGCTAACCTCCTCCAACCCATCAAAACCAAGCTCTGGACCCGGGGTGACAGGGCCTTCACTGCAGCCGCCCCCACCCTCTGGAACGCCCTCCCCAGCCATATCCGTCAGGCAGACACTCTGTCATCCTTCAAAAAAGCCCTCAAAACCCACCTCTTTAGCTTTGCTTTCAACCATGAAGTACATTTCTCTCTCTTATTTCTTTATTTTTTCTCTATTAAAGTTGTTTTATTGTGTATTGTAAAGCGTCTTTGAGCACTAGGAAAAGCACTATATAAATCTGATGTATTATTATTATTATTATTATTATTATTATTATTATTAAATTCGGTTCAGATAAAGTGATAATTATTTTGTCACTCTCAAGGTACAACATTGACAACTACAGTAGAGGGCAGCCATGCCCCCTTTGGCCAGTGGGTGTGGGGAGTAAATCAGGTCATCCTTAGCCCTTGTGTTGCAGGGTTTACCGGTTCCTACGGTCTACCTACGGTATATATATATATATATATATATATATATATATATATATCCACTGTGTGTGTGTGTGTGTGTGTGTGTGTGTGTGTGTGTGTGTGTGTGTGTGTGTGTGTGTGTGTGTGTGTGTGTGTGTGTCAGACTACACCAAATACTTAGAGAGGTCTGTCTGAAGGCATTTATTACTCTACTACTGTATCTCTTTAACCAAATCACTGATCTCCTTTTAATAACTAATGTAATATTTGTTCACTTCCATTCACTGAGCCTCCCCTGAAACTACTTGGAGCCCCCCTGGGGAAGCCCGTCTCCCACTTTGAAAACCTCTGATTTAACTTAACTTAACTTAACTTTGAAAGTGTTCAAATCAACACTGTCAGTGGTTACGACTTCAGTCCAGTCAACTCTTTGTAACTTAGAAACATTTTAAAACTTAACAGTGAAACTTCCTACTTTAAAATCTAGCTGGTAGATGAAGCTACTCTACAAATAAATAAATAAATAAATACACAAGTCAATAAAATGTTCATTATCGTCATATTATTATTATATGCTTGAAACCAGTTAGTAGTAGAATCAGTGACCATCGGTTACCTGCTCACCTGTCTGTCCGTTTGCCAGTCGGCTGAATAAAGCTTCTCTACGCTCTGCAACTTTCTTCTATGTAATCTTCATATAATCTTCATATAGACCCTTTTCATGTTTGTAAACAGCGATTACGATCCGGACGCTCCTCCACGTATTTTAAAGCTTTGCCAGCAACAGACAGGTTACCTTACAAAAAAATAAGCGAACTCTTTCAATGGGGTGAGGTTTCCTGACCCGTACTCACTGTCAGGATGGGTCTAGGATCCAACTACATCACAAAGTTGCAGTGCCGGACATCGTCATATTCTTAGTTGGTGTCCAGCGTCTATACGGCACAACACGTCTTTTTCCTGTATTCCGGGGATCTCTCTAGTCCTGACTTCACTTGCTTCCTCAGAGTTTTGGATCCCGCGATGCGTGCACAACTAACCCTGTGACGTCCACTCTAAATGGATCTATGTAGTAAGGAAGAACTTCAGAGGTGTGTGTGTGTGTGTGTGTGTGTGTGTGTGTGTGTGTCTGTGTGTGTGTGTGTGTGTGTGTGTGTGTGTGTGTGTGTGTGTGTCGTGCGCGTGTGTGTGAGTCCATGTGCTTATCTGTGCACGGAGGCAGGCAGTGTGTCATAATATCCCGAGGATGATGAGAAGCAGATAGAGGAACGAGAAGAGGCCCCAAGGTGTCACAACTCAAACAATCTCCTTTCTTTGTTCCTTCTTCTAATCCACCCTTCCTCTTTTTAATTTCAACTCTTCTTGAACCTCTCCCCCGTCAGTTCAGACTTGCCTTTGCTACCACTCTGTCCTCTCTCCTACCTGCTCCTCTCACCTTTTCTTTTGCACCACATGTTTAAAAAAATGCATTAAACATGGGTAATTTACAGCAGGGCGATGTGGGAATTTAGGATCATCATTTAGGATTTAATCATGAGAGAGATAACGAGGAAAAGAGTGAAAGAGGGATACAAAGTATGGAGACAAGATAGATGGGTTTGTATCCTGATCTAGACTTGGACAACTATTTTGAATACCATATCAGTGGCATAAGGCAGTGGTTCCCAACCTGGGGGTCGTGACCCCCCAGGGGGGTCGCAAGATTATTTTGGGGGGTTGCGGGTGGCTGCCCAAAAATGCAACAAAAAAAAAATCCATTATATCTCCCGTGCAAATTATATAGTGTAGTCATATCATATGAGATATAGGAGGTATAATGGAAAATTATTATTATTATTATTATTATATGCGTTTTTAAATACATAAAAAAAAACGCGACCCCCCATGGACGGTGGGGGTCGCGGATCATTGTAAGTGTAAGGGATCATTTGATCCCAGGCCCAGGCAAGATACACAGTGGCCCTGTGAAGAGGCTCTGGGTTATGGCCCCCCTTAGCTCTTGGGCCCCTGGGCCTGGTAGGCCTGTTCAGTAATACATCCCTGGGTTAACGTTAGGCTATGTTAGCGTGTCTGTGTCTTCTTGTTCTGTTCTCTCTCCCCTCTTCTCCCTCTCTCCTCTCTCTCCTCCTTTCTCGCTCTCCTCTCTTCTCTCTTAAGCCCCGCCCACACATGACCCGCGGTAAAACAGCTCTGTGCCGTTGTTTTCTATGGGGAGAGTGCTGCCTCCCAACTAAGCGGCAGCGCTACCCTTGGCGTCGCACACCACTCGAATTTGCCACCCGTGCGCTGAGGTCAAAGTTCAAATTGTGTAAACTTTGACCTACTTACTGCTGACCTTTCTCCGCTCTACCTCGTGGTGACAGAAGAGAAGGTGACTTATCATGTGAATGCAGCTTCATCTTCATCTGCTCTCTCATCTTCCCTCTCTTCTCTTGCTTGTTTTTACCACGACACTGGGCCATCGACCCTGCCGGGGTCATGAGATGAAAAATGTAGGACACTCACTCAGTCATGGACGTTTAGTGAGGTTAGTGGTTAAAGGGCCTGGTTATAGGTAGGGATAGGAAGGTGGTAGAATGTCAGGATTCAAGGGGTGAGTGTGATTAGTGGCTAGGCGGGTATGGGTGGTGTTGCTTGTAAGTTGTTTGATTCTGTTGATTGATTGTGCTTATAGCTGGCTAGACACATTCTCAATAAAGTCCTTTTGAGACATGATTGTGAATTAGGGCTTGACTTGTCTGTGTGTCTTCTGGTGGACCATACATCATCACATGAGACACAATGGGGAAGTTCAGTCCCATCCCAAGTGCTGTTGTGGCAACCACAACTCTGCAGTTCCCTTTTCCATTAGTGAAGAAATCACTCTGTTCTTGTTATTATGTGTGTGTCATGTGTCACAAAGGTGTTTGTGATCTCCACTTTGTGAATGAATCTGATGAAGTCTGCAAAACGCGTAGTTCTTAATAAATCATCTGTTTTTGATAAGTTTGGTCACCGGCTTTGTTTGGGAGTGTGCGGTCTACATTATGGACTTGTTCCTGATTAGTTCATCTTTTATATAGCAATAATATTATTATTCGTGTTGTCAAAAGCCCCACTAAACTCACTGTAATTCTCTTTTCATTGAAATAAAATCTTCGAGGACTGAAACAGCAAAAGATTCATATCAGTTTAGATCATCAAACACTTTGTCCCCAGCTGCATCACAGCTCAGCTTCAACACAGTCAGAGCAGTGCAGTATTAGTTATATTCAGTGATATCAGCATTCAGCTCTGCTGTGTGCCTCTCTATGGCCAGCAGATAGAGCTGTTTTCTCGAGGTGGCAAACATTTGTGGGTTTGCCTGCATTGGAACGTGTTGTCCGTCCCCTGAATGATGTTATAAAAATTTAAAAAATCCTTCTCAAACCTACTAATGCCAGGCTACATGTTACTTATTCCTTCTCAAACTACTTCCTACATGGTGCTACTCTAGTCTATCCAAATATCTTAGCTGTCATTGATTGTGTGTCATAGTTGTTTTTTGTACTGTTGACAAAATGTGATATTGTAAGTCGCTTTGGACAAAAGCGTCTGCTAAATGACGTAATGTAATGTAATGTAATTCAGACGTAATGTAATGTAATTCAGAGATACAGTAGTTTGGGGAAATTTGACAGTTTTTCCCACTTTCCCCAGTCAGAAACTTAATGCCTTCAGACAGACAATTGTTATGTATTTGGTGTAGTCTGAACTATGGGTGCATTCGGAAATAGCACTCCAAGCACCTAGAGCACACACTGGATCGTTCCTAAATTGGGATTGCCGTTGTAATGTTCGCACTCTCATTTCAGTGTAGAGCATCAGAGTGGGTTTACGAACACACCCTATGTCAAATAGTAATATCAGGCTATCTTGGCTCAATTGTTGAGTGTCTATTGGATCAAATAACAATCAGGATCCAATAAGCATCCAGGAATTGAGCGAGGGGAGCTCCTTGTCTCATGCTTTGTCTGGGGGTAGGCCCTCTGAAAACCTCTGACGTACATGTATACTCTTTAGGGCTGTCCCAAACGATTATTTTCTTATCGATTAATCTAACAATTATTTTTTCGATTAGTCGATTAATCTAACGATTATTTTTTATTTTATTATATAACAATAAATTTACCCAAAACAAATAAATAACCAAAAACTTCTCAATTTCAGTATTTTATTTAACCATCTCATTCTCTTTAACAGTCCAACATAAAATCTCTCAAATAAAATTAAAGCAAGAGCTTGTCCTCAAATAAAATGAATATAGTGCAATTCAAAATAAAATAGTAGAATAAATTAAATTCAAGTCACTTTCAGGAGGAATACCATAAACCTTGTACAATGTCAACTGAGTTTAGCAGCAGTCCAACATAAAATCATCATCTTACAGTACAATGGTGTGCAATTTTCAGTAACAGTGCTCAAGACAAATGCTCCATGTAAGATGGTCACACATCATCCAGACACAAGGCTGTCTGAAGCATCCACACCCAACATGGGGCTTGGCTTGCACCAACTGGTCTTAACTATGCCTGGTCGTAACTCCTACGTCGGTTAAGACCAGTCTTTAGAGTGGACTATTGCATCAACAGGGCTATTACGTCTGGTCTTAACTACGCTGGTCGTAGCGATGCGTCCATGTGAAAGCATGGGAATGCCCACTGGAATGCGGCACGCAACCTGTTTAGAAGAGTGTGCTGACGTCAAATGACGCTGCGCTGATGGGTAAGCGCTAATGTTAGCGGCTAACTGTTACTTGTCGTTACTTTAAATGTCAGTAAAACGCCACTGAATGACCAAATTGATTTAACTTTTAACCATTTCTATTTCCACTTTCCATACGGACCCCCAGTATTGGTTAGTTGTTTATAATGTGACTATATTTATAACGTTTATTTATAACGTACTCCGGTTTCCAGTTTATAACTCGGGTCTACAGCACTGAGCTAAATAAAAAGGGTCTACAGCCAGAGTGCTGAGGGGTTGTAGCTATTGCGCAACACACAGATTCAGCAATACGTTATAACGTTATAAATATAGTCACGACGTTAACAACTAACCAATGCTGGGGGTCCGTATTGAAAGTGGAAATCGAAATGGTTAAACGTTAAATCAATTTGGTCATTCAGTGGCATTTTACTGCCATGTAA
The DNA here is from genome assembly GCF_964638095.1 of Poromitra crassiceps. Taxonomy (NCBI): domain Eukaryota; kingdom Metazoa; phylum Chordata; class Actinopteri; order Beryciformes; family Melamphaidae; genus Poromitra; species Poromitra crassiceps. The sequence continues at coordinate 42,933,852 of NC_139634.1, read as the reverse complement.
AGTAACGAGTGTGACGATTATGACGCGTCGAGGCACGTAGCGTGCGTCGACGTAATTACGTAGTCGACGTCATCGATTACGTCGACTCGCTGGGACAGCCTTAATACTCTTTGCTGAATCGCCGGCAGGTGTGTGTTAAAACTCTCTTTGTTTGGCAAATTGTTGCCCCAAGACATCAGTCAATTCAGAGAGTGGATTTCATATCCAGCTCAGAGAAAACACACACACACATAATTGGTATTTATATATATATATATATACCAATTATGTGTACACAGTCACAGTTTGTTTTGGCACTTGATAAATTCCTTGTGAAAATGTACCTGTAATAGAGGTCTTAGTCCACTAGGGGGAGCAGTCTGTCCAAGCGACACGCTGGGCCGGAATGTGTCTGCATTTCCCTCTGTTTCTGGTCCTCAAACTTTAATGATATCTCACAGATGGGAACAAGAGGGAGCAAACCTTGAATGAGGTGATAACACAGACGGAAGTGTCCTGCTCGGTTATCAGGTCTCCCACACCTTCTTAAACATCTAATTCAAGGAATTTTGAAGGACTTTCCAGGCCCAATTCCCTCAAATTCAAGGAGACAACACGGCTTTGTTTGATATTTGGATAAAGGTTAATTACTGTTCCAACACTGAGAATGTTTCTGATGAGAGCTAGCAGCTTCACAGAAGCTCACATGCAACAATTAGAGAGAGAGAGAGAGAGAGGGGGGGGGGGTGCGTGTGTGTGTGTGTGTGTGTGTGTGTGTGTGTGTGTGTGTGTGTGTGTGTGTGTGTGTGTGTGTGTGTGTGTGAGTGAGAGAGAGAGAGAGAGAGAGAGGGGTGTGTGTGTGTGTGAGCACTTCTCAACTGTGTTGAGTTACAGGAGACTGTGGGGTCTTCTATGCCTTCAATTTCTATTCTTGCACAAAATATGTAAATTCAAGCACTTTCAATGATCCATGTCTATTCATGTATATTCATGTATATTCATGTCTATTTTCAAAAACTTTCAAGATTTCCTTTCTCAAATTCACAAACAAGGATTTCAAGTACCTGAGTGAACCCTGTTATAAGAGTGGAGACAGAAACACTCGTAACTTCCAGTTCAGTCAAATTTGTGAAGTGGGAATCTTTTGATTATGTTGAAGAAATTGAGGATTTTTCTCCCCAATTGTACTTGGCCAATTCCCCCTGCTGTCCCGGTCGTTTTTCCACCCCCTCTGCCGATCTAGGGAGAGTTGTAGACTAGCACCATGCTTCCTCCGATGCATGTGCAGTCGCCAGCTGCTTATTCTCATGCGACAGCAAGGAGTTTCACCACCAGGACGTAGTGTGGGAGGCTCACGCTATTCCCCCCAGTTACCCTCCCCCGGACATGTGCCCTGACCGACCAGAGGAGGCGCTATTGCAGTGACCAAGTCACACCCTTAATCCGTATTTCCACTCGCAGGCACCGCCAATTGTGCCTATATGGACACGCGACCAAGCCAGAGGTAACACACAGAGCTCGAACCTGTGACACTCCTGTTGGTAGGCAGGCTACACTACCCCAACGCCCAAGCAATTGAGAATCAAAGTTTTACTGTTTGATTTTCAGTTGAAATTTTGAATTATATTTAGACAAATATTAAAGAGTGAACAGATAGGGAACTGAAAGAATGACAAATACTGTCCACTTCCTCACTTTTATACACACAACCACACAATATACTGTACATGCAAATGCCACATGCAGACCTTTCAAACAGCACGTAATATTTGAGTTACAACTAACACTCACACACACTCCACTTTTGGATAATTTCCCATCTGACTTGTCAGCTTCATTATTTATTTTTTTATTTTATTTGTTGTTTTTTTGTCTTGGATGGAGGCTGGGAACATTCCGAACTGCTCTTCGCACACCATGATGTCAGATACGAGTGGGTTAAATACGGAGATGAGTTGTTGGTTTTAAACCCCCCCCCCCCCCCTTCCCACCACCACAGACCGAACCTCAGAATCACACTGGCGTGTTGCAACACGCTGGCTTCTATGGCTGCCAGAAGAATCTGGATGGCAACAATTAGAGAGAGAGAGAGAGAGAGAGAGAGAGAGAGAGAGAGAGAGAGAGAGAGAGAGAGGGAGAGAGAGAGAGAGAGAGAGAGAGAGAGAGAGAGAGAGAGAGAGCGGGGTGGAATGCCTGAGCACTTCTCAACTGTGCTGAGTTACAAAGATACACATATACAAAGATGGCTCATGAAGCTTCATTTCACTTACACCCACTTGGAAGGTGATTTTAAAGTTCAGCACGAACCTGAAGCTATTGATAACTGACTCAGATTCTGCTATGTTTCAAAGGGAATCGGCTTCTTACATGGGGACGTATCATAATTGACTACGGTACTCTGATGTAGTTTCAAACCCGACACCCATCTTGGTGCCTTTCATCAGCAGAGGAGGGATTGTAGTCTGACCTAGATGTAAAATATAGGGTTGAAAGTGGTGACTTGAATGTTAGCTGTCACTGCCTTTACCCAGAGAGATGGAGACCACCTCCTCACTCCATGGGGGAAGCCAGGCAGCGTGCAGGTAAAGTCCTGCAATACCTTCACATGCATTAGAAGAGCTTTTGGAAAGCCATTGTAGCTCATTGGTGTCATTATTTGAACCATTGTGAAAAACATTTGATCAGTTTTCACAGAATCAGACAACTTACAGAGCAGGACACACACACACACACACACACACACACACACACACACACACACACACACACACACACACACACACACACACACACACACACACACACACACACACACACACACACACACACACACACACACACAGTTTTGCAGCTGCTTTTGTTTATTGAAAGAGAAGAGAGAGCATTTCTTTGACTTATTCATAGTTAGGAATACAGCAAATTCCTATATTAGCTGTGTGCATTCCCACAGCTAATATGTCTCTTGTTGTTTTTTTGCACTCATATGCCCTGCTATATTTGTACTATGTTGTAAACGGAGTCCACAGCACAAGAATTTCACACGTGATACTTGTACCATGGAGTGACAATAAAAATCTTGAATCTTGAATCTTGAATCTTGAATACTGTAAATCCTCTAATAGTGGCCAGTAGCTATTCAATTAAAGGCCGGCTGCAAATAAATAAATAATAATACAAATAATAAATAATATGTAGCCTATGTAACAAACAAAGCCATTGTTATTTCAAAGTGTGACTCACATTTTAAAGTGTGAGGTGTGTATTTGCTGTGATGACACTGTGATTCGATTTTTTGAAGCTTATTTAATGATTCTTTCCAATTTAATTTTAATCACAATTAATCACAGCAATTACATTTGGTTCACAATTAATCACAATTAATCACAAAAAAAAAAAAAAAAAATATGTTTTAAAGCCCGTACCATATTCAATTACACTGTAAGTCAACAGTATGATTGTTAAGAGTAATAGAGTAATCATAAAAGAGTAATCATAGCATAATTATAGAGAAAAGGAATCAAGACTTGAGATACTTTGATCGCTCAGTGTTCACCCCTGGTAACACCCTTTTACACTGTAGATTAAACAGCAACATCAGAGGACATGGAAACCTGGAATTGACGTTCAGTTTGAAAAGGAGAACTGGGTGGGATCGTGCTGTCATTGATGTGGGCTTGGAGCAGTCCAGTGGAGAAGGATGCATGAAGCAGAGATGAAATGTAGATTCTGTATGGTTGCTGCATAGAACTCACCCTCGAAATCAAGATGTAGGATTGAGCTTTGCACATTGTGTGCATGGGTGAGCGGGAGCTCCCTGGTCAGATAGTGACTGACCCAGGCGGTGACGTCCATCGCAGTTAGATCCTGAAGCTTTCACGATGCCTCTTAATCGCTGAACAGATTCTTCTCTTAATTTCACTTTTTATGTCGTCTTTATTTGCGTTTACAAAGGGTGAGAAAGCAAAACTTGCCCCACCGTCGATGTTGACTGTCATATCACCGATGCGTGCATAGCAGGAATTGGAGGTGGTGAATTGTCCCCCGCCGTTATTGTGCAACTGCATGGTTTTCCTTAGATAGATGCCTGTCAGTGACACGTCAAATGAACCGTTGTCATAGATGGTTCCAAGAATCGTAGGAGTCTCCGTAGACCAACTTCCCACCACCTTGACTGTGGCTCCCCTGAACCTGGTTGTGACTGAGTTACTGCCAAACTTCTCTGAGGGTGTAGGTATGTAGGCACTGGTGACTCTCATTCCACCAAACTCATAGTGCACGGTTGCGATACCGACGTTGAGAGAATCCTTGAATTTTGGAAGATCCAGGTTCCATACCTTTTGCTTTATCCACTGGTTTCCGAGTTGGCTTCCATGTTTGAGTGCCTCTTGGGTAGTAGTTTCTCCATAGGAATGAACAGTAAGGATCAACAGCAACACAAGGGATGACAGCATTCTTGCCTCGATGGTGGAGTGTCAGTGTGTGTATAATGTGCAGTACAGTGCCACATTTATATAGTGACGGCTTCACTGGAATTCTGTTGCTAGGCAACAATATGAAAACACTGCAAGTTGTGTCAAGTTGATTGTGGTGATTCATACATGTGTTGATACAAACCCCACACACACACGCACACACACACACATACACACGCACACGCACACACACACACACACACACACACACACACACACACACACACACACACAAACGCTTCCAAGAAAAAAGTGATGAAAGGGAAGAACCAAGAAATAACAGGGAATATCCACCTTATTTCTAGCTGCCATGATGTCACAGTGCTTCCTCCGCTTCCGGTGTAATAGACTGTTTTACTTCGTTTCGAACTCAAGCTCTCACTCTAGTGCCATCTTCGCTATGCACGCAGCCACCGGAAGAATATTATTTTTGCTCCAAAAATGATCTTTATAAAACCAAACCACCCACCGACAGGTGGCGTGGTAATCCTGGGACTGAGGCGGCCACCCACATTCCTCTCCCCGTGACAACGTCACGTCCGCCCAGATCCCAGGAGGCCACTGCTTCGTTCTTCCAGCCCGCTGAGGACATATTATTCAAAGCTCCGTGTGCTTAACGTTACTTAACGTTTGCGCTCTCTAGCCGAGCTAATTCCGTCTTATTGCCCGACTAAACAAGGCGTATGTGGACGAGATTCTTCAGGCTTCGGGGACCCGTTCCTGCATCTCTTCACCAGCAGCGACGGATGAGCTCATCAAAAGCTAAGGGCGCCTTGCCTTTTATTGTGTTGTTAGCACATTCTGCTTAAGCTACCCCGGCTGGGGTAACGTTGATTCTGAGAGTATTAACTTGAGTGTGTTGCCGCTCTGTTATTAACTAGATAGTTAGCTTGCATCCGTGCGAATAGCATCTTGCCTTATTGTGCGTTAGCACATTCTGCTTAGGCTACAGCCGTGTAGCTGGCTGCGTTCACCCCGGCTGGGGCAACGGTTGAATTTGAGCTCGAGTGCGTTGCCGCTCTCAGTTCTTACTTGTGCTGCCTTCCCTTCGGATCAGGCTATTAACCGCTTCGTTACCGTTGCATGTGCATGTTCGCTAGCCTCCGGGTGGCTTACTGCATAGCTTCTGCACGCCAGTTACTAGCTTTCTTACGGTACTCCCGCTAGCCGGGTACCGCCTGCGAGAGCTTGCTGCTGGTTAGCTTGTTGTTCTCATGCTATGAGCATGGAGAAGGGAGAGTCAGCGAGGGGTTGCGCCGTGTCCAAGGCTACGTTGGCCAACTTTGACCGGCACGATAGCTGCGTGTTCTGCCTTGGGCACGAGCACGCTGCACGGGTGCTGTTAAACCCTCGGTCTTGCAGCCTCTGTGCTACCTTCAAGTTAGCAGTGCTGCGACATAGAGCTACGCTCTTTGTTGAGGAGGACATTCCTCCCAGCGGTACGCCTCTCGAGAGGAGCGCGTCCGTTGGGTCCGACCACCCTGTTGTGGGTGAAGCCCCTGCTGCTCAGGGCCTTCAGGGCCAGTCCGAGCAGCCTGAGTTTAGGTGGGGCGATGAGCCCATGCCTCCATTCTTAGAGCGGGGTGAGTTCCCTACGTACGACACCCTGGTCGATACCCCCCAGGAGGAAACCCCCCAGGAGGAGGTTCGGGCTGGACAGGCTATGCGTTTCCCCCAATCCCCCTGATCCGACAGGTGTTGGACAGGGTGAGGGAGCAGCGCCTACGGCTTATTTTAGTGGCCCCCTTTTGGCCCAAGCAGATATGGTTTGCGGACCTGATCTCCTTGGCGCATGGTCCGTCCTGGGCATTGCCAGTGCGGGCGGATCTTCTATCCCAGGCGGAAGGGGAGGTACTCCACCCCTCCCCCAGCAGGTGGAAGCTAGCAGCCTGGCTCCTGAACGGGACCATTTGCTAGCCCAGGGCTTATTCAGAGTGCTAGGGCTGCTTCGACCAGCTCTCAGTACACATACAAGTGGCGGGTCTTTTTGCGTTGGTGCACGGACAAAGGCGTGGATCCAGTGAACTGTGGTGTGCGGCCAGTTCTCTGTTTCCTTCAGAGCCTGCTTGACGCGGGTCAGTCCCTGCAGTCTCTTAAAGTGTACGTAGCCGCGCTTTCTGCTTGCCACATGGGAATTGAGGGTAGCCCCGTGGGGGCGCTCCCTCTGGTCTCGCGCTTCATGAAGGGAGCGCGTAGGTTGCGCCTTTCCCAAATGGGACCTGGTCACGGTGCTGGACGGGCTCGCGGGTCATCCGTTTGAGCCCTTGGACTCCGTCGATTTGAAGTTTCTGTCTTTGAAGACCGCGCTGCTTCTGGCCTTGTTGTCAGGAAAGAGGGTTGGTGACCTGATTGCCCTCTCGGTGCAGCAGTCTTGTATGGTTTTCGCGGATGATGGGCGCAGGGTTACGTTGCAACCTAACCCGGCCTATCAACCTAAGAATATTAATGCCAGCTTTAGGTCTATGGTCATAGACTTGTCAGCATTCTGTCCTCCGCCGTTCAGTTCGGACGAGGAGCGACGTCTGCACATGCTGTGTCCCGTAAGGGCGCTCTCGGCCTACGTGGCCAGGACGCGCTCATTACGCACTTCAAACCAGTTGTTGGTCTGTTTCGGGCAGAGGGCCCAGGGCGGACCCCTTTCCAGGGCCGGTTCCAGAACAAGATGACTAGGGATGCATCCGGCCCGAAAAATTTGACATGTTATTTTACTAAAAATAATGCATTTTTAAGTGTGCAGCTGCAGCATTTATAAAAAAAAAAAAAAAAAAAAAAAAAAAAAACTTTTCAACTGAGCATGCAGACAATTAAAATAAGGGTGCAATGCATGCTTTTGCACCCCCGTAGAACCGGGCCTGCCCCTTTCCAAGGATCGCATATCACACTGGATAGTGGAGGCGATTGCTTTGGCATACTCTGTGGCGGGTTAGGTACCCCCGGAGGGTATCAAGGCGCATTCTACGCTTTGCGTTGCGAGGTCTTCCGCGTTATTGCGCGGTGTATCGGTGGAGGACATGTGCACTGCGCCCTCATGGTCCTCTCATCACACGTTTGTTAGATACTACAGTCTTGACGTGTCCGGTTCGCGTTTCGCACATGCGGTACTCTCAATGGCAAGAAGGTAGTGTCGTTGCCTCTCGGGTCGCTCTGAGGAGTGCTCCCGGCAGCAAGAGCAAGGGCGGTTGAATTTGGCACTAGAGTGAGAGCTTGAGTTCGAAACAAAGTAAAACATTAGGGTTGTGCTACAACCCGGGTTTTACGAGTGAGAACGAGAGCTCTCACTACCCAGCCTTGCTGCGTCGATGCGTCGTTGCGCAGGCGGGCTGGAAGAAGGAGTGGCCTCCTGGGATCTGGGCGGACGTGACGTTGTCACGGGGAGAGGAATGTGGGTGGCCGCCTCAGTCCCAGGATTACCACGCCACCTGTCGGTGGGTGGTTCGGTTTTATAAAGATAATTTTTGGAGCAAAAATAATATTCTTCCAGTGGCTGCATGAGCAGCGAAGATGGCACTAGAGTGAGAGCTCTCGTTCTCTCTCGTAAAACCCGGGTTGTAGCACAACCCTAACGTTTTAACTTGACAAAAAAAAACATCTATGAGGATTTTACAGCAGAACCATTCTGCTCTACAGCCGTGTCGTTTGGGTGCTGGGATATCGCAGCGGGCCATCATGCCCACAATTAGGGCTTTGCTATTCCAGCGCAAAACGGGCGCTAACACAAAATTACCGGCGTTGGGAAGATAGGGCCCTTACTCTGAAGGAGAAAATGTCCACTTAAATCTCAATTGAACTCTTGTTTTTATATTACCGTACGTGTATTTAAGATGTCGTTTTCATTTGGATTCTAGCTTTTCTAATTGTATTCCTGACAAATTTTGATAAAATGTAACTCGCATTATATACCGGTATTTAACTCATTGAGTGCCATGGACGTCCTTCGACGTCCAATTAAATAGTGACGTAGAGTGCCACGGACGTCCTTCGACGTCCAATGCGTTTTTTGACGGTGGGACGTCGATCAAAGCCTTCCGCAGCTCCTGTACAACTATAGTAGCTATTGGAGGTCTATAACCTATTTTACAGAACCCTTAGGTGGCGACAGTGCTCTCCAGATTACAGAAATGTCAGGAATACACAGCCTGAAATAGCCTTGATCAAAGAGAACCCGCTCATGCTGCAGTCCAGAGCCATGTAGATTGTTCTGGCTGCAACTGACGGTGCGTGCGGACACAGTCAATCCGCGCACACAACTGAGTCCTTCTGCCTCTGTCTGTCTGTCAGCATAGTTTCTCCACATGATTAGCCGCTAGAAAAGCAGCAGCGCGACACTGAAAAGCCAAACCTTTCACTGCAGTCCGCGTGTGGCTTCTCCATGTTGCGCTGCCTGGGAGGCGGCGCACCAAAAGCATTCCGAAAATAGACGCTTGGTGCGAGGCTGTGTGTTACTAGTGTGGGGAGGAGTTTTCAGCTGAGGGGGGGGAGGGGGGGTGGGGCACGCAGGGCAGGACACAACTACACCACATCACTACATCAGAAAATATTATCTAGAGTCAGTGAATGTGCTTGAAATGCTGCATTTCACAAAAGGCTGAATATCTCAGCTTATAATTTGAAATGCCTGAAAACGCTGAAAACAACCTATCTTCTCCGGCTCATAACTAAAGAACGGAAAATGGTATCAATAAACTTTTTTTTGCTGATGATACAATAGAGTCTCCTTGTTCTTTTTGCGTGTTCGGTGTTTACATAGTAATATCACACAATATTCTGTGGGCCTCGAGAAATCACTGAAAACGCTCTGAAAACTCTGGCACTGGGAGCGTCCGTTCTCCAAAAGTGGCTGGCACTCAATGAGTTAAGGTGCAAAATAACAAAACCGTCTCAACTTTTCTATATTCTTTTTGCCCCTGTAATTTGGATGTTGAGAAGCCTCGAGAAGCGGGAGGAGTTATTTATCATTGTTTCAGCACTTTTTTGAGTGTTGACTATACATGTATATGATTCACAAATAAATCCTGAGATAGTCCCACTGTAAACTAGTGTGAGTGTTTTCCATCTTGCTGCAATACCACAGGGTGCATCTCTGGGCCCTATCGTCCTACAGGTGCTATCGCTTGCGCACCGGTTTGCGCGCCTCTTATGCTATCTTCCCTGCATCTTCGGCAGGGACAATAGCAGTCCGCCTCGTGCAAATGCCAATTTGCGTTCCAGGTATTATGCCGAGTTTTGCATCCCCACCTCACGGGAGCATATTGTCTCAAGCCAGCAATATCAGTATAAACTTAGACTTGACCTAATTTAAATAATATGGCATCAGTCGACCCAGTAGCCTAGATAGAAAATCAAATAGTTGGTGAATAAACTTAGTCCTTAACTGCTGAGCGGGCTATCTCAAGCCAGCAGTATCAGTATAAACTTAGACTGGACCTAATTTAATAATATGGCATCAGCCGATCCAGTAGCTCAGATATAAAATCAAATAGCTGGTGAATAAACTTAGTCCTGAACTGCTGAGCCGGCTATCTCAAGCCAGCAGTATCAGTATAAACTTAGACTTGACCTAATTTAATTTAATAATATGGCATCAGCCGATCCAATAGCTCAGATATAAATTCAAATAGCTGGTGAATAAACTTAGTCCTGAACTGCTGAGCGGGCTATCACAAGCCAGCAGTATCAATATAAACTTAGACTTGACCTAATTTAATAATATGGCATCAGCCGATCCAGTAGCTCGGATATAAAATCAAATAGCTGATGAATAAACTTAGTCCTGAACTGCTGAGCGGGCTATCTCAAGCCAGCAGTATCAGTATAAACTTAGACTTGACCTAATTTAATAATATGGCATCAGCCGACCCAGTAGCTCAGATATAAAATCAAATAGCTGGTGAATAAACTTAGTCCTGAACTGCTGAGCGGGCTATCTCAAGCCAGCAGTATCAGTATAAACTTAGACTTGACCTAATTTAATAATATGGCATCAGCCGATCCAGTAGCTCAGATAGATTTTAGCTGGTGAATAAACCTAGTCCTGAACTGCTGAGCGGGCTATCACAAGCCAGCAGTATCAGTCTAAACTTAGACCTAGACTACCTAGACCTGAATTAGCAGTATAATATTAGTCATCCTAAATAATCCTAATAAATTTTGATTTGACCTAATTTTATTGTTGTCTATAGAGTTAGTTCCACCTCTGCGCAGATTCCCCCGCTCTCTTCTCTCTCTCCCCCTCAGGTGTCCTTCATTGGCCTGACGTACACCCCACCGCTGCAGCCCTAGGTCCGGCCGTCATCGCCCTAGCCACCTGTCGTCACTCTAGGCCATCTACCCACTACTCCTTCTACTGTCTGACACCCCGGGCTCATCACCATCACCGACCCCTATCCTCATCATCCTGGTCACCTGCTTGCCTAAGGAAAGGGGGGGGCGGCCCCCCCCCCCCCCCCCCCCCCGCCGCCGCCTCATCATCACCTCCAACTCCTATCCTCCCCTCCTCTTAATCATCACCTCCGACTCCTATCCTCCCCTCCCCTCCTCTTAATCCATGTCACCAACGCGGACTCATGGATTCCTCAGATCATCCTCATGGAACTCCCAATCTTGTTACCCCTTTTTTCACCTAGCTAATTAACTAGTATTCTCTAAACCTACGAACACTTAAAGACTACATTTTCTATTTCTTTTTGGACTCTACTTTTTAGATTTTCAACTCCCTTCCCTGATCTTAGGATAATTTAAAAATTACATTTTTATATCCCTTCTGTTGGACTCTTTTTTACATTTTCAATTTTCTGTTCTCTTGTAAATTTTATTTCCATAATAAACCATTCACAGAGTTTCATTATCAGAAACTCTGTGCATGGTTTAGCCCGGCATCTCTCGGCCTGTCTCGGAGGGGAGTCCCCGGATGGGGGTCCGCTGCTGTGGCCTGGGTGGGCCCGTCCCCCGCGTGGCCTGCTCTCACGCTCTCAGTCACTATGCTGGTGGCTGGGGGCTGGGGGGGCGGGTCGCGTGGGGGCTGGGTCCGCTCGGGCCGCAGCAATGGGCCCCTAGCACAACGACCTCACAAGGTTCCTCCTCAGCCAAGTCACTGGGGCAATCCATGTGGCGATCCATGTGTGGATTGCCACCATATGGTGGAAAGGTTTTCTTGCGTTCACTGGGGGTGAGGGGGTGCCGCTGTGTCCCGGCCTGGCCTTCCCTCCCACGCCTTATGTGGGCGGGGGCCGGGTCGGGGGGCATCGGTGCTCTTCATCACTGGTCGAGGGCTGCCGGTTGGTTTAGAACAGCTTAGGTAGGCGATAGATTAGCTACAGCCTAAGGCTGACCTGTTATAGTGTTCAGGCTAAAATCAGACTAGAGCAGGGTAGGATAGGCCAGATTAGGCTGTAGATTAGCTAGATACTATGTCCCAGTTAGCTCTGGTTAATGCTTAGAGTAGTCAGTTGTCTGATCTTCTCCCCCCCCCCCCCTCTCTCTTTCCCCCTTCCCCCGCTTCTTCCCCCTTCCTGTTCTCCTCTCTTTCCATGCTCTTTCCTCCCCCACATCCCACCGCCCCCCCCTCCCTTCTCCTGCTCTCTCCTCCTTCTCCCCCCCTCTGCTCCTTCTCCTCTTCTCCCCTATTTTCCTGAATCCCTGCCACTTCCTGCTCTCCCTTCTCTCACATTCCCCCTGCTCTCCTTCCCCTGCACCCTCCCACCTCTCCTTCTCTGCCTCTCTCCTCCTCTCTGTCCTCCCCCCTCTCTCACATTCCCCCTGCTCTCCTTCCCCTGCACCCTCCCACCTCTCCTTCTCTGTTCTCTCCTCCTCCACATTTCCCATTTTCTCCCCACCCTCGCCCTAATCCGGGCCCGTATCCTACTCCCTCCCTCCACCCTAGACCCTACCTCTACTCTACCTCCCCTGTACCCTTCCACCTCTCCTTCTCTGTTCTCTCCTCCTCTCTGTCCTCTCCCCTCTCTCACATTCCCGCTGCTCTCCTTCCCCTGCGCCCTCCCACCTCTCCTTCTCTGTTCTCTCCTCCTCTCTGCCCTCTCCTCCCTCTCACATTCCCCCTGCTCTCCCTCCCCTGCACCCTCCCACCTCTCCTTCTCTGTTCTCTCCTCCTCCACATTTCCCATTTCTCCCCACCCTCGCCCTAATCCGGGCCCGTATCCTACTCCCTCCCCTCCCCCAACCCTAGACCCTACCCCTACCCTGGCTCTCCCTCCCCTGCACCCTCATCTCTCCTCCTCTGTTCTCTCCTCCTCCACATTTCCTATTTTCTCCCCACCTCCCCCCTCTCCTCCCTCCTCCCTCTCCCTCCCTCCTCCACTCTCCTGCTTTCTTCAAATGTTCAAATGTTATCTTTATTCTGTATATTCTTGTTACTGTGTGTTAGCTAGAATCAGCTAGACATACTTTCTGTGAAGCCCTCTGAGACATGCTTGTGAATTAGGGCTATATAAATAAACTTGACTTGACTTGACTTAATGATTTATACTGTTTAAACTGTTTAAAAATGATATAATTGTCTGGGTAGACGTGACCTCCCTGTTTTTAAGTTAAAACCGCCCCGAAATAGGGTGGGGATGCAATTCTCGGCGGGGGTGCAGATTGGAGGCATGCCAAATCATCTGTGCCCTGCAAAATGGCAGTGCAAACAGGATTTGGGCGGTCTTAAACACCAGAATTATTCACAGATGTGGCCAGGCAATGCCTGGGCGTTACATCAATCAAACCTATCAGATTCCCATGTCGCAGTCCCTTTAATACAGTTTACTCAATGCATGCTGTAATTCATGCGTATTTGGATAACTCACAACAACACATCACCTCATACCTGTTAAAAACATCTGTGATTTGATGCAATTCGGGTTCTTTTGTTGACTGAACAATAAAAACGTGTTTGCAGCGAGGAAACAGGAGACAAGAGAAAAGATGGGAGGATTTAGAGTGGACTAAATTAAAACTCGGTGAAACAGTGAGAGAGATGGAGAGAGCTTGTCGACAGATCGTCTGTGGTGCCCCAACGACCCTCCGGGTTATGGGATAGGTGAAGGTGAATATTGCAAGTAGGCTACAATGTCCAACAGGTTTTCTCAATTAATTTGCCATTACCCCCTCTTTGCGATGTGATAAAAGTTTCTCGCTGAATTATAGTTGATTGCCTCACTGAATTATCTGCTAATACCCAATTTTAGCAGCAGAATTTGATGTCCTGGCGTGGCACCTCCATGCATAAACCAAAAGGAATTCCTCTGCACTGCGCAGTGGGGCATTTTTGCGCTAAGAGATGCTTTTCAGAGCTCTTAGCGCAAATAATTGGGCGCATGTCGAAAATAGCAGAATGCTGTGTCCTGCTTTGACATGTGGCACACCTACCTGATGCAAGCCCAGTATGATCATAACGAGCATAGAGGGTTTAGCGTAGCAAGGAGAATACGAGTGTGCTTAAGCACGCCCCCAGTTTGCGCTTCACTCGGCGTTAAACACACGCAAACGCTAAATTAGCGCTCTTGCGAAGATGGGGCCCTCTGTCTCTTATGCCTTCTCTTCTGCCTCTATCCCTTACAGGCAACCAGGCATGAGATGTGACGCCCACAGATCCACAGGTATGACATGCAGTGTCTGGACATGTTTGTGTTTGGAGCCGATGAGAAGGTGCACGGTGGCACGCCTCTCGAAAAGCTGTTATCACTTATACCCCCCCCCCCCCCCCCACAGACACACACACGCACACACGCACGCACATGCGCGCGTGCGCACACACACACACACACACACACACACACACACACACACACAAACAAACACTTCAGAGAAGTAATAAAAGGGATTTTTTGTGGAACAGCAATTGATGTACGAACCACAAAAACGTCTTTCCTATTCCCTGTTATTTCTTGGTTCTTCCCTTTCATAATTTGTTCTTGGAAGTGGTGTATGTGTGTGTTTGTTTGGTTCATATGAACAAATGCTGTATGAACCACACAGATTAAAGTAATTATTTTTAACATACTAAAAACATCTTGCGAAGGAAAAAGTCTTCAATTTAAACATCTGTGACTTATTGACACCTTCACTCTCCATCCTCCTTGTAGGTAACTGTGATGATTCAGCAGTCAACTGCTTGGATTAAATTGGATGGGGTAGGTTGTCATGTGCTAATGTTCTCCTATATCCACTGAGTTCCTGGCTTTTCCCATAAGTGGTTTGTTGGTCAGAAGAGGCTGGCTTAAAGGAATGCAAGGAACTCTTGCTCTGAAGCAGAAAATGAGCACTTTAATCTCAATTTAACTCTTGTTTTATATTACTGTACCTATGGTCCATGTATTTGGCGGCCATACGTTGTTCATTTTGAATAGAGGAAAGTCCTTTCCCGTTTTCTCTTTGATAATAAAAAACGGAAAACGAATCGTTATCCATTATCCAATTTAATTTGATGTGTGACAACCCATGTTTTACTTTTTTTTTACTCAGACTATGCCAAGCTGCACTACGCAGCGATCCAACTGGAAAAACGTCAATTTCTCAAGAAATTGACCATTATAAAACCACCCATTACGCCTGAAGGCGTCTTGGCGTTAGCTATGACGCAGCCATCCGCTCCGCCCCCATGGCTGAAGCCACGTCCACGTCCACGCCAATAGCCAACCCGCGCCACTGTTTTTTCTTTGCAACATGCAATTTATTATTAAATTATTATATTATTATTATTACATTATTAATAATTTATTTTTGAAATCCTATAAAAAATAATAATTATCGAACGTCCCTTGTAGTGAACATCAGTTCTTGGTTCATGTGAAAATGCAGAAAATGCAAACCATGGAGGTCCAGATGCTTTCAGCCCAAAAGGCTCCACATTTGGGGGCACCATTTGTGAGCGTTTCCATCTTGCTCATCCTCAGCCGATGCCAGCTCCTCTGAACTCTCAGCAGCATCCTCTACTGCACTGCTTCCAGACCCCCACTAGGGGTCGTCAAAGCTTCACGGGGGTCGCAAGGCCTGCTTGGTTTTAAGGGGTGTAAAAAAACATATACTAGAAATAGGGCACGCGTCGCACGCTCATTTCCAGTATTTCAAGCGTTGCGGTCATTATTTGGGTTAATTAGTTATCAATTGGCCTGTGCTGTTAGTATTATGCATTGAATATAATAGGCAAATATCCCCAAAAAATAACTTTGTCAGGGGTGATATAATAGGGGTCCCAGGTCATATTTTGTGCAAAACCTGTTCCTTATAAAGATCGTGATCCTGCCTGAGAAGATCATGATATGATATTTTTGCCATATCGCCCACCCCGGAGAGACTAACGGACAACCCTGCTGGCTGCTACGGAGAGGAAGGGCTGTGGAAAGTGCGATGAAGTGTGTGTGTGTTTTTGTGTGTGTGTGTGTGTGTGTGTGTGTGTGTGTGTGTGTGTGTGTGTGTGTGTGATCAATGCTGTCTGTCACATCTTCACATTTTGACTACAGTTGCAAAACTGTGGTCAAAATATAAAATTCTCTTTCTCCTTCAATCTCGCTCTCGGAATTCTGATAGAGGGCAACAGATACATTATAATGGCTTTCCAATCAGTCCCTATATTGTTGCAGTGAAAGTAATTGACATGTGCCATAGAAGTCAGCTGTGTTACGCACAAACCAATTACAATGTCCAAACGTTTAGCTTTGCTTTTACTGCTCCATTTATTGATCAGGCATATTTACACAGTTGCTTGCATCCAGGTAAAACATCATAATGACACAGGTAGCCTAACCAAACTTGGGCTACTGCTACACCTGCAGCAGTCCCATTGCAAGTAACTGCCACCTGGTGGTACAAAAAGTTTATTACACCAAAAATGGAACACCAAACCAAAGTGAAAAATGGATCTTACACATCACTGTACACTCATGTAGATAACTTGAAAAATAAAATAATAAAGTGATTGCCTCACTTTGACACAGCCATATCTGCAACCAAATGACAATAACATTTAATTGATCAACTTAACTATCAAGTTAGATGAAGAGATTATTCAATCATGCAGCCACAGCTTATTCATGTCATAGGTAATACTTGTTGTGACGTTGTCACGAATTTAATGGCAGTGACTAAATGGGATGCAAATTCATGGATATGGAAAAAGGTGACAGATAGACCTGGGTAGACACAAAATCATTCACTTAACACAAAGTTAAGTAAGTAATGGGTCATTTTGACCACTACATTCCAAACGCTATAATCTCTCATTATAAATACCCAATTGAGAGAATAATGCATTGATTGTGTTATCTTTTAAAAGACTAACAATAGACAATAGACTAAAACATCTGTCTACAACCCTGGAAAAATGAACGCCTCTGGTCTTTCTCTGCATAATATTTTGGGTATAATATTTTCTTTGCCTTTTGTGTCATTCATATAAAAAAAACTATTTTAAATGACGAGACACTTTTAGGAAAAGTCAGGTACCAGAACAAGGGTTCATCTTTGTATTATTTAATACATACATATCCATTTCAAAAAGGTCAAAAATGACCCTTGTGGTCTTTCTAGTGTTAAGTGTCCTATCTTGAGATAAGAAAAAAGTGACTGTCACCTAAAGGTGACTAGTTTGAGAGATAAGCTTGCTCCCCCTGCAGACAGTGGAGGTGCTCTTCAGCAGGTTCGATGCAACGGTGTCTCTTCAGATAAGATGATCGGGTGAACATTCTCTTCTCTCAGCGGTCACACCAGTAGCCCGTTCCAGTGTGAATGCGTTTATGTTTTGTTAGGTTACCTGAGTCATTGAAACTACTCCCACATTGGTCACAGTGGTAGGGCTTCTCTCCAGTGTGAATGTGTTTGTGTCTTGTTACGGCACTGGACACACTGAAACTGCTCCCACATTGGTTACAGCGGAGGGCTTCTCTCCAGTGTGAACGCGTTTGTGTGTTGTTAGGGCACTTGACACACTGAAACTGCTCCGACATTGGTCACAGTGGTAGGGCTTCTCTCCAGTGTGAATGCGTTTGTGTGTTGCTAGGTGACCTAACTGACTGAAACAGCTCCCACACTGGTCACAGTGGTAGGGCTTCTCTCCAGTGTGAATGCGTTGGTGTGTTGTTAGGGCACTTGACACACTGAAACTGCTCCGACATTGGTCACAGTGGAAGGGCTTCTCTCCAGTGTGAATGCGTTTGTGTGTTGCTAGGTGACCTAACTGACTGAAACAGCTCCCACACTGGTCACAGTGGTAGGGCTTCTCTCCAGTGTGAATGCGTTGGTGTGTTGTTAGGGCACTTGACACACTGAAACTGCTCTGACATTGGTCACAGTGGAAGGGCTTCTCTCCAGTGTGAATGCGTTTGTGTTTTGTTAGGCTAACTAACTGACTGAATCTGCTCCCACATTGGTCACAGTGGAAGGGCTTCTCTCCAGTGTGAATGCGTTTGTGTTTTGTTAGGTTACTTAACTGACTGAATCTGCTCCCACATTGGTCACAGTGGAAGGGCTTCTCTCCAGTGTGAATGCGTTGATGTGCTTTTAGGTGACCTGACTGACTGAAAGATTTCCCACACAGCTGGCAGGAGTAAGGTTTCTCCCCAGAGTGAACTCTCTGATGAAGCTTTAAGCTATGAAGTCTTGTGAATGCTTTGTCACACTGCTGACAGCGGTGATGTTTGGCTCTGCTGGTGCCTCTCTGTTTCCATAAAGGAAGATATAAAGAAAGAATTAGGGCACAGAAACAGTGTGTGTGTGTGTGTGCGTGTGTGCGTGTGTGTGTGTGTGTGTGTGTGTGTGTGTTTTGCAACAACAGTGATATCTCTCTCACCTCTTCTGAAGAATTCATTTCGACAACGTTCCTCCCTCCTACGGCAGATGTCTGTCCTCTCACCAAGCAGCTCTGTAGGTACAGCAGGTTTAAATTAAATTAGTCTCATAAAAGTTCATTACACATTTTGGGTGTCAAACTCTTTAGGAAATTGTTCAAAATGTAATACTATGTTGCTTAAAATGTATTGAGATAATCACACTCAGGTTTGAAGGTATACAGATATTAGCAATCTAAAGGTTGAAGTGAGAATAGCAGAGGATGGTTTCAATGAATAAATGAAAGACAAAGACAAGACGTGTGTGACATAAACCAATGGTTCCAACAGCCGTTGTTTTTCAAAATAAGTTAAACTGAGTCAATAAGTTGGATATGAGAGAAGTTGGTGTTGCATCTAATAACAGAGCTCAATAGAGAGTGGGTGAGAGAGAGTTGTGCACATGTCACCAGATTCATCTAACCTTATCAACTCAGTAATCACTAATCAATAAACAAGGGAGATCATCACAATCGTCCAACAAGTTTTGAGGAGATATTCCATATAATTATGTGCCAAAGCGAAAAATGAGCTGCTTAGAGTTTAAAGGTAAATAAATTTAATAAGAAGTAATTTGTACCTGCGTACTTCACAGTTAACAAACAGTGTACATCTTCATATAGGTGATACGGGCAAGACACAAAACGCAACGCGTTTCAACCGTTGGTTTTCATCAGGCTGTATGGGAGGGCGTCGGCCACCGCACCAGGTTAAATAGAGAACATAGCCTATGTGGCACAGGTAGTGTGGAGTGACGTGAAAGGGGCAGAGCCCTGACGTCAGAGGAAATGGTCTGCTCTACTAGGATAGACAGAACTAGCAGAGATCCATACATAATGATATATTACAAAAATAATGCAAAAATAGGCTACATGTCACATCAATAATGCTGTAGGGAAATTACAGGTCCTATCATGTTGATGTTAATGCAAAACATATCAGCAAAATCACGCGAGGATATGGTGTAAGAATCACACAGAGCAATGCATATAATGAAAGGAAAATATAAATATAACATATCATGTTGATGTTAATGCAAAACATATCAGCAAAATCACGCGAGGATATGGTGTGAGAATCACACAGAGCAATGCATATAATTAATGGAAAATATATAAATATAACATAACAGTAGGCATTCCAGTACTACAGACTTCAAGATCTAACTAAATAAAGCATGCAAGGTCCAGCTCCTCATTAAGTCCGTTAGGAGCGGAGGTATACATATAATATCTATATATATCTATATATATAGATATATATCTATAGATATCTATATATCTAGATATATAGATATCTAGATATCTAGATAGATATCTAGATATCTATATATATATATATATATATATATATATATATATATATATCTATAACCTGTAGTTTCTAATGAGTAGGATGATTACTGTAGGCTATTCTATTTTTCAGCTGCTGGTATAGTTAACAGATATGAGCTTGTCAATATTTACAGGGAAAGCTTAGGAGTCTTTCCTACTGATCAGAGTGGGACTACTATCAACAATTCAGCAGTTTGTTCCTGAAACCTGCACATAAATCTAGCAGGTTTTAAAAGAGACATACATGAATGCATGTGTGAAATAACTGTTGACACCATGGAAGAGTGGCAGAAATAGCCAATGGATTCTGCAGGCTCAGTGGAACAGACCACAACTAATCACCTAACCTTTTGCTTTATAGGTTACTACCTCGTCTGTGGTCAGTCTTGCCAAAGTGATGCTATTGCAAGTAGGCTATTCTTGATCAAAGCCAGTGTTTTATTATCAAATGCAAACTGATGATCAAGCTGTACAAAGAAATCCTTGTACATGTAAGGCAACAATCAATTGTGTCGTATTAAAACACTATTTAAAAAATCAATCATGTCAAAAGAATCAGACATAGAGGTGTTATATATATATTGTTTTGATTGGCAGGACTCTGGTCCACTGAATATTTGAAGAGGCAGGTGATCCTCCTGCTGGAAATGTGGCAGAATCAGCAGCATGGAAGGTTCTTAAACACACACACACACACACACACACACACTTAATATATTTATTTATGTTCACATTTTACAAGAGAAATTCTTGAACACAAATAGTGGTAGATGCACATACAAGCTCAGAATCTCATTGACATGTCTGATCTGTCTATGGATACAGGAAGCAGCGTCTCCTCCATATGTGGCGGCTGCCTATTATCACAGATATCGAGCAGAATTTTGCTAATGCTTTAGCTTTTGGCTTTGGAATTCCTGCCATCTGCAAACCCCTTACAACTAGTCTGTGGACGTTGCCAAGGCTTCCAAATATAAACACAAGTAGTTTGCACTTGTACCCGAGTTGTTCAATCTCATTTTTGAGAGGTTGGTATTTTAAAACCTTAGCAAGGAATGTCTCCTCCAGACTATAGTCAAACGTACAGCCTACTTCAAAGATGGTGACTTCTCTGCTTTCTTCGTCAACAACAACAACATCTGGTGTATTGGCTGTCACAACAAGGTTCTTAAACACACACACACACACACACACAATGAGGAAGGGTTGATTTACTTGAGGGGTGACAAAGATGATTGATAAGAAACAGATGGTTAATATGTGATTTTCACAATTATGCCACCAGTGATCACATGTTATTTATCAGTGTTACAGACAGACCAGGTCACCACTTTATTTGAAGGGCAACAAACATGATGAAGTAATGAAAAAGTAATGCTTATTCATGATTACAACACTGAACACTGTACACTACTGTGACTGGTCGGTTTTTAGGCCTCTCACTGGCTCAGTCATGTGCTGAGCACGGTCGTTTGAGAGTGAAACCCTCTCACTGGCTCAGTCATGTGCTGAGCACACTCGTTTGAGAGACTGCACATAATGGTTGGCTAAGTGCCTTCTCTAAATGTAAGAAGACATTCAATGAGTTTATTTCAATCATCCTCCTAATTTACAACAGTAAGGAGCCGTGCAGACAGACGTGTGTATTTGAGCTGCCCGCGCCTTTCTGAAATTCATTCTCTATGGTAAGGATCAGGGCCGATTTTACACTTCATGGGCCCTGGGGCTGTTCATCTCTGCAGGGCGTTGGGCGCCGCCGGAAAAAATTTGAGTGTTTTTTTTAACCTTTTTTAGCCGTATTTAAAGGAATATCTCATTTTAAATCAACATTAGGATTATACTGTTGTGATGTCATTATTCAGTATCTTCTCCTTTTCTCACTAACTTTCATGTCACCACCTGCTCTCCTGTCAACATTCTAACTTACAAACACAAACTGTAGGTGATAGAGAATAAAATTCTATACATCCGCTAAATGTATATGTAAATGTATATCACAGCTTATCTAATACCAAATAAATTGAAGCCATGAGTCTAGGAAGATGTAACATAAAAGTATATTTAATACCATACATTCTCTGCAATATGTATATTGACAGAGGGCTTGAATCTCAATGTACACATGTCTGATTAATGTACAGAGTCAAATATTTAGCCAATGGCCGACAGTGTAACATAGATTTTATACCATAAGGAGAGGAAGAGGAAAGGCAGAGAGGAGGGTGGTGAATTGTGTGTGCGTTGCTCCAGTCTGACTGAGAGACTGTTATCAGTTGTTATGGAACATGATGCACTGCCCAAGGTTTCAGCAAATGGAGCAGTCCCTGCTATGGGTGAAATGTCATGGGTGAGATCTATGTGTCAAATGGCATGGAACTTAGCATAATTATGTGTATGCAAATAGCTTATTGGGAAATGCCAATGGAACTTATATTTTTCTCCAACAATCCACCCAATTGTTATGTTCATCAACTATAACAATAATAATTACAAAATTTAAGTTCACTATTCAATATAATGCTTGTATCTGTACTTAATTGTGGGCCGGGGGGGGGGGGTTGAAAACATAGGAAACATTAAACACTTGAAAAAAACACAGAATTTTTGATCAATATGCAGTGCAGCGCAGTCTCAGCTCATATCACAGCATCTCCATTATCTATTGGGAAGAGAAAACAAATCTCAGTGATACAAATAACAATAATACGTCACCACTGCGGCTATAATAATATAGGAGTGGGCCTTAATGTTAACTCTATATGGTTCAATGCAAACAGTCTAATTAATATCACTATATAATGCATTGAACTTAATATTCAGTGTGTTCCAAATCACACTTAAATCTTTTCCACTTTTGTAAAAGAACCTTCTTATATATATGTATGTATATATATAATTTTTCCAGTTTCACTTTATTCAACGCTTGAGTCCTTCGGACCTTCCTCTAAAAGGAATCATGTTATTTTCAAAGTATTCACAACAACAACAATATTTATCATCATGTGATGACTCTAGTTCATTCATTTATTTGTTTGTTCCTGGTGTTGTTGTTGTAATTGTTGTTAAAACTATTTAATAGCCCAACTCCATCGTAGTGGTTTAATTTCTTTTTGGGAACTATTTTATTCTATTTCTAGTTTACTTTAATATTGGTTTGTTTGGAATATAGAACTGAAACTTTCTAAAATGCAAAACAATCATAACATTGATTAACTAATTCATGGCCAAAGACGTCTTTGACGTGTTATCAGGAATAGCCCAGAGGGCCAATGACGTGTTTGACGTGTTTTTGTTTTTATTAGTACAGCGCGTAGTTCAAAGACTTCCCCAGCCTGTGACATGTTATCAGGTCCCTAGCCTCAAAGGCAAGCCGACAACACGTTATCAAACACATACCGCAGCTGTTGTTTTGAAATGGAAGAGGAGGAGAAAACGGAGAAACGCTGCCTGTTGCATAGAGGAGAAACGCCATTGAAACACCCCTCGGCGCGCTGCGCTGGTCGCCTCTGCTGCAGGGCGAACCTGGATTGAGTTGTTCGGGTAGTCAAACCAACATGATCGATCCGGTTCCAGCGCCTGGTCCCAAAGCCAAGCCGACCCCGTTCCTGTGTCGCAGCATTCGTCCCAGCCCGAACGAGAGGAGGAAAACGATGCAGAGGCAGAGGAGGCTAGACACTGATCTCAGACCAGTTTGGTGTTTCCCTCCTATGCTAATTTGCGGGGCGATCAGTAGTGTTCCCTGGGAAGAGGTGCGATCCAGCAGCAGCTGTGGACAGAACTCTCTCTCTCTGTGTGTGTGTGTGTGTGTGTGTGTGTGTGTGTGTGTGTGTCTGTGTGTCTGTCTGTCTGTCTGTACACTCACTCACACTGAGTAAACTGTATTGTTGAATGTAAAAAAAGCACTTCATGTATATATATATATATATATATTTTGTCATTTGTGTCATAACGAATAATATTTACATGTCTGATGTCAATACAGTTCAAAATAAAAGAATTGAGAGCGAGTTCTGGCTGAGATTGTGTCTTTTACAAAAATGGCCTTTTCTCCTTTTTGTCTTCTCAGAGAGACTTCTTTGGTGAAAACAGGGTGTATATAAATGGCTATAAGTAGAGTACAGAACATGCTAAAAGCTCACTTTTTTTCCCTGGTGAACCCAGAGACATACATCTTCATTTTGAGGTATTGCAAATCACTTTGGTGCTAATAGATAATTTACTGTGGGTCTTGAAAGATGACCAACAATTATGAAAATCTTTGGCCTGTGCTAAATATTGGCAGTCCTAAACTGGCCATGAATGAGTTAATCATATTCATTAAAACCATAATCACAGTATCATATAACTGATTATTGTTAAAATGACACTTTAAAACACTTCATTTTATTTTATATTGAAAATAGAAAGAATTTTCTTTACTCTACAAAAAACTAGGTCAAGTAGACCTCTTGAACTGTGGATCAAAGTACTCAAAGTACAGATTTGTGCTGGTTTGAAGGTTTTCCTGTGACGTACATTAGATTTCACAATGTGCCTGTATTTTAGACAAAATAATTTCTTGTATTTTATTAGTACAACAAGTACGCACGTATGGCAGATCATGTTTGAGATACTCTGTGAGTACATATTCAATTGTTTACTTTATAATTTGTTTGCAATGAACCTCATAAACAAGATGGCTCCTGGAGTCTGCCTTTCAAGTTTACAGATTTCGTGGACTTGTCTTGAGAGTGGGTTGGATGAGTTCCCAAAGAAAACTGCTTTAAGAGCTAGCTTATTGGGGTGGGTCAGTCCCCAGACTGAGGCAAAACAACAATACTCTAAATGCAAACTAAAGTGTAATCTCGTCCTCAGAGGCCATTGTCTTATTTATAGATACTTTTGAAAACATCTCCAGCGTACTTAAGTGTAAATTTTGCTTATGTGTAAATCATACCAAGAGTTAAATGTTGGTATGCACATTTTATAATAATATTTCTCATCCACCCAATTGGTGGTTCATAAATGTGTATTTTTCTGTTTAAGAAAATACTTCAGGTTCAGATTATCTCACACAGGAACTCTTACCCTTCACAACACATTCTATTATGATTTATTTTCAAAATAATAATCAACAGTCTATTTATTACTAATTGGTTGATTCAAATTTGCTTACTGCATTTCTATTGATTCATAACAAACAAAAAACATTCAATCACTTTGGTCTCTCAGGGTGTGTTGATACAATCAGCCTGGAGATGTCCATAGACTAACTGGCGTCGTATTCCAAATTGTTTTCGCTAGGCTAATGTTTTGGCTAAATTGTTCTGAGGGAAGATAAACAAATTCTTTCTCAGCCTGTTTATTGTCGAGAACATTGGTATGTTTTGAAATAATACTGTGGGGTACAAGTTGACTTTTGGTCTGAATGACTTTGGTGAGTCTTTATTAATATAAAACATTTTCCCAATAATTGAATACCTATCACCAACATCTAGTCAAATCTATTCAAGGGATTACTTTTCTATTTTATAAAGGTTTGGGGATTGAACCTGGGGCTTGTTTCGACATTCAATTGCATAATGAATAATACTGTGGGGTTTGAACCTGTGACACAGGGCTTTTCTCTCCGACCTAGAAAGGCGGTGGCTGGCTCACTGTTTGCTCAAAGGTTTTGGGGATCCTTAAACCTGGGGCTTGTTTGACATTCAATTGCATAATGACCACTTTCCCTGCAGTTGTAGCATTTCCGGTTGCCTTTATAACGAGTGTGGTTTCGAGGCACATGCATGGTGTACTGATATGGGGAACTTCCTGAATTGTCTATGCGTACTGGCATGTGGTCAGCTGATATAGAATGCTGAACCATCTGATCTGGCAAATGATTTGGGCCTGTTTGTATGTTCACAGGTATCTGCTTGGCCATATTTAAAACACTTTGTTCGGTGCCTGTGTCAAATTTTACGGGCTCATCTCCATACTGTCTGATAACCATCTCAAGCTGTCTAATTGTCTCTCTGGCTCCTTCACACTCTGGCCTTCTACAAGGCCCTTTTTCAGTGTCCATTCTCAGAGAGCAGACAGTGTCTTATCTGTTTGTTTTAGTTACACACGACTCGGTGCAGAGCCGTTGTTTTGATCAATTCTGTTGCGTGTCTCTCTCTCTCGTAATCACTCCCTTTGGCAAAAGGCAAAGCACTGATTCCTCTATTTACTGTGAATGTCGCATTCATATTAATGTCTCATTGATTCACATTCAACTCTTTATATTTCAGTCTTGCATTATCTATGCACTAAGGGTGTTAAAATTGCTTACTTCATTGAGAGAGAGAGAGCTAGTGTTTTTCTTTATCACTTGTCTCGATCTGTGTCCATGTGTGTGTAAAGTAATTTTCAACACCTTACCTTTTAGTCGATGTGGGGTGGTGACAGAGGGACGGTTGTTCTCCTGTTGACCAGTTCCGTCCGTGTTTGGGGTATCTGGAACTACAAATTTTGGTGACAGATCAATTTGTTCAAGGGACATAATTGATTCTGTATTTTGGGGGTGGTTAAAATACACTTTTTGCAAACTTCCCATTTAATTTTTTCTTTAACATAGGCTTCTTAAGAAATTGTTTTGTTTTACAGTCCAATATGAAATAGCTGCTTATTTTTGGTTGTTTGTTTGTTACATGTTGTTTGTTACACATTGTGGGAATCTCAAAAAACATATCAACCATATTGCTTATACAACTATGATTGCTTCCCAGTCTCGCTCGGTGCTCAATATCTCTGGCCGATCCTAGCCAGCGTGCCACAGGGCTACACCCCGCCGAGTGAGTGGTAGGTTATGGGGAGATCTAAGAAAAGGAGCACACAGACCTGGTTTTATTAGTATATCATGTGGTTCTTAAAGACCGTATCAAGCATATGCCTAGGCTCGCCGCAGTTTCCCACTGTACTATAATAGTCGCTGTATATATGCAGCCTTCTGGCTTTTTAAGGCAATATGTGATAACGCTTCTCAGGCTCTCTTGCACTGCAGCTTACCACTGGAGCATCCGAGTCACTGCAAAATACAGCCTGTCAAGAGAGTTTTTAATGGTCCTGAGGTATATTTACAGTTATTTACATTGAGGCGTCCCCCCTTGTCTCAAGAAACCCACAAGATACTAACTTAGGTTATTATATAAACCATACATATTTACAGTTATATACAATGTCATTTTGACACACCCACAATATGCAAACATTTCAGATTCTTTTAGATATCAGACGACAGCTTCAGTAATGAATTATGAAATTAATTCAGACTTACCCGCTCTCGTAGATATCCTGCAAAGTGACGCCAATTGATAGAGAATAAAATTCTATACATCCGCTAAATGTATATGTAAACGTAATGTATATCACAGCTTATCTAATACCAAATAAATTGAAGCCATGAGTCTAGGAAGATGTAACATAAAAGTATATTTAATACCATACATTCTCTGCAATATGTATATTGACAGAGGCCTTGAATCTCAATGTACACATGTCTGATTAATGTACAGAGTCAAATATTCAGCCAATGGCCGACAGTGTAACATAGATTTTATACCATAAGGAGAGGAAGAGGAAAGGCAGAGAGGAGGGTGTTGAATTGTGTGTGCGTTGCTCCAGTCTGACTGAGAGACTGTTATCAGTTGTTATGGAACATGATGCACTGCCCACGGTTTCAGCAAATGGAGCAGTCCCTGCTATGGGTGAAATGTCATGGGTGAGATCTATGTGTCAAATGGCATGGAACTTAGCATAATTATGTGTATGCAAATAGCTTATTGGGAAATGCCAATGGAACTTATATTTTTCTCCAACAGTAGGTTTAGCCATCATGTTCTTTCATAAACAGCCTGATTGGAAAGAAAACATTGCCACTGAGATGTCACAACAAGCACTTTTATTATTATTATTTAGTATTTATTATTGCTGTTATTATTACAGTGCACACACACATGGTTATTCAATTATTGCACAAATCAATCAAGCAGTATTCAAGTCTGTTCGTACCTGAAATGTCTTCTTCCTGACTTTTGCCGTGGCAAAGCGTTTGACTAGGGTGGTGAAGTCCAATGTTCTAACAATGTCACAATGTCAAAAAAAATAAAAAAAATAAAATTGGGCCCCTTGATGTCCCGGGCCCCGGGGCTTCAGCCCCGGTAAGCCCGTTGGTAAAATCGGCCCTGTAAGGATGTGCTAGGTGTGCTCCTCTTTCAAGGACCGCACATGATGTTTAAGCGCTCTTGGCGACTAGTGTTTTTTTGCGGAGCACTCTGGGTGTCTCAAGCTGAAAAAAGTTCAACATTTATAGGAAAAGCGTGCTGCTTGTCATATGTCACTCCTCCTACCTCTTCTCCTGCCAGAGGGATCTTCAACCTCCGCTGCTGCCAGAACTGCCAATAATATGGCTTTCATGTTTACAGTGGGAACAATCAACAACATCAAACAGAAGAAACTAGCTGGCTACCGTCCATGTGATCGTTGCGTCCTGAACTGTACTGCACCAAAAGCACACACACACAAAAATGCTCTGTGCGCTGTGTTTTGTGCGCATTGGAAGCACTCTCGACATGATTTCCAAAATGTTCTTATGTGAAATACACACTTCCTGTCTGTACGGCACTTAACTGTCAAACAAAATGAATGCCTGTATTTATTTATTTTTTACAGTTCTTGGCTATGAGTGAGATCACGTGGAAAATAAATCAGCATTTTTTTTCAGTAAAGTTCTCCTTTAATGTGGTTTATTTACCTAAAACTGATGAAGCAAAATGTGAAATAAATGTGGAGGACTTCTTATCCTAATTATTCTCCAACATCAAAAGGAAACACTGGGTATAAACCTGAGTTTTAATGGAAGCTGCTGTAGGCATTTTGAACACACCTGTAAATGTAAATGTTTTAACTGAATGTTTTGAGGTGGGACGCGGGGTGAAACAGGGATGCCTGGGATACATTTTAGCCATAAGTCCTTTCATTAAAAGAATAAATTCAGACCACCAGGGCCAGTTGCACCAACTGGTCTTACACTGGTCTTAAGCTAAGTTGGTCGTAACTTTACGACCTAACAGCTACGCCGGTTGCACCAAGACGGCTTAAGCCTTCTTTTCACTATGACCAGGCGTAACTCTTACGCCTGGTCAGGAGGAGGCGTAGAGCCTGCCTGTAACAGAGATCTCCGTGTCTTATCAGCGGAGACCTTTTTGAGTCCTTACCGTCATCGTCACCGTCACCATCGTAACACAGCCATCGAAGCATGATGTTAGATTATAACGAACTAGTTGTGTGGCTTAGCCTTCCCAAATGTTGCCGTTAATTTTTTAGAATTTAATACATAGAATTGGGAACGTTACATTCAATTTCATTCAGACTGTCTGTCTGGCTCAATCACCGCCATTTTTCCCCCGGAGCGAGGGAGGGTGGGATGAGGGAGGGTGTAGTGATGCACATACAGTAGTGGCTGATAGAGCATAGTGGCACAGTGACGCTCCAAGCAGGTCGCGAGGCACATTTTTGCAACATCATCCAATCAGAGGGCATTCCCTGGCAATTCACATGGACGCGCATTGCTACGACCAGTGTAGTTAAGACCAGACGTAAGCCATATTGGTGCAACAGGCATAAATCCACTCTAAAGACTGGTCTTAACTAAGACCGACGTAGGAGTTACGACCAGGCCTGTTAAGACCTGTTAAGTCATGTTAAGACCGGCCCCTGATTTCTGGCATCTGGCACACGGCCACGTTGAAAGCCTTTGCCTAGTTGATGACGTCACTATGAACATTAAAAATCAGCTTGAAATTGATGTTTTGATCTGTTAATGACTTTGGTATGAAGAGGCATCAGGAGTCAAATTGAACCACTCTAAAACTGAAGGGGTTTGGATAGGAAAGGAGGTTGATAATCAAAATATGAATATTATAATTAAACAAGAGATTAAAATACTCTATGTGTCAAGTTAACACAGTTAACACAGCATCCGTTATGCAGCGTCTTGGACTTTCAAAATAAAGTCTGTTTAAAGCACATTGATAGTGTTTCTGCCATCCACATTAAACAAAAAATAAATACATGTATGATAAGAGTGCAGAAAACCACTGAAGTGATGATTTTTTATTTATTTATAACTTTGAGAACATTAGATGATGTTAGCTTGACCACCAGCTTGACTGTTCTAGTTGCTATAGGTACCGTTTGCTTGCTTGGTATTCTCCAATATAACCTACATGAACATCAAGTGTTGATTCAAAACATATTTGATTGAGTGAGGTAGCAATGTAGTGTGTGACTGATTCCAACACCCTGTGGCACAAATCAATAATCTGTGGCAGCATATTTGGATAATCTCTTCAGCGAACATTTAACTGATAATTAATTTTAACAATTACTTTTTATTGTGATTTGGTTGTAGGTCAAAGCGAGGCATTCATTTTTGGGTGCAATAAAATGTTTGTACATTTACCTGCAATGGGACTGCTGCAGGTGTAACAGTATAGCTCACGTTTGCTGAGGCTACCTGCGTGATTATTTAATTCATGTTCTGTAAAGATTTTTAAAGTGCAGGGTATTTTAAATTTGAATTAATGTATGACGCCAAAGTGGCACATTTAGGTCTCTCACATCACTCATTCCCCTTTGAGCTCAATTTTGTTTGTTTTCAAATAAATAGCAACAGTAGACTTTACTGAGACTCTACTGTTCCTCTCGCTCTCTGAATTCTGATACAGAGGGCAACACATACATTATAATGGCTTTCCAATAAGTCCCTATATTGTTTCATGTTGGTAAAATTAATTAACATGTGCCATAGAAGTCAGCTGTGTTACACACAAACCAATTACAATGTCCAAATGTTTAGCTTTGCTTTTGCTGCTCCATTTATTGATCAGACATATTTACACAGTTTCTTGCATCCAGGTAAAACATGACACAGGTAGCCTAACCAACTTGAGCTACTGCTACACCTGCAGCAGTCCCATTGCAGGTAACTGCCACCTGGTGGTACAAAAAGTTTATTACACCAAACATTGAACACCAAAGCAAACAAATTGATCTTGCACATCACTGTAAACTCCATGTAGATTACTTGAACAATAAAATATTAAAGTGATTGCCTCACTTTGACAGAGCCATCTCTGCAACCAAATCACAATAACGTTTAATTGATCAACTTAACTATCATGTTAGATGAAGAGATTATTCACTTATACAGCCACAGTTTATTCATGTCATCTGTGATACGTGTGACTTAGTCACTAGTTAATGGCAGTGACTAAATGGGAAGCAAATTTATGGATAGGGAAAAAGGTGACAGATAGACCCGGGTAGACACAAAATCATTCACTTAACAAAGCTAAATAAGTAAGTTGGTCACAGGTGATTAGTTTGCATCCCTGAGAATAAGCTTGTTCCCAGACAGGAGGCGCTCTTCAGCAGGTTAGATGCAGCGGTGGGTCTTCAGATAAGATGACTGAGTGAACATTTTCTTACAGCGGTCACACCAGTAGCCCGTTCCAGTGTGAATGTGTTTGTGTGTTGTTAGGGTACCTAACTTACTAAATCTGCTCCCACATTGGTCACAGTGGTAGGGCTTCTCTCCAGTGTGAATGCGTTTATGTTGTTTTAGTTGATCTGACCTACTGAAACTGCTCCCACATTGGTCACAGTGGTAGGGCTTCTCTCCAGTGTGAATGCGTTTGTGTGTTGTTAGGCTACCTAACTGACTGAAACTGCTCCCACATTGGTCACAGTTGTAGGGCTTCGCTCCAGTGTGAATGCGTTTGTGTTGTTTTAGTTCATCTGACCTACTGAAACTGCTCCCACATTGGTCACAGTGGTAGGGTTTCTCTCCAGTGTGAATGCGTTTGTGTCTTGTTAGCTGGCCTAACTGACTGAAACTGCTCCCACATTGGTCACAGTGGTAGGGCTTCTCTCCAGTGTGAATGCGTTTGTGTGTTGTTAGCTGACCTAACCTACTGAAACTGCTCCCACATTGGTCACAGTGGTAGGGCTTCTCTCCAGTGTGAATGCGTTTGTGTGTTGTTAGGTTACCTAAGCTACTGAATCTGCTCCCACATTGGTCACAGTGGTAGGGCTTCTCTCCAGTGTGAATGCGTTTATGTTGTTTTAGTTCATCTGACCTACTGAAACTGCTCCCACATTGGTCACAGTGGTAGGGCTTCTCTCCAGTGTGAATGCGTTTGTGTGTTGCTAGGTGACCTAACCTACTGAAACTGCTCCCACATTGGTCACAGTTGTAGGGCTTCTCTCCAGTGTGAATGCGTTGATGTGTTTTTAGGCTAACTAACTGACTGAAACGGCTCCCACATTGGTCACAGTTGTAGGGCTTCTCTCCAGTGTGAATGTGTTGATGTGTTTTTAGGTTACTTAATCGACTGAAAGATTTCCCACACAGCTGGCAGGAGTAAGGTTTCTCCCCCGAGTGAACTCTCTGATGAACCTTTAAGCTATGAAGTGTTGTGAATGCTTTGTCACACTGCTGACAGCGGTGATGTTTGGGTCTGCTGGTCCCTCTCTGTTCCCATAAAGGAAGATATAAAGAAAGAATTAGGGCACAGAAACAGTGTGTGTGTGTGTGTGTGTGTGTGTCTGTGTGTGTGTGTGGGGGTGTGTGTGTGTGACAACATCAATGATACAACAGTGACATTTTTCTCACCTCTTCTGAAGAATTCATTTCAACAATGTTCCTCCCTCCTACGGCAGATGTCTGTCCTCTCACCAAGCTGTAGGTAGAGCAGGTTTAAACTAAATCAGTCTCCTAAAAGTTACTTACAAATTTGGGGTTTCAAACTCTTTAGGAAATTGTTATTGTTGTTATTAACCATATGTTTCTTATCAATCATCTTTGTCAACCTCAAGTCAGCCCTTCCTCATTGTGTGTGTGTGTGTGTGTGTGTGTGTGTGTGTGTGAGAGAGAGAGAGAGAGAGAGAGCACAAATGGTCATAACCAACAGCCGTTGTTTTTCTAAATAAGTTAAACTGAGTCAATAAGTTGGATATGAGAGAATTTGGTGTTGCATCTAATAACAGAGCTCAATGGAGAGTGGGTGAGAGAGACTTGTGCACATGTCACCAGATCCATCTATCCTTATCAACTCAGTAATCACTAATCGATAAACAAGGGTCACAATCGTCCAAAAAGTTTCGAGGAGATATTCCATATCAGTATGCTACACATCTAACAATCAAATTGTGTCCAGATTATTCAGCCTTACTTTGCATTTCCAAGATGTCCTTCCTTGCAAAAACAGATGTCTCTGTTTGGGTTTTTTATGGTTTTAATATTTACGTATTTATGTTGTGTTATATGTTCACATAAATCACCTCATTAATGTTTTGTAAGTGCACTCCAGGGAGCATCAAACAAGTGTTGATTATTAATTTAAAGAATGCCATTTACCTGTTTTTGCAGATGAACTCTTCAGTTGTAGACTGGATGGGAGCACAAATAAACCTTGATCAGAGGCCTAGTCCTCCTGGTCTATTGTCCTGGAATTTCTGTAGAAAACGTCTCTTTGGTGATCACAGCTGAGCTGAGGTGTAAAGAGGCAGAACAACTGTAAACAGCTGTTTAGTGCAGGTGACATCACACAGTTGAGCTCACCGACGCCCCGCCCATTGCAGTACAGATGCTTCAGGTGGGGGCTGTGAGGCTTTGTTTGAATGAGGTGAAGGCGGGACTTTGTAATCCTTTGTGCTTTTAAGTTAGTACAATGCATTGCTGTGACCAAGCAGCCTGTGCCAATCTATAACCTGTAGTTTCTAATGAGTAGGATGATTACTGTAGGCTATTCTATTTTTCAGCTGCTGGTATAGTTAACAGATATGAGCTTGTCAATATTTACAGGGAAAGCTTAGGAGTCTTTCCTACTGATCAGAGTGGGACTACTATCAACAATTCAGCAGTTTGTTCCTGAAACCTGCACATAAATCTAGCAGGTTTTAAAAGACACATACATGAATGCATGTGTGAAATAACTGTTGACACCATGGAAGATGGCAGAAATAGCCAATGGATTCTGCAGGCTCAGTGGAACAGACCGCAACTAATCACCTAACCTTAGTCTACAAAGACTTGTCTTTTGCTTTATAGGCTACTACCTCGTCTGTGGTCAGTCTTGCCAAAGTGATGCT
Source organism: Poromitra crassiceps (assembly GCF_964638095.1). Classification (NCBI taxonomy): domain Eukaryota; kingdom Metazoa; phylum Chordata; class Actinopteri; order Beryciformes; family Melamphaidae; genus Poromitra; species Poromitra crassiceps. The sequence continues at coordinate 42,900,093 of NC_139634.1, read as the reverse complement.
ATTGCAAGTAGGCTATTCTTGATCAAAGTCAGTGTTTTATTATCTAATGCAAACTCATGCTCATGCTGTACAAAGAAATCCTTGGACATGTAAGGCAACAATAAATTGTGTCATATTAAAACACTATTTAAAAAATCAATCATGTCAAAAGAATCAGACATAGAGGTGTTATATATATATTGTTTTGATTGGCAGGACTCTGGTCCACTGAATATTTGAAGAGGCAGGTGATCCTCCTGCTGGAAATGTGGCAGAATCAGCAGCATGGAAGGTTCTTAAACACACACACACACACACACACACACAATGAGGAAGGGTTGATTTACTTGAGGGGTGACAAAGATGATTGATAAGAAACAGATGGTTAATATGTGATTTTCACAATTATGTCACCAGTGATCACATGTTATTTATCAGTGTTAAAGACAGACCAGGTCACCACTTTATTTGAAGGGCAACAAACATGATGAAGTAATGAAAAAGTAATGCTTATTCATGATTACAACACTGACTGAACACTGTACACTAATGTGACTGGTCGGTTTTTAGGCCTCTCACTGGCTCATTCATGTGCTGAGCACGGTCGTTTGAGAGTGAAACCCTCTCACTGGCTCATTCAGGTGCTGAGCCCGCTCGTTTGAGAGTGACTGCACATAATGGTTGGCTAAGTGCCTTCTCTAAATGTAAGAAGACATTCAATGAGTTTATTTCAATTATCCTCCTAATTTACAACAGTAAGGAGCCGTGCAGACAGACGTGTGTATTTGAGCTGCCCGCGCCTTTCTGCAATTCATTCTCTATGGTAAGGATGTTCTAGGTGTGCTCCTCTTTCAAGGAACGCACGTATACCTGGCGTTTAAGTGCTCTTGGTGGCTAGTGTTTTTTGGCAGAGCGCTCTGTGCATCTCAAGCTGAAAAAAGTTCAACATTTATTAGGAAAAGCGCGCTGCTTGTCATGTCACACACCTCCTACCTCTTCTCCTGCCATGGAGATCTTCAACCTCCGCCGCTGCCAGAATTGCCAATAATCTGACTTTCATGTTTACAGTGGGAACAATCAACAACATCAAACAGAAGAAACTAGCTGGCTACCGTCCGTGTGATCGTTGCGTCCTGAACTGTACTGCGCGCGACTGCAGGGAAAAACAAACCAAAGCACACACACGCATGGAAGCACTTTTGACATGATTTTAAAAGAGTTATGTGAAATACACTGTTCCTGTCTGCACGGCACTTAACTGTCAAACAAAATTAATGCCTGGATTTTTTTTATTTTTTTTTATTACAGTTTTCGGCTATGAGTGAGATCACTTGGAAAATAAATCAGCATTGTTTTTCAGTAAAGTTGTCCTTTAATGTGGTTTATTTACCTAAAACTGATGAAACAAAATGTGAAATAAATGTGGAGGACTTCTTATCGTAATTATTCTTTAACTTCTAAAGGAAACACTGCGTATAAACCTGATTAATGAAAGCTGCTGTAGGCATTTTGAACACACCTGTAAATGTTAATGTTTTAACTGAATGTTTTGAGGTGGGACGCGGGGTGAAACATGCCTGGGATACATTTTAGCCATAAGTCCTTTCATTAAAAGAATAAATTCAGACCACCTGATTTCTGGCATCTGGCACACGCCCAGGTTGAAAGCCTTTGCCTAGGTGATGATGTCACTATGAACATTAAAAATCAGTTTGATCTGTTAATGACTTTGGTATGAAGAGGCATCAGGAGTCAAATTGGACCACTCTAAAACTGAAGGGGTTTGGATAGGAAAGGAGGTCAATAAACAAAGTATTAATATTAAAATTAAACAAGAGATTAAAATACTCTGTGTCAAGTTAACACAGTTAACACAGCATCTGTTATGCAGCATCTTGGACTTTCAAAATAAAATCTGATTAAAGCACATTGATAGTGTTTCTGCCATCCACATTAAACAAAAAATAAATACATGTATGATAAGAGTGCAGAAAACCACTGAAGTGATGAATTTTCTTTAACATTTATCACTTTGAGAACATTAGTTGATTTTAGCTTGACCACCCTTGACTGTTCTAGTTGCTATAGGTACCGTTTGCTTCCTTGTAGGGGTGTCACGATACACTCAGTTCACGATACGATACGTATCACGATACGGGTTCACGATAACGATACGATACGATTTTAACAATATTTTTTTAAACTTGAATAATGACAATATATGACTGGAAAAGTAGTATTTTATTTGAAATGCACAAATACAAAACATGCTGTTGTGGGAAATTGTTATTACAATAACAACTAGAAAAAACATGAGATTGGAGATAAGGCTTATCTTGAAATAGAATGAGTTACACCGTCACTTAGATTTACTTTGAACTAAAAGGTTTCTCAGCAGTATAAATTCTCATTATGCATCTTCAGTTTTTCTTCAAACTCAAACAACAAGACTTTTCTTAGTCTATTTTTTATGCATCTTCAGTTTTTCCTGTCAAGTAAACAGTTTTGCCAGAAACTCAATTGAATGGTTTCTCTCCTGTATAACTTCTCATGTGTCTCTTCAGAGACTTGTTCAACTGAACTACTTTCCACACATTGAACTTCAACAAACAAAGACGTTTCTTTGTCTACTTTTGAAAAAAAAAAAAAAAATTCACGATATGAGATTTCATCTCAACGATACATATCGTGACGTTTTACTATCGCGAAATTTCGTGGGACGATATATTGTGACACCCCTACTTCCTTGGTATTCTCCCATATAACCTACATGAACATAAGTGTGTCTTCCAGACAACATATTTGATTGAGTGAGGTAGCAATGTAGTGTGTGACTGATTTCAACACCCTGCCACACAAATTAATAATCTGTGGCAGCATATTTGGATACGGTAATCTCTTCAGCGAACATTTAACTGATAATTCATTTTAACAATTACTTTTTATTGTGATTTGGTTGTAGGTCAAAGTGAGGCATTCATTTTTGCGTGCAATAAAATGTTTCGTACATTTACCTGCAATGGGACTGCTGCAGGTGTAGCAGTATAGCTCACGTTTGCTGAGGCTACCTGCGTGATTATTTCATTCATGTTCTGTAAAGATTTTTAAAGTGCAGGGTATTTTAAATTTGAATTAATGTACGATGCCAAAGTGGCACATTTAGGTCTCTCACATCACTCATTCCCCTTTGAGCTCATTTTTGTTTGTTTTCAAATAAATAGCAACAGTAGACTTTACTGAGACTCTCCTGTTCCTCTCGCTCTCTGAATTCTGATACAGAGGGCAACCCATACATTATAGTGGCTTTCCAATAAGTCCCTATATTGTTGCATGTTGGTGAAAGTAATTGACATGTGCCATAGAAGTCAGCTGTGTTACACACAAACCAATTACAATGTCTAAACATTTACCTTTGCTTTTGCTGCTCCATTTATTGATCAGACATACACACTTTCTTGCATCCAGGTAAAACATCATGACACAGGTAGCCTAACCAAACTTGAGCTACTGCTACACCTGCAGCAGTCCCATTGCAGGTAACTGCCACCTGGTGGTACAAAAAGTGTATTACACCAAACATTGAACACCAAAGCAAACAAATTGAAAAATGGATCTTACACATCACTGTAAACTCCATGTAGATCAGTGGTTCTCAAATGGGGGTCCGCGGACCCCCAGGGGTCCGTGGCACTTTGCCAGGGGGTCCGCGAAAAGTTTTCAAGTAATTTTTTTTTTTTTTTTTTTTTTTATAAAATGCTACATGTTAATTATTCCTTCTCAAACTACTTCCTACATGGTGCTAGTCTATCAAAATATCTTGGCTGTCATTGATTGTGTTGCAGTGGTTTTCTGTACTGTTGACAAATTGTGATATTGTAAGTCGCTTTGGACAAAACAAAAGTGTCTGCTAAATGACGTAATGTAAATGTAATGTAATAAAAAAAAAAAAAAATTGTTGCAAAATCTTCATAGTTCAACGAAAATAGTTTATGCTTTAAATCTAAAATGGTTCATGGATTACATTCTAATAACAAACCCTATCAAAATAAAAGTCAAGCATGTTACTGTGGAAACAATTAAGCTTAGCCCAAAATCACAAATCAGAATGAGGGGGTCCCCGGTATATTTTCTATCTTGTAAGGGGTCCTTGGCTGAAAAACATTTGAGAACCTCTGATGTAGATTACTTGAAAAAAAAAAAAAAAAAGTGATTGCCTCACATTGACACAGCCATCTCTGCAACCAAATAACGTTTAATTGATCAACTTAACTATCATGTTAGATGAAGAGATTATTCACTTATACAGCCACACCTTATTCATGTCATCTGTGATACTTGTGACTTAGTCACTAGTTAATGGCAGTGACTAAATGGGAAGCAAATTCATGGATAGGGAAAAAGGTGACAGATAGACCCGGGTAGACACAAAATCATTCACTTAACAAAGCTAAATAAGTAAGTTGGTCACAGGTGATTAGTTTGCATCCCTGAGAATAAGCTTGTTCCCAGACAGGAGGCGCTCTTCAGCAGGTTAGATGCAGCGGTGTGTCTTCAGATAAGATGACTGAGTAAACATTTTCTTACAGCGGTCACACCAGTAGCCCGTTCCAGTGTGAATGCGTTTGTGTCTTGTTAGGACACTTGAGTCACTGAAGCTGCTCCCACATTGGTCACAGTGGAAGGGCTTCTCTCCAGTGTGAATGCGTTTGTGTCTTGTTAGTTGATCTAACCGACTGAAACTGCTCCCACATTGGTCACAGTGGTAGGGCTTCTCTCCAGTGTGAATGCGTTTGTGTGTTCCTAGGTGACATGACCTACTGAAACTGCTCCCACATTGGTCACAGTTGTAGGGCTTCTCTCCAGTGTGAATGCGTTGATGTGTTTTTAGGCTAACTAACTGACTGAAACGGCTCCCACATTGGTCACAGTGGAAGGGCTTCTCTCCAGTGTGAATGAGTTGATGTGTTTTTAGGTGACATAACTGACTGAAAGATTTCCCACACAGCTGGCAGGAGTAAGGTTTCTCCCCCGAGTGAACTCTCTGATGAACCTTTAAGCTCTGAAGTGTTGCGAATGCTTTGTCACACTGCTGACAGCGGTGATGTTTGGCTCTGCTGGTGCCTCTCTGTATCCATAAAGGAAGACATAAAGAAATAATTAGGGCACAGAGCCAGTGTGTGTTTGTGTTTGTGTGTGTGTGTGTGTGTGTGTGTGTGTGTGTGTGTGTTGCAACAACAGTGATATCTCTCCCACCTCTTCTGAAGAATTCATTTCAACAACGGTCCTCCCTCCTACGGCAGATGTCTGTCCTCCCACCAAGCAGCTCTGTAGGTACAGCAGGTTTAAACTAAATCAGTCTCCTAAAAGTTACTTAAAAATTTGTGGTCTCAAACTCTTTAGGAAATTGTTATTGTTGTTATTAACCATCTGTTTCTTATCAATCATCTTTGTCAACCCTCAAGTAAAGTCAGCCCTTCCTTATTGTGTGTGTGTGTGTGCGTGCGCGTGCGTGCGTGTGTGTATGTGTGTGAGAGAGAGAGAGCACAAATGGTCATAAACCAACAGCCGTTGTTTTTCTAAATAAGTTAAACTGAGTCAATAAGTTGGATGAGAGAATTTGGTGTTGCATCTAATAACAGAGCTCAATGGAGAGTGGGTGAGAGAGAGAGACTTGTGCACATGTCACCATATTTATTTAACCTTATCAACTCAGTAATCACTAATCAATAAACAAGGGTCACAATCGTCCAAAAAGTTTTGAGGAGATATTCCATATCAGTATGCTACACATCTATCAATCAAATGGTGTCTAGATGGATCCTCCTCTTGGCCAGAGAGGCATCCAATCACTGCTCCTCCACTGCTATTCTGTCGGTCTTGGCTCACTGAAATTATATAAAATAAAAGACACATACAGACACACATAAGTTAAAGTCGAGGTGAACCCGTTCGTCACGTGCATCTGAGTCCATTTCAGACTGAAAACAAATTGAGAGGCGGACCATATACGTGTCGATGATTTGGTTTGACAATTCTGAGGACTGGCTTTGGCATTGGCCAATCCTGGCGTGTTCCACCCCCAAATCGGGTGGGATTCAGCATGTTGTCATGCACTCATGCTACGTGAGTGGGATCCGCGGAGTACCAGGCAGCCAGGCTGCTTTGTGCGGAGCAAGCGGACAATCCGATGCATGGGTGCTGCCCGCCCGCCTGGAAACTCCGAGAGACGACCCCTGACAGCCAGGGGGGCTGTCAGGCTCAGAGGCGCGCGCCATTATCGTTATAAATGTAAATAATATTTCTGGAATGCGTGTTTTAACGAGCCAGTTACATTTCTTTGCATTCTTAGAGATTATAGTTTTTTTTTTTTGTTCATGTTTCTAACAATTGGCCAAGTTAGTAGTTAGTTTATGGGATAGGAATTCTGCCAGATGACAGGCACTAGGCGCCATTTTCTCTTTCTTTTGGGAGAGAAAATTATCCTGAAATGAAGATTTGATTGACAGCTGCATGTCGTGAAATGATTGGTTGAAATGGGGTAGAAATTTGATAGTACTGGGTGATGTCAGCAAACTGTACATTACTGTTATCAATGAAATCTTGAATGAACTTTGGATGTGAAAAAGTGTGGAAAAACAAAAGAAATTAGACTTTTGTGATTTTGTTTGCATACATTATTAAATAGCTGCACTGCATACCCAGGTATTTGAACTAAAAGAAAAGAAAAGTCATTTTTGGGTTCAGCTCGACTTTAAGTTTAGTTATGATGATCAGTTATTGCAAATGTGGTAAAGTAACATTATATATATGCATTACATTTTGGAATGGAGGATCAGCTGAATCCTCCTGGTATGAAATTAATTCATCCGAATCAGGGTACTTTCATTATTTGAATTGCTATAGTTGTAATATTAGTTTTTAAAATCTGTGCATTTGAAAATGTGTAAACAAGCACTTCATCAATGCAAAAAGTATTGTGGAATTTAATTTCAAAAAGCCTCTCTCTTCTTGCTGTTTAACTAGCTAGGTCGCTTAGCTGTCAGACTCAAGCTAGGCTTAAGATAACTAGCCTAGTTAATTATGTAAACACTAGACAGCAAGGGAGAGGAGGACCCAGGCCAGCTCGTGTGTCTCAGACAGACTGGTTAAAAGTTATTATGGGCGGCGTTGAGCTAACGTTGTTAGCGCAATTCATACCCCAGCACAGCACAGCTAACCTAACCTAGCTAGCTAATGCCACTGCACTGCAAGGCGTATGGTGCAGCAGCAATTATCGTTGCCCATAATATGAATTTCATATTGTACCCCAGCCTGGCTTGGCCACGGTACCACAATGCTTAGCAAACCTAGCAGCTCACACAGGCTCAGCTAAGTTAACAGTTAGCTATTAGCTACGGCCACCACAGCCTGGCTACCCGCCACTAATGCTAAGTGCTTGCTTTCAAACCATGTCCGGCAAGCCTGGTCATTTAATCATGCACAGAACGACAGAAGAGAGACTTAACAAAATTACAATCACCCACCTCACTTGAGTCTCGCTCTTGCAGTGCCAGCCGTAGACGGGCCAAAAAAGCATGAATGAACTTAGCTTAGCGAATATAAGAAGTTCCGGTGAGATTTTTCAAAGTAAAATAACGATTCTGCACAATTATAGAGCAGACAGGGGAGAATGAAAAATGATTATTTTCTACATTGAACTAATAAGCATTTAAATGAAGCTATACAATACAAATTATGTTTCTGTATGACTATGCCTTTTAAAAACATGAATTACGCCGCTTTTACTCTGAAGGCTGAACGTCCAAACCGGAAGTCTTATATTCGCTAGCTCATTAAACCGGAAGTCTTATATTAGTTCATTAAAAACAGCTCCTTATTTGGTTGACGTCACTTAACGTCCTATATCGTCCTAACCGTATTTTCAACTTAAAGGTCCACAGCGGTGCGCTTCATTGACAGACGGTCTGAACTTTCAAACTAAAAGTCCTCTTCTGTTTCATAACTTCATACGATTAAAAAACAACTGTGGCAGAATCAGCAGCATGGAAGGTGGAAGGGCTGACTTTACTTGAGGGGTGACGAAGACCGGTATGTGATTTTCACAATTATGTCACCAGTGATCACATGTTATTTATCAGTGTTAAAGACAGACCAGGTCACCACTTTATTTGAAGGGCAACAAACATGATGAAGTAGGTTAATGAAAAAGTAATGCTTATTCATGATTACAACACTGACTGAACACTGTACACTAATGTGACTGGTCGGTTTTTAGGCCTCTCACTGGCTCATTCATGTGCTGAGCGCGCTCGTTTGAGAGTGAAACCCTCTCACTGGCTCATTCATGTGCTGAGCACGCTCGTTTGAGAGACTGCACATAATGGTTGGCTAAGTGCCTTCTCTAAATGTAAGAAGACATTCAATGAGTTTATTTCAATGATCCTCCTAATTTACAACAGTAAGGAGCCGTGCAGACAGACGTGTGTATTTGAGCTGCCCGCGCCTTTCTGCAATTCATTCTCTATGGTAAGGATGTTCTAGGTGTGCTCCTCTTTCAAGGACCGCACGTATACCTGGCGTTTAAGTGCTCTTGGTGACTATGTTTTTTGGCAGAGCGCTCTGGGCATCTCAAGCTGAAAAAAGTTCAACATTTATAGGAAAAGCGCGCTGCTTGTCATATGTCACTCCTCCTACCTCTTCTCCTGCCATGGGGATCTTCAACCTCCGCCGCTGCCAGAATTGCCAATAATCTGACTTTCATGTTTACAGTGGGAACAATCAACAACATTGTCACGTGAAGTGAATCAATAAAGATCCCGTATATTGAATGGCACATCTGCGCATGTGCGTGTAGTCGTGATAGGCACATGTGGAAGCCATCTTAACACGTTCACTGCCAATGACGTGTTGATACGTCAAAAAAAATCCAACGGTTGACTGCCAATGACGTGTTGATACGTAAAAAAAAAAAAAAAAAAAAAATTGACGGTGGGACGTTGATCTAACCCTTTTACATCTCTTATATAAATATTGAAGCCACCGAACGTGTACAACCCATTCCACCGACCCACTAAGTGGCGACAGTGCTCTCCAGACTAGAAAAAGCCGAGCCAAAACTGCAGGGGAACGCGCGATGAAACCATTCTCATACTGTAAAATGGATTGGCGAAAACGCTTTCGCTTTCGCGCTGATTGCTGGCGGTGGGGGATTGCAAATTTGCATAATAGATTATGGGTGCAACACACTTTGAAACACGCAGCATAAATAAGACCAGAATCGCAAAAGAAACCCCGTTTCTTGGGGTTTCTCAACCGAAACCCCAAGAAACGAGCGAGCCCATCCTCGCCCAGCGGCCGCCAGCAGACAGGAGCAGCAGCAGCAGCAGCAGCAGAAACGAGCTTGTGACACGCCCGCTGCAGCCAAGAAGAACACACACGGAGGGAGGAGTTTGAAGTAGAGGGGGGTTTCCTGCTGTTATGGAGGAAATTACTGTTCAAAACTATTGTTTAGATGTCTGACGTCTTACTGATGCCAAAAATGAATGGTTAAAGTGACTGTTCTATCGAATTTCACAAAAAGCTATTTATCTCAGCTTAAATTTTCAGACGCTGAAACCATGCTGTATTCAAGTGCTAATGCCTACATAACTACTAACTCTACAAACTAACTCTTTTAGACAGAGAAAGCACACATTCTATTAGTTCTTTTGAGATATTTTGTGTTCACAAAATCTTAGCAGAAAAGAATCCTCGGGTCTTGAAAGATGAGCCAGAATCCTCAAAAAAAACCTCTGGCAGAAGCTACCTACAGTAAAAAAAAATGGCTGGCAGTGAATGTGTTAATAAATCAATGAGTCAGTCAAGACCCAAGCACGTGTGACAGCGTCTATCATTTAATAACGAGCGTATGAGAACGCCACATGGTGTCAGAAGTGACCAAGATAAGAAACCTGCGTTATTAGAGTGACGTTAGTGCATCGCCATGGCGAAGTTTTCCCCTCCGGATCCGATGGACTTTACAAAGCCAGCAACCTGGCCGGATTGGAAGCAGAGGTTTTCACGGTACAGAGTCGCAACCAAATTGACGGAGGAGGACGAGCCTGTGCAGGTCAGCGCGTTGATCTACTCAATGGGACCGGAGGCAGAGCACATATTCAAGTCATTCACGTTTGCAACGGCAGGAGACGCAGACAAGTATGGTCCGGTGCTGGAACAGTTTGACACGCATTTCATACCCAAACGCAATGTCATCTACGAGAGGGCTAAATTCCATTCCAGAGTGCAGCTTGCTGGTGAAAGCGTCGAGACTTTTATTAGGCGGCTGTACGAGCTGGCTGAAAATTGTGACTTTTGAGCCCAAAAAGAGGAGCAGTTACGTGACAGGATTGTCATAGGAATTAGAGATACTGTCCTGTCTCAAAGGCTACAGATGAAAACAGATCTAACACTACGCAGTGCAACAGAGATGGCGAGACATCACGAGCTAATTAAAGGGCAGAACCAGGAACGACCCAGTACTAGCTCGAGGCATCTGGATGAAGCGAAAACATTCAGACGAAAGTGGAAAAGTAGTCCAAATGGAGGAAAAACATACAAACAGGGGAATGAAAAAATAAGAAAGTGTGGTAGATGCGACAGACAGCATAGTGATGAGGGGCAGTGCCCAGCAAAAGGGGAAAAAAATGCAATAATTGCAAAAGGATAGGACACTTTGCTGCTGTGTGCCACACAAAGAGCGTGCGAGAAATAAAAGTAAACAAAACTAGATGTGAAAATGAGGAAGATGACCCATTTTTCCTAAGCTCACTCACTGAGACACAAACGCAGTGGATGAGTTATTCAGAGAGGATGAGCCACCATGGCACACCACACTGAACATAGGAAACACCCCGGTGACATTTAACATAGACTCAGGGGCTGATACATCAGTAATTACTGAGGCTGCTTATGATAGCCTACGGAGAAAACCTCAGCTCAAACCTATGAAGGGCCCACCACTTGACAGCCCAGGAGGAACAGTGTCCACTAGAGGGCAGTTTTTAGCTAAGATTAAGGCTGAAGTCCAAAACACATTGACAGACTGCTATTTTAGAGTAGTGGTAGTGAAGTCAAGTGGAGACAATCTGCTTAGTAGAGCTGTTGCCACCAAATTAGGCCTGATCAAGCGCGTTAAGTTGGATGAGGTGAATGTGTTCGGCGAGGTAGGCTTGTTGAAGGGAGATCCCGTGAGGATTGTGCTTGAAAAAGACGCCGTGCCCTATAGTGTAGCTACGCCTCAACGCATTCCGATTCCACTTTTGCCGAAGGTGGAGGAAGAATTAAATAGGATGGAGAGAATGGGCATCATAGAAAAGGTCACGCGACCAACACAGTGGTGCGCACCTATGGTTCCAGTTATGAAAAAAAATGGAAAAATAAGAATATGCGTAGACTTAAAGAAACTGAATGAGTCAGTGGCACGAGAAAAATATATCTTGCCTACAATTGATGACCTTCTCCACAAGCTTGCAGGAAGTACAGTCTTCACAAGCCTAGATGCTAGCAGCGGTTTCTGGCAGATCCCGTTAGAAGAGGACAGTGCCCTTCTAACCACGTTTATCACCCTGCAGGGTAGATACTGCTTTAAGAGGCTGCCTTTTGGCATCACTTCCGCGCCCGAAATATTCCAAAGGAAGATGTCAGAGTTACTACAGGGGCATGAAGGGGTTGTTGTCTTTATGGATGACATACTGTGTTTTGGTGAAACAAAGCAGCAGCACGACATGAGACTTAGCAAGGTGTTCGAGACCATCAAACAGTCTGGCCTTAAGCTAAATAAAGAAAAGTGTAAAATGGCACAGCCAAAGTTGGAGTTTCTAGGTCAGATCGTAAGCAAAGATGGCATTACAGCAAACCCCGCTAGAGTTGCAGCGATCAAAGAAATGAGCGCCCCCACAAATGTGGAAGAGCTACAGCGGTTCACGGGGATGGTGACTTATGTAGGTCGATACCTGCCGCAACTGTCAACACATCTCCAGCCACTGAATGACCTGAAGAAGTCAGACAGACAGTGGGTCTGGGGTCCTCAGCAAGAACAGGCCTTCACTAATGTAAAAGCACTGATATCCTCAGCACCAGCATTAGCCTATTACGATCCAAAGAGACCCACAGTGGTTAGTGCTGATGCCAGCAGCTATGGGGTAGGAGGCTTACTCCTACAAGAGCATGATGGAGTCCTGAAGCCAGTGGCCTACTGTTCCCGTACCCTATCCGACGCGGAACGAAGATACGCCCAGATCGAGAAAGAATGTCTGGCCGCTGTGTGGGCGTCAGAACGTTTCTACCAGTATCTGTGTGGCTTAAAGTCATACAAGATCTACACAGACCACAAGCCTTTGGTTCCGTTAATTAACTCTAAAGACTTGGACACAACGCCTCTCCGCTGCCAGCGCCTCCTCATCAGAATGATGAAGTTTAACCCTGTTGCTGTATGGGTTCCAGGGAAGAACCTCGTCGCCGCCGATGCACTGTCACGACGCCCGTTACAGAGTACAGAGCGGGGTGACCTGGAACAGGAGGTCCGGGCACATGTGGATGCTATAGAAGAGAGCGTTGGAGTGAGAAAGCCGGTCCTGGAGCAGATTAAGGAGCAGACGGAAAGTGACAGCGAGCTGCAGCGTGTCCTTCAGTACACAAGAAATGGTTGGCCCGACCACATCAAAAGCATAGCTACGCCAGCTAAGCAGTACTTCCACGAGAGAGGAACACTGAGCGAGCTGAATGGAGTCCTGAGGCGAGGCAACCAGATTGTGATCCCATGCAGCATGCGTGACGACATGATTCAGAGAATCCACCAGGGTCACCAGGGCCTGACCAAGTGCAGAGAGCGCTACAAGAATGCCATTTGGTGGCCTGGCATTAGCAATGACGTGAAATAACTCATACAGTCATGTCAGCACTGCAATATTAACCGACATAGCCAACACACACCGCTGCCAGAGCTGCCGTGGCAGAAAATTGGAGCCGATCTCTGTGAGTATAAGGGCCACCATTACCTTGTCATTGTTGACTACTTTTCAAGATGGCTAGAGATTTTGAATCTGCCAAAGACAACCAGTGAGTCTGTGATTGGAAAACTGAAAAGCACCTTCAGCCGCTGGGGAATACCTGAGGAAGTTAGGACGGACAATGGACCGCAGTTCTCTGCAGAGCTGTTCAAGAAGTTCGCAGCAGAATACGATTTCCAGCATGTCACCTCCAGTCCCCATTTCCCCCAGTCTAACGGAATGGCTGAGCGTGCAGTCAAAACGGCCAAAGCCATCCTCAAGCAGGCCGACCCTCATATGGCGCTGCTGAGCTACCGCTCAAAGCCAACAGAGCCGACCCGGGAGAGCCCTTCCAAGCTCATGATGGGAAGAAGCCTGCGTACAACTCTGCCAACCCTAAAAGAGCATCTGAGACCTGCCTGGCCAAATCTGGAGAAAGTCAGGGAATACGACAGACAAGCAAAGCAGTCGTACGAGAAGTTCTACAACCGCAAGCACTCGACAAAGCCACTCCCCCCTCTCAGCTGCGGTGACCAGGTTCGTCTCAAGATCGACGGGGAGAAGACATGGAAGACAACAGCCGTGGTGCAGCATGAGGAAGCAGCGCCGCGATCCTTCACACTGCAGACAGAGCGAGGTGACACACCGAGGAGGAACCGCAGGTGCATCCAGCTGGTCGACAAAGAACCCCCCCCCACCCAGAGACAGTTCACCCAGAGCCGAGTGCCACACAGCCTGTCAGCAGCCACCCAACAGCAGGCCAGGAGTGTCCTGTTGTCACCAAGAGTGGCAGAGTGGTGAAGCCTAACAGACGTTTTATTACCTAGGAGTCAGGAGGGCGTATAGGGCAGAATAATCCCTGCCTCCACTCTTGCAAGGGACTGTGGCAGTCTACCCACACCCTTTAGTTAGGCTGCGTGCATTATTTAGTTTGTTATTCATAATAAGTACAGATAGACAAAGGAAAAAGAAAAGAGACTTTGACTGACAGTTTATTTGTGTTATGAAAAAGAAAAAGAAGAATCAGTGATTTATTATTTCAAGTTTAATTGTGCTGAAAGTTAAAGTGTTTATATTGGCAACTCTTTACTTTAAGGGGGAGGTGTCACGTGAAGTGAATCAATAAAGATCCCGTATATTGAATGGCACATCTGCGCATGTGCGTGTAGTCGTGATAGGCACATGTGGAAGCCATCTTAATAAATCAATGAGTCAGTCAAGACCCAAGCACGTGTGACAGCGTCTATCATTTAATAACGAGCGTATGAGAACGCCACAAACATCAAACAGACTAAACTAGCTGGCTACCGTCCGTGTGATCGTTGCGTCCTGAACTGTACTGCACGCGACTGCAGGGAAAAACAAAACAAAGCACACACACAAAAAAAATGCTCTGTGCGCTGTTTTGTGCGCATTGGAAGCACTCTTGACATGATTTCCAAAACGTTCTTATGTGAAATACACACTTCCTGTCTGCACGGCACTTAACACGTTCACTGCCAATGACGTGTTTTTACGTCAAACAAAATCCAACGGTTGACTGCCAATGACGTGTTTTTAGGTCAAAAAAATGAATTATTTTTTTTTGACCGTGGGATGTGCATCTAACCCTTTTACATCTCTTATATAAATATTGGAGCCACCGAACGTGTACAACCCATTCCACCGACCCACTAAGTGGCGACAGTGCTCTCCTGACTAGAGGAAGGCAAGCAAAAAGCAGTGTGAGGAAGCCATTCTCATGAAAATGGATTGGCGAAAACGCTTTCGTTTTCGCGCTGATTGCTGGCGGTGCGGGATTGCAAATTTGCATAATAGATTACGGGTGGAACACACTTTGAAACACGCAGCATAAATATGACCAGAATCGCAAAAGCTTCATCAAAGCTCTCAACCGAAACTCCAAGAAACAAGCAGACTTGCACAGCGGCCGCCAGCAGACAGGCACAGCAGCAGCAAAGCAGTGAGCCTGGTGACGCGAGGTTACAGCAGCAACAGAAACGAGCTTGTGACACGCCCGCTGCAGCCAAGAAGAACACACACGGAGGGAGGAGTTTGAAGGAGAGGGGTGTTTCCTGCTGTTATGGAGGAAATGACTGTTCAAAACTATTGTTTAGATGTCTGACGTCTTACTGATGCCAAAAATGAATGGTTAAAGTGACTGTTCTATCGAATTTCACAAAAAGCCGTTTATCTCAGAATAAATTTTCAGACGCTGAAACCATGCTGTATTCAACTGCTAATGCTTACATAACTACTAACTCTACAAACTAACTCTTTTAGACAGAGAAAGCACACATTCTATTAGTTCTTTTGAGATATTGTGTGTTCACAAAATCCTAACAGAAACGAATCCTCGGCTCTTGAAAGATGAGCCAGAATCCTCAAAAAAAAACCTTGGCAGAAGCTAACTACAGTATTGAAAAACGGCTGGCAGTGAATGTGTTAACTGTCAAACAAAATTAATGCCTGGATTTTTTCCCCTTCTTTTTTACAGTTCTTGGCTATGACTGAGATCACTTGGAAAATAAATCAGCGTTGTTTTTCAGTAAAGTTCTCCTTTAATGTGGTTTATTTACCTCAAACTGATGAAGCAAAATGTGAAATAAATGTGGAGGACTTCTTATCCTAATTATTCTCTAACATCAAAAGGAAACACTGGGTATAAACCTGAGTTTTAATGAAAGCTGCTGTAGGCATTTTGAACACACCTGTAAATGTTAATGTTTTAACTGCATGTTTTGAGGTGGGACGCGGGGTGAAACAGGGATGCCCGCCTGAGTGCTGCCCTACACATTTTAGCCATCATATTAGTGTTACAGTAGCCAGTATCCATCCATTATGCGTATAAATGCGTGGTGGTGTTAAGGGCGCGTGGTTTGTGCGTCGCATGCCACGGGCTGGTTGAGGTGGGCTGGTCTGTGTAGAAAAGTCCAGGGCCGTTTCTTTTTTGTTCCAGTCCAACCCTGGTGTATTCTGATAACATAAAAAATGTCTATTTGTTGCTTTAAGAGGACCCCACGCACTGTGCCTTTTCTTCAACTTCTATCGTTCTAATTACACCTCTCCCTGCTAGCACTATCCCAAAATCTTTATCATGTGTCACGCTCTGTTAGGTGAGAGTAGGCAGTGCCCCCTTTAGATCAGATATGATCATGTTTACTTATGTTGTAGGGGACAGGATTGAGGTTTCCGACAGTAGCCATACAACACGCTACAACACAGCACACTGTCCCCTCACATTGATTCAACCTTAAAGCGGTCAGACATGTCTGAAAGTCCCATATGACTAATTAGCTGAGGTTGTTCATATTGGGATTTGGGGGGGAGTGTAACTGCCCGCTAAACTCCTATTGTTGTTTGATTTTGGTTCCCTTTTGTAATTTGTACTTTCACATTATAAGGAGTTATTTTGTTACTTAATCGTTCTATTTTGACCATGGATTGAACTTAAACTGCATATTTACCTGTAAACTTCCACAAAATGGCCGACAAGGGGTCTATAGTATTGCCCCTTTATGTCATGTCAGGTGACTGGGAAACCCTGTTTTCTATAGGCCTACATCACCACCTGTTTTGGGTGGCCTCATTAGCATGGTGGTGGCAAAAGAGAGCACATGTAAGAGTTTGAGAGACTGAAACATACAAGAAGGAAGATGAAAGAAACCAAATGTAAATCCTTGGAGGTATGTAGAGTATAGCTAATTTGAAGTCTGATTGCAGTTCAGTTGTTTGTTTGTTTCAAGTTTGATGGTGACGTTTACTGTTTAATTTGTCCTTGTGCCAATATGATGTCCAAGATGCATCGGCAAACCCTCGATTAACACCCTTGGTGAGCGGAATGAGGTATGCTCAATTTGTTTGTGATATCAGCATGCCACAATATATTGTAAGTGTGAATGTACTTCATTTGTTTTGGTCAAGTGGTTTGGCAAAGATTCATTGAGGTGTATTGATTTGTCTGAATTTGTCATTCTTGTGTATGCATTTAATGTACAGGAAAGTAAGTTTGCCTAGTTTTGTAGTGAATGTATTGAATTTAGTTAGTCAGCATGTAAACTAGGCCTACTTGTGCCCTTAATACATCTGTGTTTTAGTAGTCAAATTTTAGCTAAATAAATTGTATTTTGATAGGGATTTTAACTACCGGTAGCTTAATAAATTGTTGTACAGATTAATTTGATGTGGGAACTATATGTTGATTTTTGTATTGCTGTATGTTTTATAGTTTTCACGTTGTCTACTACAGCGTCTTGAAGTGAACCAATAAACAGTGGAGCATCAGTTTGAGACTCTCTGCCTCCTGTTTACACAAGCCAAGGGCCAGTTGTCCATACTCACATGCTATTTGGAAGACATATCCTTTTGCTATTACTATTAATGTTTGGATCAAGTCTTTTATTATTTTGCTAATGTGGTTTGAGTTGCATTAAAATAGTTTGTATAAAGCCCATAGTTTATCCTGCAAATATGCCAAAGTCTCCAATATCTTTTTGTTTTGTTCTAATCTGTTATTTTTCTTGTTTATTATATTACTGTCTTTTATTTATTATGGTTTCATTGTCTGAAAAAATATTTTGTAATTCTGTTTTTGGAATACTGTGCAAGTAAACTTCACTGTGATCCTCATTATTATAAATCTAGAAATAGGTTCCATTCAGAAAGTGTTTTCCTAGAATGATTCCTCTCTCCCAATTTTACCATCTACAGTAAGTATTTTGTCTCCATGAATATCAGTCAGAAAACTGTATAGGCCTGTTCCAGATGTGCTGGAATTCCATTTTCTTGATTATTTATATATATATATATATATATATATATATATATATATATATATATATATATATATATAGCGTTGATGTACAGTAGCAAGCTACTTTTATTTTTGGCATGTACTGTAGCTTAGCTTGCTACATTTCTCTGGGGTTAGCTTCATGTGAAGCTATATTTAATGTAGAGTTCTTAATGTTAATGTTTTTTTATCTTGGTATTTATTTGTACTGTAATGTTGTAATTGTTTATCTCCAAATACACTTAAATGAGGCACTTGCTCTCAAGGGCCTTTCCTGTATAAACAAATCAATTAAATAAAAATAACACAAATAAACAGAATGGCTTGGGCCTTATACACATGATGCAAGGCTCAAGGGATTATCCTTGCTAGTTTTTAGCACTCAAAATACCCCCTTTTTTGTTTAATTTCCACTGGCTCAGTAGACTACATCAGTGGACGTGTTTCAGCGACCCAGGCAGTGGTTTCTGACACATGAAACGGCTCAACATTGTTTCAGCCTCTTACTCACAGAGTGAGAGTGATGTTGTCTTGTTAGGCAAGTCTGCCTGTCAAGTCTGTTTGACTCGTTCATTTCCCCCACATCAGTGTGATACACTTGTCTGCAGGAATGTGTCAAACTTCACAGGTGCTAGTGATAAAGTCCAAGTCAATTATTTGTGTAACACAAATGATTGACTCAGACTCTATCAGACTAGATAACATGGGGCTGTTTGCACATTCACCTTAGTGCTGGTGCAGACAGTAAAGAGTTGATCTGCTCCTGGACATGCATTCACAGTTCACATTTCAAAGATCAAGGCTGGCTAAGTGGCTATTGTGTAGCCTGCTGTGTTGATGCAACTTTACTGTTGGACTTCTTCAGCCCGGAACCCAAACTAAAAAGCCTAGTCTCTCACTGGATCCACAATCATTCTATTACATCCATTATGATGGATTGTCTGGTTCTCAGTTGTGACTGGCTGACTCAGTTGTAGGCAGCCTTAACCATGATGCTCTGACCTCATAATCATTCATTTAAATATGAATAATACTAATTGTAATATACACTTTTATGATAGGTGGGCTAATTGAAATATTAATAGGCCCATGTTAAGGTACTTATGTGTGTTGCTTAGCAACATCGTATGTCACTCCCCTTCCTCTCCCAATCTTCCCTCTCTATATTGTGAATAAAGGTGAAACGAGAGTGAAGGCTGGCTGACCAGACACTGTGTGGTTAGGTAGCTAATAGCTAACAAGCTAAAGACACTTCCACTCTGAACTGAGTAGCTCTGTTTGGGGTGTGGTTTTTGATCCACGCCTGGGCATGATCTCGTCCCTGATTCTGCTAGATTTTAACGTGATGTTTGTATCTAATTTTTGTGTGTATTACGTGTCATGTAGACATTGCTGCTTTGCACTGCAATTGAACAGGTCTCTCTTAAATAAATAAATAAATAGATGCATCTGTGATGACAGTAGCTATACCCGGTGCAAAACATCATTCATCATAATGAACCATGCTTATTACAGGTTGAAATGTTTAGAATCAGCTGTGCCATTCCAAACCAAATAGATGTGGCTCCTCAATATGGCCAACAGAGGGCGCAAGAGGTTTCACAATAATAATAATAACAAACTAATGGTAATAATAATGGTAATATTATTATTGTTATTATTAACAAAGTGAAAAAACGGTGGAGCTACTAGGAGTATTTTTATATATAGCAATATTTAATGTGAAGTAATATATCTGTGTACAAGCAGTTACAAATCAGAATATATCTTCAAAGGTACTACGGGCAAACAAAACGCAACGCGTTTCAACCACGCAGGTCTTCCTCAGGCAATGTTAGCTGGGCGTCGGCCACCGCACCTGTGTATATAAGGCAAATACGTGGCACAAGTCAGTTGGGATGACGTATGGTGGGCAGTGCTATGACATCACAGTATAGGATGGGCCTTGTTAAAGCAACGGAGGATAGCAACATCATACACAAGTAATAATAAATATACAATAATAGTTACAGCAGAAAGCAGCAGACTATAGGGGCACAACTGAACAACTGTTCAGTTGTGCCCCTTTTTCCTCCCTAGCCTATAACTTATAGCCTATAGCCTATAGTCTGCTGCTTTCTGCTGTAACTATTATTGTATATTTATTATTACTTGTGTATGATGTTGCTATCCTCCGTTGCTTTAACAAGGCCCATCCTATACTGTGATGTCATAGCACTGCCCACCATACGTCATCCCAACTGACTTGTGCCACGTATTTGCCTTATATACACAGGTGCGGTGGCCGACGCCCAGCTAACATTGCCTGAGGAAGACCTGCGTGGTTGAAACGCGTTGCGTTTTGTTTGCCCGTAGTACCTTTGAAGATATATTCTGATTTGTAACTGCTTGTACACAGATATATTACTTCACATTAAATATTGCTATATATAAAAATACTCCTAGTAGCTCCACCGTTTTTTCACTTTGAATACTTTTGCCTTTTGAGCTGCTTTGGTCTACACTCTCTGGGAGTTATTAACAATAAATAATAATAATAATGATAATAATAATAAACTGGCAGTTTAATGGCAAAGCCTGCACACATAAGGTTTCAAATTTCAGCATATCAAGCAGGTAGCCTATACTGCAGGCTGATGTAGTCCACAGGCAAACTGATTCTAAAACCTGAGATTTTAAATGCAGCAAACCATAAAGTTGTGTTGTCAGTTGTTTGTACCAAGGTAGCATTAAATGTCTATATTTTAATGGTCTTTGGCCTGACATTCTTCTGTCCAAGAGAAGCCGCGTTCATTCACTGTCATAGCAACATTGTTAGCCCTGCCTCCATTGATAACAGGGACACCAGGGTTGCCAGGTCCATGGTTTTTCAGCAGGATTGGGCTACTTTTGAAATGCATGTTGAATATCTTTTGGTCTGCTGGTTGGGTAAATCTATTTTGCATGCAAATTAGCTACACGATGAATAATATTTATAAATAGTCTCAGGCCCCAGGTCACGCAGAAAAATTAATTGACTCGAAGTTTAATAGCTCAATGAGACAATGTAGTAGGCTCCAATAGACAGCCAAAGTCACATCCAATTACGGCTTAGGCATTATGCACCAAGAGATTTCATCTGCCATTTATTTTCCCATATAGACATTTCGTAAAAATGCTTATAAAAATACTTTTACTTTTTCAAACCAAACGTTTCAGCTATATTTATAATCCGGAGAGACAATAGAACATTTCACTTGGACCAAAACGTAAAAAAAAGATCAGATGAGCTCATAGGATATGAGATTAATCAACACTTTCTTGAGGTCTTGAGTGGAGATAGGGCATCGCCGGGGTCATCAGGCGGGCACCCTTCTTCTTTGGTGGTTTGTTGATAGGCCCATGACACCTCCAGAGGGCTCAACAGCAACACCTGGTTGCACCAGGTGCGCTCCCCTCTGCTTTTTGCCCCTCTTGCTGGTCATTTTGCAGCCCAGTTGTAGTCTTTTCTTTTCAGCCAAAGCCAGTTGCTATAATCAGGAGAGACAATAGAACATTTCACTTGACCAAAACAATATATATATATATATATATATATAATATATTACATTATATAATAATATTATATAATGTAATATATAATATAATGTATTATTTTATTATTTATATATATATATATATATATATATATATATATATATATATATATATATATATATATATAATATATAATAATATTATATAATGTAATATATAATATAATGTATTATTTTATTATTTATATATATATATATATATATATATATATATAATATATAATAATATTATATAATGTAATATATAATATAATGTATTATTTTATTATTTATATATATATATATATATATATATATATATATATATATATACTGTATATATCGTCGGTGTCGGGCCAGGACCTCGAATGTCACTTTTTTCACTTTCTTACTTTTTGTCATGAATCAATGCCATTGGTCACCCTTCACGTCTCTGTGTGGTTTTTAACAAATGCAACCAATGGAAAAGCATTAAAACGAGCTTGTGAGTAAATCTCGTAACGCCATTCGCCCTCAATCTGTCAGTCAAACCTCGAAATCCCCCCCCTACCTCCGTGTGTACCCCCCCACGCAGGACACTAAACCCGGAAAAGACACACGGCAGACGCGCTGTGTATTTCTCATATCGTTTTGACTCATCCTGGCTTCCTCTGACGTTAATATATCAATCAAATGTTTTCCAGTTATTCCTAGGCTGCAAACTTGTTTTAACATGCAAATCGGAGTGCTTTCTGACGAGAATAAAGTAACGTTAACGTTACGTTATGTCAGACTATTTCTCACCCCATGCGAAAGCCCCAAATCGGCCATGAGAGGCGAGGGGCAATCCTGCTGCTCCTGCGCGCGCGCCCGCGGCCTGGAGCTTGGGGGCTCGTGCATGAGGATGCGGCTGCCTCCCGCTTGACTGGCCATGAGAAAGCGCTTCCAAGTCGGACTGATAATATAAACAACATCATTTGAGCTTATCCAGGTCAGATATTTATAAAGTAATGACACATTCAGCGGGAAACTAACTATAATTAAGACATGTGCCAACTTTACAATATATACAAGTCAACTTGTATATTAGATATTAATTGGCAGTTAGTATGGTCAAACAACAGTCTTTCATCAAGGAATCTCGATCACCAATTCATCCATTATAAACTTATACATAGATTCTATTACACTCCGAGGAAACTCTACCAAATGAAAATACTTCAGTCTCCCAATTGCTCATTTTGTCCTTATGGTAATCCAGGGACATATATCCATATGATATGGGAATGTCCAAAAGTAATGGATTTCTGGAAAATGGTTTGTGAAATACTTTCTACCATTGTTGGTAATTTTATTCCTATGCTTCCACAAGTGCTGCTCCTTAATGATAGCTCTGATTTAGATTTTTCTGTATCACAGAAGCGGCTGTGGCTAGCAGGCCTTACAGCAGCAAAGAAAATGATTGTCTGTAGATGGAAACCTCCCCATACTTTATCTAAGCGGGAATGGCTGCTCTCCTGTATGGATATAGTGTCTATTGAAGGGTCCATTGCAAGAATGAACGATGCAAGGATTTCAAACATAGAT
Organism: Poromitra crassiceps; assembly: GCF_964638095.1. NCBI lineage: Eukaryota > Metazoa > Chordata > Actinopteri > Beryciformes > Melamphaidae > Poromitra > Poromitra crassiceps. The sequence goes on along the minus strand of NC_139634.1, from coordinate 42,877,177 downwards.
TTCTGGGATGCTGCATTGACAAAGATCAATTGCCTTGTTTAGTTGCTGATATGGGGTCCTTCTGGGGTTGAGGGGTGGGGTGGGGGTGGGAGGGGGGGTGGTTGGTTTCAATCAGAGCAGAAATATTTGATTTATCTCTTTATTTTAACATGGGCTATTTTTTCCGTTTAATCTTGCTTTTACTAATAATTTTGTTTTATTCTTATTTTTGATACTGTGGTGACATAATTACTGTATCTTGAATTTTGCATACCTTCACCTAGTTGAAGAAGTAATGTATGGTGTATTTCATGGCAGATGTAATGTCTATGTTCTCTTTATTATCAGAAGTGTTCTGACTGTCCTTGTTTTATTATATATGATATACAAAAATAAAAATAATTGATCATAAAAAAAGACATGTGCCAACTTTGACGACATTTGGTTCAGTAGTTTAAGAGCAAACAGGTTTTTTTTACTTCCTGAAAAGTTTCTGTTTTGGAGATTCGAGGTCCTGGAACGACAGCAGCGATATGTTGGTCTCGACCTAGTTTCAAGATGAAGACCAGACACGCTACCTCATATCATATCAATAGGCATCAGCTCCTAGCCTAAGGCAAGCGTAATCCTAGTGTGACGTCAAGCGTAATCCTAGTGTGACGTCCGCTGCGACGCGTGACTCATCACCCCATCCTCAACAGCCAATCAGCCCCTCAACTTGCAAATATGACGTCGGTAATGACATCAATGCCGAGGCTATGACGTGGCAGTACTTATAGCCATGCTCAGCGTGTCATCGTCCTCTTTCCCTGATCCTTCTCCTCCATGGTCGCTGTACCTGGGCTGATCGTATCCCATCCTCTGAAGCTGTGTTTCGCCCCACCCACCTCCCCAGTCCACCACCAATGTCTTGACTCCTGAAGAATCCCCTACGGGGGGGGGATTCTCTATCCTAGTCCGAGCAGATGCCCTCCTCTCTCACCTCAAGAAGAGAGGCATCTTACCACGGAGTCATAGTTGCCATGCTGCCATGCCATAGAATTAGTTGCCATGCCAATTCATGCCATAAATCTTATCGCCATGCCATTCGTGAATAAAGCTCGCTTGTTAATTCTACCCTCTCGTCTCTCATGATTGAAATATATATATATATGTGTGCATATGATTAAAGAATGATGATTTAATCATGATATGATAAAAAAAATCTTTGGTTTGGTCTGAGTGAATGAAATCTTCTCTTCTGATTCTAAATATAGCTGACTCGCTTGGTTTCACCAAGTACAACTTTTTTATAATCCTAAGCATTTTACGAAATGTCTATGGCAAAATAAGTGGCGGGTGAAATATCTTGGTGCGTATAACCGGACGTGCGGGTGACTTCGGCTCTCTAGTCTCTATAGCCTAACTAGGCAAAATCTTATCAATACTGGTCTACACCACAGAGTGATTTATTTATGATAATATCTAGCTACTGTAGACTATTTAGGACCTAGGCTATTCACCTTATGTTCAGACGCGGGGGTGGGCCAAATTCTTCCGGGTCGTGTTACCACATCCGGCGGTCACGGCGTGAGATACAAAAGAACGTCAGAAGAAGAGAGTTGTTTTTGTAGCGGACAGTGCAGGGGGTAAAACAAAGAACGTACAGTAGCCTACTACTTTGAGCTCGGTACACAGCAAGCAAGCGAGTATCCACTGTTAGCCAGGTCAGATAACATTATGGTCGACAATGACGAGCACTTTCTTGTAAAACATACCTGGACTCCAACAACGAAAGCTTCAGATAGTTTTCTCTCCTCTGAGCGCTCGAGCCACTTACGTCTATAAGACCTGCAGACATTAACGTAATTCCCTGGAATGCGAGACTTAACGAGCCAGTTACATGGCGTTGCATTCTTAGACATTGCCGTTTGCTTTTATTTGGTATGTTACATCCGATTGTCTAAATTATTACTTAATTCAGAGTTAGATGATATTGGAGCAGCCGGTCTTTTTCTTTTTCTGTTTCTTTTAGCCAGAAGTCATCACACGACCACACAACCGGGTCAAATGGGCGTGGCTACATAAGGTGAATAGGACGAATCAGCGTGACGTCACTTGCCACCCAGAAATGCGGAACCCCGTGGCAGTTAACTACACAGTAGTATGAGTTGTGCCAAACAAATGTTAATATCTCAAAAACTATACATCACATCGGTTATATTTTGACATTCTGAGTGAGAGCAGAATTAACTCAAGAGTTTGATGTATAATATATGCATGTCGTGTTAAAGTTGTGTGAACTGTTGCAGTTTTTAAAATGTAAACAGGGTCAGTCGGGTAGAATCAGACACTCAAGCAGGGACGGCTGGTATCAATGGGCTAGGGGGGGCTAAGCCCTCCCTATCATTTCCAATAAAATGAGAAAAGTATTATTATTATTTATCCTTTACGTAAATTATATCAAACAAACTTAGAATTGGTTGTTTATGTTGGTGGAACCTATAGATCAGCAACAGCGCCATCTATAGACACAAGAAAATCATCACAGTGGGCTAGCTTGATGCAGCCCAAAGACACTACCTTCAGCCTTCAATCACCTTCATAAAAAGTGATTGACAAGTGTCTGGCACGCCCCCTTGAGCTGCTGCCGTCTACGGCCCATTCGGGCTAAATTGGAACTGCCCAAATGGGCCGACCTGCTACTGACTTGACAACCAATGACAGCTCAAATATGACATGCACACACTACAAGTGAATCTGGCAATGGCGCTGAGGTGGACTACTTTCTCATTCATTTTCCTTCATGTCTGACAGGGGGAAATTATAAGTGAAGACACTAAGGAAAGACAAGACAAAATCGTAAGTTTTGTGTTACGTGGGCACAACGTGGGCACAACAGCTGCAGCTCATTAAACATGAAAGGGAAAAGACGTGAACAGCTCTCTCTGTCGTGCTCTCTCTCTCTCTCTCCTCTCTCTCTCTCCTCCCAATTGTGGTCTGATATTGACCGGCCTTGCCCCCCCCCTCCTCCTTTATACCCCCTGGCAATATTGACCCTGCCATAGACACCTACAGCAAACGTATCCACCAGGACATCACTAAATTAGAACAGAGCATTCCCTTTGTTAGACAGAACATCACCCACAGGGAACGAACAGCTCTGAATGAACTACAACATAGGACGACTCTATTGTCATTCGCCCCGCCGATAAGGGTGGAGCCGTAGTGCTACAGGACTACACTGACTATTTAGCAGAAGCCACCAGACAGCTCTCTGACACTAACACTTATGTCAGACTACAGAATGATCCTGGCACGCCCACCCGCAATGGCATTAAAGCTATAATTGACACGGCCCTTCAATCTGGCCACATCACTAAACGTGACCACAGATTCTTACTCTACAAACACCATAGGACCCCTATACTCTATCTACTGCCTAAAATCCACAAAAATAAAACACCATGTCCTGGACGTCCTATTGTTTCTGGCAATGAGTCCCTTCTTGAACCTCTATCACAATATGTTGATCACCACATCCAACCATTTGTCCGTACACTACCATCCTACGTCCGTGACTCCTCTGATTTTTTACTCAAACTTGACCAACTCAACCTAGACCTGTCTGACGTCATCTTAGCCACCATGGACATATAATCTCTATATACGAACATCCCACAACAGGCGGTCATTGACACAATCAGACAGACTTTATCCAACAGAACTACTGAGCTCCCCCCTAATGATTTCATCACCAAACTGGCTGAAATAAGCCTCCGAAACAACTACTTCATGTTTGGTGGTGAATACTTTCTACAGACTTCCGGAGTGGCGATGGGGTGCGCCGCAGCCCCGTCTGTGGCCAATCTGTATGTGGGCACCTTTGAGAAGGAGTTTGTAGATAACCCCACAGTCAATCCATTTATTGCCCACATCAGTCTATGGCTCAGGTATATAGACGACATTTTCCTCATTTGGCACGGCACAGCAGCCTCTCTTCTTGAGTTCCATCGCCTCTTTAACACTTGGAATATACATCTCCAATTCACCATCGAGCACTCCCCGGATTGTATCCACTTCTTGGATGTTTCTGTCTACAAACACAACAATAAATTAAACTCCACTATCTACAGGAAACCCACAGACAGGAACACCCTCCTACACGCCTCCAGTTATCATCCCTCCCCTCTCAAAAACAACCTGCCAGCCGGACAATTTATGCGCCTACGCAGGCTGTGTAGCGACAAGCGGGACTGCATATCCAAGTCCTCCGACATGCGTCTGAGGTTCCTGGAGAGGGGCTACGGTCGCCGCCCTGTCTCCCACGCCTTTAAGCGCGCACTTCATGCCCACAGAGACATACTACTGGAGCCCAGAAAAACGGACACTTCCCCTCCCAGGATCACTGCGACCCTCCAATACTCTCCCCTGGCCAATAAAATCAGACGCTGTCTCCTGAAACACTGGAACATCCTTCAGGTCCACAACACCTTCACACTACCCCCCAGGATTGCTTCTACGCGCAATCCTAACATCAGAGACAAGCTGGTTAAGACCTTCCATACTCCCAGCATCACGCAACGTACCATTGACTCCGTACCTCCCCCCGTTGGGCATTCCCCTTGCGCACACTGCTCATGTTGCGCACAGTCACTCAGACTCAAAACGTTTACTACCCCGGACAATCAGACTTACAAACTGAAACACCTCACCACCTGCGCATCGCAGGGGGTAGTATATGCCATCAGTTGCCCGTGCCCCTTCCTATACATCGGGAAGACCACCCGCCCTCTACGCACACGGATCACTGAACACAAAAGTGCAATTCGCCGTGGAGACACCAAAGCCCCACTAGTCGAACATTTTTTGAGCAAATCACTATTGACAGTGATCTCCGCTTCTGGGCTATTGACCTTGTCAAGCAGCACCCGAGAGGCGGGGATTTGGATAGAGCGCTCCTGACACGCTGGATCCATGCGCTCCACACCACCGCTCCCCACGGCCTCAATGAAGAATTTGATCTATCATGTTTCCTATGGTGCCGCGTAGGGGTGTCACAATATATCGTCCCACGAAATTTCGCGATAGTAAAACGTCACGATATGTATTGTTGAGATGAAATCTCATATCGCAAAAAAAAAAAAAAAAAAATAGACTAAGAAACGTCTTTGTTTGTTGAAGTTCTATGTGTGGAAAGTAGTTCAGTTGAACAAGTCTCTGAAGAGACACATGAGAAGTTATACAGGAGAGAAACCATTCAATTGAGTTTCTGGCAAAACAGTTTACTTGACAGGAAAAACTGAAGATGCATAAAAAATAGATTAAGAAAAGTCTTGTTGTTTGAGTTTGAAGAAAAACTGAAGATGCATAATGAGAATTTATACTGCTGAGAAACCTTTTAGTTCAAAGTAAATCTAAGTGATGGTGTAACTCATTCTATTTCAAGATAAGCCTCATCTCCAATCTCATGTTTTTTCTAGTTGTTATTGTAATAACAATTTCCCACAACAGCATGATTTGTATTTGTGCATTTCAAATAAAATACTACTTTTCCAGTCATATATTGTCATTATTCAAGTTTAAAAAAATATTGTTAAAATCGTATCGTATCGTATCGTTATCGTGAACCCAGTATCGTGATACGTATCGTATCGTGAACTGAGTGTATCGTGACACCCCTAGTGCCGCGTCTATGTGCCGACAGGCCGCAGTGCCGACAGGTCGCAATGCCGATAGCCCACAAGCAGAACCAGCTGAGCGAGGCGGCGTGCAGCGTGTCGGTGGAGCTAACCTCTCCCAGCCCCCACGCCAAACCTAACCTCCCCCATGCCATGCCTAAACCTAACCTCCCCCAGACCCTAACCCAAAACCTAACCTCTCCCACCCCCACGCCAAACCTAACCTCCCCCATGCCATGCCTAAACCTAACCTCCCCCAGACCCTAACCCAAAACCTAACCTCTCCCAGCCCCCACGCCAAACCTAACCTCCCCCCATGCCTAAACCTAACCTCCCCCAGACCCTAACCCAAAACCTAACCTCTCCCAGCCCCCACGCCAAACCTAACCTCCCCCCATGCCTAAACCTAACCTCCCCCAGACCCTAACCCAAAACCTAACCTCTCCCAGCCCCCACGCCAAACCTAACCTCCCCCCATGCCATGCCTAAACCTAACCTCCCCCAGACCCTAACCCAAAACCTAACCTCTCCCAGCCCCCACGCCAAACCTAACCTCCCCCCATGCCTAAACCTAACCTCCCCCAGACCCTAATCCAAAACCTAACCTCACCCACCCCCACGCCTAAACCTAAGGTCGGCATTGCGGGTGGTCGGCATAGCGGGTGGTCGGCATAGCGGGTGGACCCCGTTTCCTATAGCTAGTCTAACACCTATATCTGCTCCCTCCGTTAACATGCTTCACATGTTCTCACTGTAGATTGCTTTGTGATGTGCTGTGTATCCGCTTGATGTCTCCACATCAGTGTATTAGTCGTACTATTATTTATAGCCTATGTGTTTTTATGTGGACATAAATTAATCATTTAAATGCGTGTGTGTGTGTGTGTGTGTGTGTGTGTGTGTGTGTGTGTGTGTGTGTGTGTGTGAGAGAGAGAGAGTGGTACAGAAAGTTTTGCATCAGGCAATTCTTATAGCCTACTTAGTGTTGTTTGTTGTTTGTTGCTGTAATTTGGTATCTCGGAGGCTGCTGTTGCTGCAGCAAGCAGCATGAGCTATTGGTGGTTATAATTTTTTAGCTCCTCCACCCAATATCACCACCAGCCATCACTGCACTCAAGCCTCCCAAAGCTCAGGCTCCATAGGGTTCTATTGCCGTTGCCACCAATGACGCGGTTTGTTTACCAAAATGCTGCTCGGCTGATCCCTCGTATAGGTGAAAGTGTTAGATGATGTCACCGCTAATGATGATGATGATGTCACCAAGGATGTCAACAGTGATGATGCCACAGTGATGATAACAGTGAGGATGTCATAATTGATGACAATGTCATCACTGATGATGTCACTCTTGACATTATATGTCATTTGAAGCTTATAATGTCATCATTGACGATGTCACAGTCACACCTGACATAATACACTGTTGAAGGCTAGGCAATTATGTCACTGATGATGTCACTGTCGAAGGCTATAAGACTCAGCTCTGCCAGCTTCATGCTGTCAGATCATGTTAGGAAGGACTGAGCACTGAGGTGATGCTGGCACAGCCAGCCTCTAAATGGTGTTATTTTGTTGATTACATAGAAGGTGATGATGATACAGTAGGCTACATTTGGCAATGATAGCAATGCTGTTGGTAGAGGTAGAGGCCATAGATTTGTTAGGGGTATATTTTGTGTTCTGGTAGGGTAGGCTATTGGCTTGGGCTTGATTGGCCATTATGCTGGTTTTGTCACACAGACCTGGCAACCCTGACCACACACACACTGGCTGCTCATTCATCTGCGCTAGACTGTGCAGAGCCCAGTCAGTCTAGCACAGCACGAGCCCACAGCACCATGTCCCCGAGCCTCGTGCGCACCCTGCTACTCGTGCTGCTCTGCGCGGGTCCGTGTCTCGCGAGCCGCCCGCTGCTCGTCTTCTTGATTGACGGCTTCCGGTACGACTACATGGACGACCTGCACGCGCTGCCGGGGTTCCGACAGCTCGTGGGCAGCGGGGTGAAGGCGGACTACATGACGCCGGACTTCCCCAGTCTATCATACCCTAACTACTACTCACTAATGACAGGTAGGCTGGCTGTCTGTCTGTCTGTCTGTCTGTCTGTCTGTCTGTCTGTCTGTCTGTCTGTCTGTCTGTCTGTCTGTCTGTCTGTCTTATCTATCTATCTATCTATCTATCTATCTATCTATCTATCTATCTATCTATCTATCTATCTATCTATCTATCCTATTCTATTCTTTATTGGCATGCTCTCTCTCTCTCTCTCTCTCTCTCTCTCCCTCTCTCTCTCTCCCTCTCTCCCTCTCTCCCTCTCTCTCTCTCTCTCATGTTAATAATAGGCTAGTTTAATAATAGTTGAATGTATTTTTTGGATTATCCTCATACACTAGGCCACTATAACTACTCTCTTTTTTCCCACTCTCGGGGTCCACAGTCCACACAAGTCAACGTCACATCATAATACAAAACAATAAGAATAAGCATAATAGTTTGAAAGGCCTAACCTGAAAAAAGTCCACTTCAACAAGTGTAGAGCTGCGATTAATCATTCATGTTAGTTGTCAATTATTAAATTAATCACCAACTATGTAGATAATCGGTTTGAGTAAGACAATCTCCCCTCTCTGATTCCAGCTTGTTAAATGTGAATATTCTCTGGTTTCTTCACTCCTCTATAACAGTAAACTGAATATCTTTGGGTTGTGGACAAAACAAGACATATGTCATCTTGGGCTTTGGGAAACACTTATCAACATTTTTCACAATTTTATTTATTTATTTATTTATCTCAGTAGATTTATTTTTTTTGGGGGAGGGGATACATTTTAGATTGATTCTTCTCTTTTCTTCTATTATTTCTTCAATTCAAAAGGCTGGTCATGTGTTCATAGCCTGCAATTTATTTCAGTTGTTAAGAAAACGGCATGTGTGACTTTTAGCCTAGCTGGTTTTAGAGAATATCTGAATGTCTTAAAGTGTTGGATATTTCAAAATGTCTCCACAGACAAGAAACCTGCAGTCATCTATTGTCCTAATATAAACTTGTTTTGATCCTATGTGTTCATTCTCATTCAGTTATGACAGGCCAAAATGGCTTTCCAGTCCTGGTTCAAGCACTTGTGAAATATTTCATACAATACGGTCTTCATCATGTTTTATCGACCTGGTGAAAGTCAGCAGTTGAAAGAAAGCTGTGTGTTTTGAGGAAGACTGATCAATTTAAATTGATTAATTTATTAAGCTATAAACAATTAAGCAATAGTTCAGTTCAGTTCACTTTATTTATACAGGAAGGGATAAAAATGACATTTCACAACTGGCCTGACTCAGTTACAAACTGGTTTTCAGCAGGTTCCTGTTCTGCAGTACAGTAAACAAAAAAGAATGAATATACAAGAACATGTTCAATTTCACTACATACAATTTTACAGACCTAACAAATCAATTACATTTACAAACATTCATTCATTCATCAATACAAAACAGCAACAGCAAAACATTTAAAACCTAGGGATGAGTCTGATCAGTGATTACAGGAGTTTTCTAGCATCAGATGTTTGTAGGCTTTTTGAAATGTGAGATGGAGGTTATTGCTCTGGTGTGGAATGGGATCTCGTTCCAAATTTTGGTGTATGTGTGGAAGAATGATCTTAGTCCATATTGTATGTCAGTACTGGTATGAGTGCATGTGAGATTGATCTGGTGATGTGTGCTTGTCTTGTGTTGTGTCTTGGGAGTAAAGCTGTGTAAGTGTTGGAGAAGAGTTGTTTCTGAGCATAAAATAAAACTTAATGGCTAGACTTTTTGTGTAGTTCTGAAAAGTTGTAGCAGAGGAGTGTGAGAGTGCAGTACAGTGGTGAGTCCAAGGTGGGGTTTGTAGGTGAGGTGAGTATCAAGTGTTACTCTAACATATAATTAAAAGATTATTGTTTAAATGGTTCACACACTCTGGTTTGGCTGACATAGGCTTTCAGTCAAGCAGCTGTTGTTTCTCTGTATCTTTAGCTGATAGGGGCTGTTGACCTGTTGACCCCTTGACTTGACAGTGCAATTTGAGTTATGCGTGCCTTGCCCAAGCCACGCTCAAGCCACGCTCAAGCCACGCTCAAGCGACCGTGCAGGATTCAGTCCCATTTTCCAAGCGCGAAGCGTGAATCTGCCAGGTATGAAGTCAATGGAAGTTGTGGGCGGGGTCAAGGCGCGCCGAGTGAGGCACTGAGGAAAAGAGAGTGCTTCTTGTGTGGTTAAGCGTGAGCTCAGCTTCAGTGTGCTTTAAGCCTGGCTCTGGCGTATGGTGTGAACGTGGGCTAAGACGCGCGTTAGATACAGTAGTGCCCTCCATCTTTTATAAATGTGGTAAAATAAATCGCCCGCATCCTGACGTCAGGAGGCAGACATTTTTGGAGCCATAAGAACCGCCCCCTATTCAAATCCTGCCTCAAGAAAAAGTGTAAACAGGGAAATGACGATATTTAGCATTTGGGTTGAAACTAATGTCTCAAACTTTTGGAGGCTTACAATTAGTCACAATAAGACCCTAAATTACATAGTTAGAAGGTTTTTGTGGATTTCGGTTTCCAGGGTCTTTTAAGCTATTAATGCAATAAGTGTGATGAATCTTCTGTTAATTGATAGCTACATAATTGGTCGCTACACTATTATTATTGTTACTAGTAGTAGGCCTATCAGCAGGAATAGAAGTAGTGCAAATTCAACCAATCTCTGCAATATTTGCGAGGGCTTGCAATTTTTCAACATTCCCGCGATTTCTCAGCAGAAACGGCAGAATTGGTTCCTCAACTTGCAATTTCTGCCAGTTCCTGCTATTTTACTGCAGAAAAATAAAACGACACAAATTCCATTGCAATTTTTGAGAAAAGCTGTCATTAGATAGAAGTTAAGCGACTTTGAGTACTTGGTACACACACACACACACACAAAACGAAAAGGAGAAAAAACTGAACACCTGGAGGGAAGAATTATTGTTGAATTTAGGGATGCACCGATAAATCGTATCGATTGATATTGGCTTTGTTGACTGCAATCGGCTTATCGGCAAAAAAAGAGGTGGCGTTCACTGATTGCATGGTATTATCATAGTTGTTCATAGTTGTTTATAGTTACTAGTTTATCATAGTTGGGCCATATCATTTCTGCCTGGCTACCGTACTCATGTACCTATTCACCTTAGCAGCGGTCAGCCAGTTAAAGATTTATTTGATGATCCGTTTGCACCACACATACTGCAGTTTCATAATAAAATCTGGCTATCTAGTACTAAAACATTACAGCATAACAAAAGAAGACTAATTAATACAACACGCCATTTCTGCCTAGTCCCTTACTCAGGAACCCTATCTAGCAGCCACCTCTTAAGTTTAACTTTAAAGGTGCTTTGACTTGAGGCCTCCTTAATATCCAGTGGGAGCAGATCATTCACTGGGCCCCTGCAAAGCAAAGGAACATTGGCTAACTAACTGACAGTAGGTTGGCTGGGCTAGCTCTGGTGCCGTGGATGTGTGCTTCTCCTACTCTGGTGAGGTAGTTTGTGAGGCTAGCTCTGGTGCTGTGGCTGTGTGCTTCTCCTACTCTGGTGAGGTAGTTTGTGAGGCTAGCTCTGGTGCTATGGCTGTGTGCTTCTCCTACTCTGGTGAGGTAGTTTGTGAGGCTAGCTCTGGTGCTGTGGCTGTGTGCTTCTCCTACTCTGGTGAGGTAGTTTGTGAGGCTAGCTCTGGTGCTGTGGCTGTGTGCTTCTCCTACTCTGGTGAGGTAGTTTGTGAGGCTAGCTCTGGTGCTGTGGCTGTGTGCTTCTCCTACTCTGGTGAGGTAGTTTGTGAGGTATACTGGGGCCCTATCCATGACTATCTTATGGACCATTGTAAGTGTAATCTGTGCCACCCTGGCCTCCACAGGTAGCCAGTTTAATTCTTCTAGTTGGTTCCTGCCCGCGTGGTCACGTGGACCGCAACCCAAAACCACCATGACCAACTTGTTATGAGATACCTGCAGTTTTTGTTTACTACCCTTTGTCAGCCCGCTGTACCATGCCAAAGAGCCATAATCAAGGTGCGGCTGCACAAGGCTGTTTGCTAATAGCCTAATGCTGTCTCTGTCTAAGAGATTGGCCTTCCTTTGCTAACAATCTGGTTCTTGCATTAACTTTCCCCACTACCTGGAGAGCCATTTCTTCCCCCTCCAAGACTGTTATCTAATATGCAGCCCAGATATTTTACTGACGTTTTGGCTTTTATAACCTGCGAGCCTAGCTCAACTCTGAGTTCAGGGGTCCTCCTAAGCCTGTCACACTTCCTGTGACAGTACAGTACTTATATTGTCTTCATTATGTTCATTGTGGCCACACTGCTGTGTGTGCAGACTCCTATAAGAGTCAGACGCTTTGAAACAGACGGCGTTTTGAACAGGAAGTCATAACACAACTGGGTCAAGTGGGCGGGGCTACATAAGGTGAATAGCCGGCTAAAAAGGCTTTTGAAACAGTTATTTTTCACATAAAAAAATCTTTGCCATGTGAAAGAAGCTTATTTAAAGGCTGTTTGTTTCAGTTCAGGTATTTGTTTATCATGAATATTTCTTTGTTTCCTGTCACAAAAGGGGTAATAAAAAAATATCAGTATCGGCTATCGGCCAAATTGTTATTTTAAACATCCGTATCTATCGGCCCAGAATGGTCAGGAGTACCATTATAACGTCCGCCCAAGGAGGTCATGTTTTGGGTGGCCTTGGTCTGTCTGTGTGTCAGCATGATGAGAGAGACAGAGAGAGAGAAACAGAGACAGAGAAATGATGGGCCTTTTTCACAGTAGACATTTGTGTGTAAAAGGCAGGGTAAACACAGGTGCAACCAAAACATTAATGAGGGCCCCAGAACACCTAAATGGATTGGACATTGGAAACCCTCATTCATGTTTTTCACCTGTGTTTACCCTGCATTTTAGACACCAAATGGCTGCTCTGAAAAAGACCTATTGAAGCAGACGCAGACAAATGAATGAAGCCATTGAGTGACATGCACAGATGTGAGTGGTGCCTCCTGCTCCCCATCAGGACCATGGTACTGCTGTCTCCTCTCCTCTCCTCTCCTCCCCTCTCCCCTCCTCTCCTCTCCTCTCCTCTCCCCTCCTCTCCTCTCCTCTCCTCTTCTCTCCTCTTCTCTCCCCTCCTCACCCCTCCTCTCCTCTCCCCTCCTTTCTCCTCTCCTGTCCCCTCCTCTCCCCTCCCCTCCTTTCTCCTCTCCTGTCCCCTCCTCTCCCCTCCCCTCCCCTCCTCTCCTCTCCCCTCCCCTCCTCTCCTCCTCTCCTCTCCACTCCCCTCCTCTCCCCTCCTCTCCACTCTCCCCCTCTCCCCTTCTCCTCCTCTCCTCTCCTCTCCCCTCCTCTCCACTCTCCCCCTCTCTCCTCATCCCTTCTCCTCCTCTCTCCTCCCCTCCTCTCCTCTCTCCTCTCCCCTTCTCCTCCTCTCCTCTCCTCTCCTCTCCCCTCCCCTCCTTTCGTCTCCTCTCTACTCCCCCCTCTCCTCTCCTCTCCCCTTCTCCTCCTCTCCCATCTCCCCCTCTCTCCTCTCCCCTTCTCCTCATCTCCCCTCCTCTCCTCTCCCCTCCTCTCTACTCCTCTCCTCCTCTCCCCTCTTCCCTCCTCTGCTCTCTCCTCTTCCTTCCTCTCTCCTCCCCCTCCTCTCCTCACTTTGTTGTGAGCAGTTTCATGTAGGAACTATTTAATTTTGTAGGAACTAGCTAGCAGCTAGCGGGTGTAGTTCGGTCAAAAGAAAATTGTTCCTCCATGAAACTGCTCTTAACAAGGTCTGTGGATTATCTTGAGTAACGGGGTCATGATTTCTGGAAAGAGACAATGCTGTTGAGTTTTTCAAATGTACTTCTTTGGCACTTTGAGCACCACAAGCCGAGTGCCATCCAGTTCCATTGTATTGGAGAGAAGGCAGAAACTCTGCGGCCGATATCTCCAAAACTCAGGCAACTAACACAAAACCATATAGATGGATAAATAGCACTACAGGCGAGAGGGAAAATATGTATTTTGGATTTTAGGGTGAGCTGTTCCTTTAACTCATTGAGTGCCAGCCACTTTTGAAAAACGGATGCTCCCAGTGCCAGCCCTTTCAGAGCGTTTTCAGTGATTTCTCGAGGCCCACAGAATATTGTGTGATATTACTATGTAAACACTGAACGCGCCCAAAGAACGATGAGACTCTCTTCTATCATCAGCAAAAAAAAAGTTTATTGATATAATTTTCCGTTCTTTAGTTATCAGGCGGAGAAGATAGGTTGATTTCAGCAAAAACAGACGTTTCAAATTAGAAGCTGAGATAATGAGCCTTTTGTGAAATGAAGCATTTCAAGCACATCACCGACTCTGAAGCTAATACTTTCTGATGTAGTGACACCTCAAAAATAATTTCCTTCAATAAAAGAGCGAAAACAAAGGAATTTTGATGGCAAAATAATATTTTTTAGCTGCAACCAGCAGCGCTGGCCTTCTTGCTGGTCTTGATTTACTGCTGGTGGGCATCAGATATTCTAGCTTGTGTTTTGCCAATCTGTCCATCGAGCCTGCTGTCTGGGTCGGTACGTGTTGTATGGTGCCCTGCGTGCCCCACCCCCCTCACCCCTCCTCCTCTGTGGGAGTGTCTCTGGTGGCTCTCTGCTGCGTTTGCTCTGCACTGAAAAGTGCGCTACGCCCAGCTTTTCAAGATTCAAGATTCAAGATTTTTATTGTCACTCCATGGTACAAGTATCACGTGTGAAATTCTTGTGCTGTGGACTCCGTTTACAACATAGTGCAAATAGTACAAATATAACAAATATAACAGGGCATATGGGTGCAAAAACACAAGAGACACAACAAGCATAAGGCAGTATAGTGATAAGACAAGTCAGAGACAGTGGCATATTCACTGCACATAGGTGCACGTGTCGGGTGCATACTTTAGACGTGCTTAAACATTTTAAATTCTGCGTATTTGACATACAGGTGCAAATAACATATTCCTTATTAAACATACAATTAAACTCGGCATTTTAAATTCGGCGTATTTGACATACAGGTGCAAATAGCATATTCCTTATTAAACATACAATTAAACGTTAGACATACGTAATGGTAGCAGCTACAGTACGGTACAGTGCGGCTACTACACTATTTGTGTATGTTAAGGAGTCTCGTGGCCTGCGGGAAGAAACTGTTCCTCAAGCGATTTGTGCGTGCTTTCGGAACCCTGTATCTTCTCCCTGAGGGTAGCAGGGAGAACAGGCTGTTGTGGGGATGGTTTGTGTCTTTGATGATCTTCAGGGACCTCCTGAGGCACCGCTGTTTATACAGTTCATGCAGATCTGGCAACTCACATTCTGTTACGTGCTGTGCCGCGCGTCTCACTCTCCGTAGCGCCCTGCGGTCCATGGTGGTACAGTTCCCGTACCAGGTGGTGAAGCCGCCAGTCAGCAGGCTTTCAATGGTGCCTCTGTAGAAGTCCCTGAGGATTTCTTTCCTTAGCCCAAATTTCTTCAGGCGCTTGAGTCCGTGTATTCGCTGTTGGGCCTTTTTGACGACAGTGGCGGTGTGGCCGGCCCATGTCAGGTCCTGGTGGATATTGACTCCCAGGTACTTGAAGCTGTCCACCCTTTCCACCACTGTGCCGTTGATGGTGATTGGGGGGTGTGCGCCCCCCCCCCCTCCTGTAGTCTACAATGATCTCCTTGGTCTTGGAGACGTTTAGAGAGAGGTGGTTGTCCTGGCACCATTGTTCCAGGGCCCCCACCTCCTCTCTGTAGGCCGTCTCGTCGCTCCCCGAGATCAGCCCCACGACTGCTGTGTCGTCTGCAAACTTCACGATGGTGTTAGAGGTTTGAGTCGCCACGCAGTCGTGGGTGTAGAGGTCATACCAGAAGGGGCTGGAGACGCACCCCTGGGGCGCTCCTATGCTGATGGTCAGTGGGGAGGAGGTGAGGTTGCCCACCCTCACCACCTGGCGGCGGTCTGTCAGGAAATCCAGGATCCAGTCGCACATTGCTGTGTTAAGTCCCAGGTCCTTGAGCTTGCATACCAGCCTGGAGGGTACTATGGTGTTGAATGCTGAGCTGTAGTCCACGAACAGCATTCTTACGTAGGTGTCCTTCCCCTCCAGGTGGGACAGGGCGGTGTGGAGCACGTGTGCTACTGCATCCGCTGTGCTCCTGTTGGGCCGGTATGCGAATTGTAGCGGGTCGTGGTCCGGGGGGAGTGTGGGGCGGATCTTTGATATGACCAGCTTTTCAAAGCACTTGCTGGCTATTGGTGTGAGGGCTATTGGGCGCCAGTCGTTGAGGCTGGTCGCTTTCTGCTGCTTGGGAATGGGGATGATTGTCGCTGCTTTGAAGCAGGAGGGAACTCGTCGGAGGGAGAGAGACTGGTTGAAAATGTCTGTGTATACGCCTGCCAGCTGGTGGGCGCAGGCCTTGAGGACCCGCCCGGGGATGCCGTCCGGGCCGGCCGCCTTGCGAGGGTTGATACGCAGGAACGACCGGCGCACCTCCTCCTCAGTGATGGTGAGAGGGCGGTCTTGGTCTGTGGGGGGGGGGAGGTGGGGGGGGTTGGTGGTTAGGTGGGGATGGGAGGGGGTGCTGAGGGCTGGGGGGGAGGGGGGGGGAGGGGAGGTGGGGGGGAGAGGTGGCGGGGAGAGGAGGGCAGTGGGGGGGGGGAGAGGAGGGGTGGTGGCGGGGAGAGGAGGGCGCGGGGAGAGGAGGGCAGTGGGGGGGGGGAGAGGAGGGGTGGTGGGGGGGCGGAGGGGCGGAGGGGGGGAGTGGTGGTGGGGGGAGAGGGGGGGAGGGGTGGTGGGGGGAGAGAGGTGGCAGGGGGGGGAGGAGAGGAGGTGGCAGGGGGGGGAGAAGAGGAGGTGGCAGGGGGGGGAGGAGAGGAGGGGGGGAGGGTTGGGAGGAGAGGAGGAGGGAGGGGGGGTGGTGGGGGGGGTGATGGGGGGGAGGAGAGGAGGAGAGGGGTGGAAGAGGAGGAGGGGAGGCGCTCTGGCAGAGGGGTCGAACCTGGCGTAGAACGCGTTGAGTTCGTCTGGCAGGGTGGGTGACTCGTTGTTGTTTTGCTGTTTTGCCCCTTTGAAGTCAGTGGCAGCGTGGAGGCCTCTCCACAGGTGTTTGGGGTTGTTTGAGTCCAGTTTTGCTTCCAGCTGCCTGCCATATTCTCTCCGTGCTCTTTTTAAAGTGCTTCGGAGGGCATATCTTGTTTGTTTGTATTCCTCTGGTGTTCCGGAGTTGAAGGCGGTGGTCCTGGCGTGTAGGGCTGCCCGGGCGTTCCGCCGTTTGGCTCCCAGCGCTTCCAGCTGAGAATAATGTAACTTTTCAGAAAGACGCTGGTGTCGGCAAGTAATCATGTGGAGGGGCTATCGCAGCGGAGACGGAGGGGCTCAATTGTGGCAGCAGATTGGCTGCTGTTCACAGGCACAGCTAACGTTATGCTTCATGCATATCGAAGATGATATATTGCTTTTATAAAACGGTTTCCAAGTATGATAATATAAATATAATAATAATACTATAAGTCCGACTGGCATGGTATTCTGATAGAGTCAGTTGAAACACTACTGTAAGGCGGGACCTCTAGCAAGAAGATAGACGTGCGGGTGATTTGATTGGATCGTTCTGGAGACTGAAGTTGACATTGGCCAATCCTGGCGCTTGCTGAGAAGCTGAGAGCTTTCTGGAAACCCCGACAGGCAGCTCGAGCGCAGCGCTGCATTCTCAGCGCTTGCTGAGAAGCTGAGTGCTTTCTGCAAAGCCCGACACCAACTAACGTTACGGGGTTAAATGCGGGGTTAACAGCCTTTTTTTTGCAAAGAAGACATTAGCCCGCATCTATTCTTGTACAAAACATAATTTTCTGCGAAGTATTAGTAAAGTTATAAGCGAAGATCGATTCACAAGGATCTGACAGCTGTCTCCGCCATTTGTTTTTTTTGAGGTAACCAAAGGCTTTTAGTAAGAGAGTTGCCATGGCAACCAATAACCCATGGCCATGGGTTATTGGAGTGGGTTATTGGATTTATACAATGGCTGTGAACCAATCAGATTGCTTGATTTGAGAGAGCCGTTTTATAATGTCTCATATCACCTGCATATCAATATAATATTGATATATTGCTCAGCCCTAAACTTCACAGTTGATCAGTAAACAGCAGATTCTGGCTGTCATTCAAATCAACTGACATGCTGGGCTGGTTCTTCCCGTGGGCGAGAGAGAGAGGGGGGAGAGTGAAACAGCAGAAGGTGTGTGCGTGTGTGTGTGTGTGTGTGTGTGCGTGTGCGTGTGCGTGTGTGTGTGTGTGTGTGTGTGTGTGTGTGTGTGTGTGCGTGTGTGTGTGTGTGTGTGTGCGCACGTGTGTGTGTGTGTGTGTGTGTGTGTGTGTGTGTGTGCAGAGGCCCTGTTACCCTCAGGGAGAAGATACGGGCCCCTATCGTTGCATCGGCCTAGTTTCTACGCCGAGCGCCTGGCGCAGTGGGCGTGGACCAGCGCACTTGATATCTTGGTCTTGGCGCTACACGCAGTCTAAAGCATTACAACCACGCCTTTTAAGCGTAAAATTATGCACCGTCATGCTCATTGGATAAGTGCAATAAACGAATCGCACGCTTGCCTTTTAAGCTCCAATTCCAGTGATCCAGCAAAACCAGACAAAAGCCAAGCGCTCTGCCCCCCCCCTCCCTTCATCCAGTCTGTCTGTCTCCATATATAGGCTATTATTCCATATTATTATGCTTCTCAAACCAATCTAACTGCAGTTTAAATACTGCAAGCATGTAAATACGCTACACTATAGCAAGATCAAAGTGAAAAGAATGTTCTAAAGGCATCAGCTAGAAAAATATAGCCTATCCCTATATGATGAGATTCATTTTATATTGGTGAAAGTTTGTCCAGAAAGATATCGTTTTCTCTCCCCTGCTGCAGGTAGAATGATGCACATAAATATACCCTACATTATGTAAAGTCATTGCATAAATGTGTTTTTATTGTAAAACTAAATGTGAAGTAGGGCCAAGTTATTGGAGCGGACATCACAGTATAGCACATGACAGTAGAAGCGCGTTCCGCAGCGCGTTCCGCAGCGCGTTCCGCTAACACTTATCTAAATCACGTTAAATCCACAAGAGATATATATAGGCCCAGGAGGACATATATGTTTCACGTAGGGTGGTGTATTCATTTCGATGTTTCATTTGGTCCAATATTGAAATGTGTACAATTGCAGGTTGTGTTACCATTACACATTAATTTAGATCAACCTTTTATATCTATTTCGCCTCATTTGGTTGCTATTTAGTAGCGAAATGGAGAAGCACAATGCATGCTGGGACATGCCAGGCAACTTACAACTTATTTTTCCTATATGGGAAGTGTGTTGTGCCTGTCTAAGCGAGGGAGTCAGAGAGAGAGAGAGAAGGGTGACAGAGAAGAGGCAGAAGAGCACTGGCGCACTGAATAGGCCTGGTTTCAGAGAGAGACAGAGAAGGGTGACAGGGGAGAGGCAGAAGAGCGCTCCTTGCAACTGGCGCACTGAATAGGCCTGGTTTTCAAAAGCGCAAAGCGCTAAATTTACGCCAGGTGGGAAGATATCAGTACGCCGAGATTTAAGGCCGACACGCCCATTCTGGCCCATTCTGGGACTGCGCCACGCCCATTCGGCCTAAAGCGCATTTGGCAGCGTAAAGCCATATTGATATCTTCCAGAAGCAGACGCAAGGCACGTTTTTTTGCGTTTAAGGCCCGTTTTAGCGCCGAAGGCCTGTGGGAGAATAGGGCCCACAGGGTTCCAAAAGCACGCACAAATCGCTTGAGGAACAGTTTCTTCCCGCAGGCCACGAGACTCCTTAACATACACAAATAGTGTAGTAGCCGTACTGTACCGTACTGTAGCTGCTACCATTACGTATGTCTAATGTTTAATTGTATGTTTAATAAGGAATATGCTATTTGCACCTGTATGTCAAATACGCCGAATTTAAAACGCCGAGTTTAATTGTATGTTTAATAAGGAATATGCTATTTGCACCTGTATGTCAAATACGCCGAATTTAAAATGTTTAAGCACGGCTAAAGTATGCACAGGACATGTGCACCTATGTGCAGTGAATATGCCACTGTCTCTGACTTGTCTTATCACTATACTGCCTTATTGCTTGTTGTGTCTCTTGTTGTTTTTGCACTCATATGCCCTGTTATACTTGTACTATGTTGTAAACGGAGTCCACAGCACAAGAATTTCACACGTGATACTTGTACCATGGAGTGACAATAAAAATCTTGAATCTTGAATCTTGAATCTTGAGCTTGTGAACAGGCAAGGCAGGCAACTGCTTGGAGCCCCCAGGCCATTAGGGCCCCCCCCGAGGGCTAACAAACTTTACTCCACAACAGTGACCGCAAACCCCCTCCCCATTAAACAACCAATGGACGATTTGCAATCACATTGGACCCTCCCGAAAGGGACCCCGGCCATCTCATTCCATGGACGATTTGCTCACGTACTTCTCTTGAATATAAAGTGAAACCTAGAGAATGTAGTACCTAGTACCTAGAGAATGAAGTACGTGTGATGGGAATGATTCAGTGTGAACCAGGCAAATGCATGATTCACAGAGAAAGGAAGAGAAGTTAGAAAGAAGAAGAAGTTATCTGGTCAAGTCACAACATAGACTAAAAGAGGATGAGGAAAAAGGAAGCAAGGCAGTGGAGCAGACAGATGCTGCTCCACACAGTTGTGTGTGTGTGTGTGTGTGTGTGTGTGTGTGTGTGTGTGTGTGTGTGTGTGTGTGTGTGTGTGTGTGTGTGTGTGTGTGTGTGTGCGTGTGCGTGTGTGCGTGCGTGATCCAGCGAGCGACACAAGGCCAATGATTATCCAAGTTGCATGATGTGAAATCTTTCAAAAATCAACGCTCTCTAATGTGCAGAATAAAGAGGTTTTTAAGTGGTAACATTATGATTATAGAGAGGCAAAGTGAAACATCACTTCCTGCTTCAGCACTGTACCAGAGATTTTCATCCGCCATTTATTTTCCCATAGACATTTCGTAAAATAATGCTTATAAAACAGTTGTACTTCGTCGACCCAAACAGTTCAGCTAACGCTATAATCGGGAGAGACCATAGAACATTTCACTGAGACCAAAACTAAAAAAAACATCGAAAAAATATTTTCTTTAAACCCGCATTTTTTTTAACGTTTTGCTCTGAGTGAAATGTTCTGCGATCTCTCCTGTTTCTAAATATATCTGTACCGTTTGGTTTGAACCAGTAAAACTATTTTTATATGCATTTCATGAAATGTCTATGGGAAAATAAATGGCGGATGAAAATCTCCGGTACAGTGCTGAAGCAGGAAGTAGGCGGTCACTTTCCCTCTCTATAGATGATTGTAGTGTAGCTGGCTGACTGTGGCAACAGCTGTTAGTATGTAGACCTTTGTTTCATTGTCTCATAAACACAGACAGACCAGAGTCCTGCACCGGGTCGGGGTTCTGCGGGGCCCCGCCGGGTACCCGCAAAAAAATGAGGGGGGCGGGTGTTATTTTGTCTTCATTTTATTTGCGGGTTCGGATCTGGGTAGAATAAACAACATGCGGCCCGGGTCGCGGGTGTTGTATAATATATGTATTTTTATTTACTTTTTATATAACGATAATAATTCAGTCAGTGTGTAACTTCATGTTTTGTCTGAGTCTGACCTGACGTCAGCAGCGCTGCTGCCTGGCCCTGGCTGGCCTGCTGGGCACTGGCACCAGTCAGTGACAAAACACAGTCAATGTGCTTAATTGTAAATAACGTTATGCAATGCCTGCCGAGTCCGACTGCACCGACTACCGTTGTTGGCTCTCGTCAGTGACTCGGCCAGAAAAGACCGCTATTCGCTTCCTGTGTGAATTGTGAAACGATCGCAGTTACTTTGGTAATGTTCACTTAAAAAAAAATGATATATGCGGAAGCGGAGCGGGGCGCGGGTCTCATGTCTGCGGGGCGGGGTGGGTTGCGGTACTGACTGATCATATGATCAGCGCAGGACTCTGAGACAGACACACACACACACACACACACACACACAGACACACACACACACACACACACACACAGACACACACAGACACACACACACACACACACACACACACACACACACACACACATCAGGGAGATAGTGTTTATTACAAGTTCTATGACTGGTTAATCATTACTCTTTATAGCAGCACAGTGGAAACACAATAGAAAGCGTGTGTTAAGAAGCAGCTGGTCTCTCTTTGGATGTTTGACCTGACCTGAGAGAGATAAATACGCCTGGTTGAATCTGTCTACACCAGCACAACAAACTGCTTCTCTTAGGAATCCAAAGGGGAGGGCGGCTCCGCCTCCCAGGGGAACCTTGGCTTTGAGTTGGTGGAGGAGAATCACTGTTATGTGCTCTTTGTCCCACACACTTGGAACTGCAACCATTCGTCTTTTTTAATAAATAACTAAATAAATAAAAAATATATTTGTAGCGCATTTCCCTAACTCAACCAATAGGCAAACTTTTCCAAACTCTTTTTTGTTTGTTTGTTTGTTTGTTTGTTTTTAATCAGTCCTAAATCAGTCCTGATAACGCTTTGGCACGCTAACAGGCCTTCCACAGCGTGACCTTTTGACAGGGCTGTTTGTGGATTCAGCACATGTCTCCTACTACTCTTGGACTGTGGGGAACAGTGGAAGAAGTTGTCCTCCAGAGCAACACTTGGTGTCGTTTCTTTTCCCACATGATATGGGAACTCCAATGTGGTGTCTTCATGTGTCTCTGGGAACGAAGTCTCCTCTGTCTTTAGCAGGTGTCTGCGGTTCCTCCTGTACACTTGTCCATTTAGAGTTTTGACTATGTAAGATCTTGGTTGGTCACGTTTCTTAAGCACTGTGGCCGGCTGCCATTTGCTGTGGTGTCTCATCCTCACACCTTCACCTTCCTTGAACTCAGACAGCGTCCTGGTTCCTTGGTCAAAGTATTGTGTCTTTATGTTTATGTTTATGCTTTATGTTTTATGATCTCTGGGAACTTGCAGTAATGGTATCTCTACTCTGTGTAGATTATTATTGCAAGTTCCCAGAGATCATAAAACATAAAGCGGAACTACAAGCAAACATATCATCACAGGACTCGAGTCAATCTTCGCAAGGCATGGTGTGCCAGATGAGTTCTTCTCAGACAATGGCAGACAATTGAGTGCGTTTACATGCACACCAATAAACTGATAACTGTGAGTAATCAGTTTATGGCAATAATCTGTTTTCTGCGTTTACATGCACTTTAATAATCCGACAATAGGAAAAACCCGGGTTTACATGATTCAGTCAATTAGTCGGATTTCTCTCCAGAAGGCGGCGGTAATTCAACTTTTGAATTACCGCCGCGGGCCCGCCAGGCCAACCAAAGCAGCCCCAGTAAATAGTGTATATAAATATAAGTTAGTAAACTGCATCTAAGGTTGTACTCAAGTCAACATCTTTATTTTTGCTTGGTGAGAAATGTGGGTCCCATTTATTGAGACGTCTGGCTCACGCTACAATATTGATCTGCCACAGATGTGATTGTCAGTGAAAGGAAACCCACAGTAAAGCAAAATAAAGCGTCTGATGTTGATTGAACTCAAGTGAATTAGGACTGAGTCGTGCCATGTTGGGGAGGCATACCAATGTTGATTTTCAAGGTGGAACATCCTGGTGTTAAAGTCCCTGGAAACCAAAATCCACAAAAACGTTCTAACTATGTTATTTAGGGTCTTATGTTAGTAATTGTGTGCCTCCGAAATTATTATACATTACTTTCAACCCAAAGCCTTAAAATCGACACTTTTCTACAAGATTCTACAAAGTACTTCCTCATTGAAGACAGCAGTGCGCGAGGTGCTAAAACGCAGGAGCTTATGACGTCATAAGCTCTATATAACCTTTGTACACGCGCGTCTCTCCTCTCTCTCTCTCTCTCTCTCTCTCTGGACTAGTGAGAGAGAGAGAGAGAGAGAGAGAGAGAGAGAGAGAGAGAGAGAGAGAGAGAGAACGAACGAACACAGCACACGGTGGGAGGGAGACAGAAGCGCTGTGCACTCGAAGTGGCAGAGCAGAGATTAGTCTCGTCGGCGGTGTGTAGAAACCTCTCCTCTGCCTGCTGCGGCGCTGCTGTGTGTGTGTGTGTGTGTGTGTGCGCGCGCGCGTGCAGACAGATAGACAGATAGACAGATGACCGTCAGTACGCTATGTGCGCAGCAACACGCAAACACACACACACACACACACACACACACAAACCATCTCTCTCTCTCTCCCTCTCCGAGGAGAGGAGAGAGGTCTGACTGACGGTACGTGCACATCATGAAACGCTCGCCTCTAGTCTGCGACAGCGAAACGCCGGGCGGTTCCAGCGGCAGGGGGCGCGAGGTTGAAATGGACCAATCAGACACGGAAATAGAGCAAGACAGCCTATCAAGATGCAGCGTCAAAGCGGCTTTCACAGGAGGCATGCCGCCGAGCGTTTCATGATGTGCACGTACCGTGAGAGAGGGAAATTTCCCTGCTGTAGACGGGACACGCCCACACAGTCCGCGGGAGAAAATACACTCTAAAAAATAATTGATTCTCATGACTTTTGCCAGGACTGTCAAACCTAAATTTATATACTTTGCGACGTTCATCATCGTTCAAATTTGGCTGGTGCCTTATTAACATAGGCTCCTGTGATGTGATGAACTCAAAATGCTAAATAATAAAGAAATATTTCTGGTTTCCAGGGACTTTAAGTGTTGCCTCCTTAAACCGAGGCTTAGTTACACCAAACACATTAGACAAACAAATACACAATTTGTTTAGCAACATTGCCAAGTTGTGTGTATCAAATTCTGAACTACTTTGCCCCATGCTACCCACAGTCATCGAATGCCTGGAAAGGTGGTTAGAACAGTTAGTCACTAACTGTTCTAACCACCTTTCCAGGCATTCGATGACTGTCTTGTCACTAACTGTTAGTGACAAGACAGTGATGCAAAAAATCAATAAAATAAAGACATTTGTTTAGGATTTTTGTGTGTGGAAGTTTTCAATGTCAAATTTGAGTTTAGCCTTCTGGTAGTTCTAGTTTTTTTTAAAGGAATAGCAATGCAAATAACAAGTTCACTGTTTAACCCATTGATACCTGATGCAGCATTTGTGTGCGTATCCCTTTAAGACCCTTTGGTTGTGTGCTCTTTACAGCTTATATGTTGTGCATGTGTGCAGAGGTCTCTCCTAAACAAGAGGTTTCTCATCTCAACAGGACACCTGGTTAAAAGAAGGGGTAGACGTGGCCTTTGTGAGTGATGCTAGTCCTTCGATGCTACACTGTAGAGCTGTAGGGTTATAGGCCTCATTCAGCATTGGGATGAACTCAACAAGTGTTTGTTGAACTACATTTGTCTCCTGCCGGCTTCCTCGGGGTCTTACAGGTGTTGAGCAAATAGAGCCGTTTGAAAAGCGTTTGAAAGCCGCCCTAGATTAGGGAGGGATCCACCTCCCACTAAAACAAACAAACATAACTTAACATAACTTAGCACCGCCACATTACGTAGAAAGACATTACATAGAGAAGTTAGAAAGAAGAAGAAGTTATCTGGTCAAGTCAAAACATAGACAAAAAGAGGAGGAAAAAGGAAGGAAGCCAGTGGAGCAGACAGATGCTGCTCCACACTGTGTGTGTGTGTGTGTGTGTGTGTGTGTGTGTGTGTGTGTGTGTGTGTGTGTGTGTGTGTGTGTGTGTGTGTGTGTGTGTGTGTGTGTGTGTGTGTGTGTGTGTGTGTGTGTGTGTGTGTGTGTGTGTGTGTGTGTGTGTGTGTGTGTGCGTACGTGCCCCTGCGTGTGTGTGTGTGTGTTTTGCAGTCCTCCCTCCATAAGACAAACACAACATCAGCTCCTGGCCAATGGGAGGCAAGCTTTGGAGCGTGCCCACTGGTGATGTGCTGATGATGGTGTTTTGATGGGGCACATTCCCTCGTACAAAGAATGACTGGCTGGAGACACACGCATGCACACGCGCACACACACACGCACGCACGCACGCACGCACGCACGCACGCACACACACACACACACACACACACACACACACACACACACACGTGTTATGGTGATAGGGTTAGTTCAGTCAAATTGACAGAATGAACAGCTTATTTTTCTCTTAACACGTTCACTGCCAATGACGTGTTAACACGTTTTCAGAATCCAGCTGTTGACTGCCAACGACGTGTTAACACGTCAAAAAAAAATCGATTTTTTTTTTTGACGGTGGGACGTTGATCTAACCCTTTTACGTCTCCTACACCAGAATTGGAGGTATTGAATGTGTATAATCTATTTTACCGACGCACTGAGCGGCGACATGTCTCTCCACAGTAGAAAGATGCGACCCAAAACTGGAGGGAAAAGCGCGAGGAAGCCGTTCTCATACTGTAAAATTGATGGCGAAAACGCTTTCACTTTCGCGCTGATGCACAGCGGTGGCAACGGTGGGGGGTTCCAAGAATAGATTGGATGCACACTTTGAAACACGCAGCATAAATATGACCAGAATCGCAAAACCTTCATCAAAGCTCTCAACCAAAACTCCACGAAACGAGCGAGTCCATCCAGACTTCCTCAAAGAGCGGCCGCGCAAACAGGCACAGCAGCAGCAGCAACTTCGTTGTGACACGCCCGCTGGAGAGCCAGGGAGGCAGGAGGAGAACACACACGGAGGGAGGAGTTGGAAGCAGAGGGGGGTTTCCTGCTGTTATGGAGGAAATTACTGTTCAAAACTATTGTTTAGATGTCTGAAGTCTTACTGATGCCAAAAATGAATGGTTAAAGTGACTGTTCTATCGAATTTCACAAAAAGCCGTTTATCTCTGAATAATTTTTCTGACGCTGAAACCATGCTGTATTCAACTGCTAATGCTTACATAACTACTAACTCTACAAACTAACTCTTTTAGACAGAGAAAGCACACATTCTATTAGTTCTTTTGAGATATTGTGTGTTCACAAAATCTTAGCAGAAAAGAATCCTCGGGTCTTGAAAGATGAGCCAGAATCCTCAAAAAAACCCTCTGGCAGAAGCTAACTACAGTAAAAAAAAAAAACGTCTGGCAGTGAATGTGTTAAATTGCAAAAAAAAGTTTGTCATTCATTTTTATTATTATTATTATTATTATTATTATTATTATTATCATTATCATTATTATTATTATTATTATTTAACTTTTCCCTTCTTTTTTACTTTTGGAATTTTTGGCTGTTCTCTACTGGGTTCAGAAGTCCTGTAATTGGGATTAAGGTTCAACTGATGTGGCTTTTTGAAGGCTGGTAATGACATGTTTGCATTGGAAACCGCCAAAGCCATCTGTAATTCCAATCCAGTATTCTTCAGCCATGTCCATAAATGATGTGAGGTCTAACTTTTTAATTTACGTTAGGGGCATTCACTTATTGGCAATACAAAAATACTCTTTTCATTTGCTTCCCGATTCTTACGCAGAGGACCTTTAACCATGTTCTTTACCATAAACTATACTATCACATGAGTCAAGTCAAGTCAAGTTTATTTGTATAGCCATAATTCACAAGCATGTCTCAGAGGGCTTCACAGAGAATATGTCTAACTACATCTAGCTGAACACAACAGTAACAGTAATTAGGGATGTTAATGATTGATCGACAATCGATTAATCGGTCATTAAGAATTTGATCGATCAAACTATATGTTAACCGATTAATCGACAATATGTTATATTTTTCTTTTCTTTTCTGAAATGATTTAACACCACAAGGGCAAAATGTAACTTTCACTGCTCATACAGAAGAAGAAGAAAGCCAAGCTAGACAGAAGACAGAATTTCACCCAAAAAGACAACAGTCATCATTGTAAACATTGTAATACATATGTTGAAATATATCACGTCCACAAGCACAATGACAGCTAATGCAGGACGTTTAGTTGGTTGATCAACTTGTTGGGTAAAGACAGGTGTAAAACCCTGCATTTTGTACTTTTTATTTTGTATGTCAAAAGCTGTTTTTAATATAATGATTAATCGATTAATTGATCGTTAACCTGACCAATTAATCGATTAAGGAAATTGATAAAAAATTTGCATCCCTAATGGAGAGGGAGAGAGAGACTAAAGCCTTTATTTGGACAATCACTAGTTACACACACATTTTCATTTAAGTTACACATAGTTATTGTGCATACACAGACAGACGTCATATTCAGATAACCTGTACTGCAGCTCCTCTCTATCTCACACTACCCTGTCACTCACTATGTCCTCTACAGGGCCAGAATAACAGATAGGTTGAGTCTACAGAGCAGCCTTCAAATGTGCGTCAAGACTGATGTAATCTGATGTGTGTCCTATAAGTATGTCTGACTTTCTGTTCATTGCATTGTCAGCCTGTGTATCCATTCATGAATATACAAGGATCTATGTTAATACATCATGTAAGACCACTTCTGACTGCATCTTTTGATCATAAGTGGTTTTCTTCAAGTGGTTCACTGTTTACCTTTTGGCTGTCAATTTCCATTCTACAACAAGTACAACTGGGTAAAAAAAAACTGAAAAAATTATAATGATAAAAAAAAAATGCTGGGCTTAAATCCGGTGAAACACACACACACACACACACACACACACACAGTGGCAGAGAGAGGGGTGGGGGAGAAGGGTCTGACCTGTGCAAACCTGCACCACTTACTTCAACACCTGGGTGTGATGTTTTTCTTAATACTACTTTTGCGTGGGAAGTGGGAAGTGGCGTACGCCTCTTTGAGGCCATGTTTTGTGTGTATGCAACGCTTCTAAATGAGACCCCTGATGACTGGGAATAGAGTGTTCCGCTGAACTGTAATGCAGTTCTTTGTGTCTCTCATGTGTCTTGAACGTGGCTCCAGTTGAAAGTGGGTCTATGTAACCGTGTGCTTTTCTCAGGCCGTTACTGCGAGCTTCATCAGATGGTTGGTAACTACATGTGGGATGAAGGCACCCAGAAGGAGTTTTTGATCGGAACCAATGCTGACAGCCGGCTGCCAATGTGGTGGGATGGGTCCGAGCCCATATGGGTCACCATGCAGAAGCTAGGAAAGAAGGTCTTCATGTACTACTGGCCTGGTGAGTATATCTCATCATCATCACTCTATTTGTCAGACACAAGGTCCATTAAAAAACACACAAGACATATAAAACAGGTAACAACACAATAAGAGCACTTAACAATTCTGCAGTAAGGCACTGTACCAGTGTTTCCAGATGGAAGACATGTATCTCGTGTCACTGAGATTGGGTTGAGAGAGCAACATAATGAGCATATTCTGAGACATGTTCAGACAGATAAACTTATACATCAGGTTTCTCAACAGGGCATGAAAGGTGCTCACTCCTGCTCCACAAAACATTTCACTGGCGCTGCTACACCTTGGCTCCCTAAGAAGGATCCTCAGGCAGTCATTATAAGCAACCTGGAGCTTTTGAATGCTAGCCTGCTTAAACTTGACCCACAGGGGGGCAGTATACAGAGGAGTACAGTAGGCTCTAAACAGGTTTACCTTTACATCATCTGAGCAAAAATAAAACTTCTTCCTCAGCATGTTAGCTTGAGCATACAGTACACGCCTCTGTCTGTACATGTCATCATCATCACTCATTTGATCAGTTATAATATGACCCAAATATTTAGTTCTACAGCAAACTGCCAGCACCTGCCCAGACAAATAAAAAGAAGGAAAGGAGAGATCCTTATCATCTCTTGTTCTGCAGATCATAGTGACACTCTTTTTAGCATTATATTTCACATCAAAACGACCTCCATGGTCCGAACAGATATTCAGCAACTGTTGGAAACCAGTACTGCTTGGAGACAGGATAACCAAATCATTGGCATACATGAAGTGATTTACAGTGGTGTTACCAATCACATATCCCGTTCAGCAGCTGCTGAGCTGTACAGAGAGTTCATTCATATGTAGATTGAACAGGGCGGGGGAAAGAAGCCCCCCCTGACGGACGACATTCCCGACACCAAAAGGAGCAGAGACAGTATTACCCCACCTTACCTGTATGGTCTGGTTAGCATACCAGAATGCCAGGATTCTAATAATGCTAACAGGCACGCCCCTCTCCCTCAGTTTTAAAAATAGTTTCTGGTGGTTGACTCGGTCGAATGCCTTAGAGGCATCAATAAACCCCACTAAAACAGAGGAATGCTTACCTTTATACATATCAATAACCTCTTTCAATGCATAAATACAGAGGTCAGTACCTAGCCTGGGTAAACCCATCCCCCACGTGACCTGCTCTCAGACCTGTTCTCAGTCACTATGCTAGGTGACTGAGAACTGAGAGAGCAGGTCACGTGGGGGCTGGGTTTACCTAGGCTAGTCAGTACCATGCTTGGCATTGAATCCAAATTGATTGTCAGGCGTGACTAAAAAGAAACTTAAATGATCTAATAAAATTCTCTCTAAAAGTTTAGAAAGTACACTGGCCAGTGCAATAGGTCGGTAGTTGTCCACACTCCCCACCTTACCTGCCTTGTCCTTGATGACTGGCACCAAAGTGACCGACAACAAGGAGTCCGGCAGCAGCCCATGTGTCATGAGGCCTGTAAAACAGATGGAGAGCAGGACAGCCACCCTGGGGCTCGCATGTTTAAGATGCTCTGCAGAGATATTATCCAGGCCGCTGGCTTTGTTATCGGCCAGCTAAGTTATAGCTTGAAGCACCAAACAGCCTCACTGTTAGGGATGCTGCTCACTTTTTACACAGTTAAACACAGCAGAATAATGCTGCCTCCACAGCTCAGCTATGTCAGCAGCACCAGAGACTCCCTCAATCGTGCCAGGTAGCAGCATACCGCCTCGATTCAAGGCCTTCACCTCATTCCAGAAGCCAGTGACATTGCAGCTAAGGAGCTTCTCAGCCATTGAGTCTGCTCTCATGAGTTGTTCATGTTTGGTTATATACTGAATAGCAGCTTTGTATCTGGCATGGGTGTTCTTTCTGTGGTCCAGAGCAGGACCCTGCCTGGGCCTGCCTGCCGTTACCCATTGACTAAAGGCCTCCCTAGCTGCAGCAAAATGTGGGGGGGCTACATGTTTATTCCAACCTGGCTTACCTGGCTTACCTGTTTTACAATTAGAATAAGTGATGTAGGGGCTACTGGCCTCACACAATGTTCCAACAATGGCATCATACATAGTACAGAGATCATGGTGGTGAGCTGTATCTTTACAGTTAACATCCGAGCACAGGATAGCATCATAGGGTAACAACACCTGATTCAAAAGAGCCTCTGTTTTCCCATAATAAAACAGCACATCCTTACCTGAGAGTTTAGACCAGTCTAGTTTGGACCTAGAGCTGTTGTTGACCTCCCGGGTCATCTCAGGGAGACTGTCTAACTCAATGTAAGAAATAAAAGGTAAATGATCACTCATTGAAGCCTCATACACAATCTCCATAGATCGCAGATCGGCATGGGCATCAGCCGAGCAAACACAGTGATCTAACCAAGATGTGGTGCTCCAGGCTTCACTAATATAAGAGAAGCTGTCAGCTGGCAACAGCACTTGGCTGGATATAGTGAGTTCACTATCATTACAAAATTGAGTCAAGTGTCTAGCAAATAGGGAGCTTCTATCAGAAATGTCAGCATTCCAATCACCAACCACATAGACACAAGTACAGAGGTTATCCTGTATAAAACGGTTAATAAAGGCAAGTTTGTTAAGGTAGTCATCCTCATTGTCTTAGCACTCCTATGGAGTGTACACGTTAAGAACAATAAAATATGAACCTATTGTACCTGTATATTAACTAGGGTGGCCAAACATCTGGCTTTAGGTGGGGACAGTCCAGGTTTTGAGATGCAGCTGTCCGCCCACCGGCGCAGCCTTGAGATGGACGCACCTGTCCTCCTTTTGAGATCATCCCAAAAAAGAAGGATAAGTCATCACTCACATAAGACATCATCACTCACGTCTTGTGATGTCTCATCCTTCTTTTTAGGCTCCTTGTTCAACCAGGCTTGTCAGCGCGCGACTCACAGGCAGCTGAGAATGAATGTGATGCGTGAAGTTGACTAACTAGTGGACTGGACAGTTGGTGATGGCTGGTGCGTTTCAGATGAGGGAGTGAACTAGCTAGCCAGCCAGCTGACTGAGCTTTGTTTACTCTCTGTCTCTCACTGAGACGGAGACAGACATGTAAAGACTGTGCGCTCTGAAAAAATGCGCTGGGTGCAGCGCCCTTTCTCTAGTCTAGACGGACGCAGACTCTCGCATACGCTCCTCTCTCCTCCTTGGAAACAACTGAGAAAAGACGCTGGAACTCAGCAAATTATTACGCTATATGGACACACAGCCTTAGAGCAATATTTAGGTTTGCATACATGGGACCAATGTGATAACTGGGGCAGGGGTAGGTTGAGGTTCTGAGAGACTAAAGCAGGAGAGCTGATAGCACATTATAATCATGTATTACTGCCAAGTCCTCTCAATATCTGTATCTGTAATATATGTCAAGAAGTGTTTGTAAAGTATGCATAAATCATTCCCGTGCTTGTGCTTGTGTGTGTGTGCGTGTGCGTGTGCGTGTGCGTGTGTGTGTGTGTGTGCGTGTGCGTGTGCGTGTGCGTGTGCGTGTGTGTGTGTGTGTGTGTGTGTGTGTCCTCGTCTGTCCTCAGGCTGTGAGGTGGAGATTCTGGGTGTGCGCCCGTCGTTCTGTGAGGAATATGTCTACAACCCGTCGGAGAAGAACCTGACTGACTCTATAGAGAACGCCCTCAACGTACTGCAGTAAGAAGAACTATCTCCACTCTTATGGCCCAATTCCACCGCAGGTAGTAGCGCGGTCCCGCTCCGCTCGACTCGATAAATGGTCTCATCCCATCGGTAAAAACCGGCCCAACCCGGTTTGATTTGGGGCTGAGTCGTGCTACTTTTCGTCCCTGCCTCGTCGGGGTTCTATTCTGCGAACCCGGGTTCATACGGTGACGTGAAAACATTGTAGACGACTGATTGGTCAGGCAGAATCGTGTTTACTCTGTCTACTGACTGTCATATGCAATGCTGGCGGCATACCAGTTTAGTGGGCTTACCTTCTCTTCTGTTATGTATATTTCCATCAGTCTTTGTGTTGCTGCCTTCGCCTGAAATAAAATCGTGGCGGGTGTTCAATTGTCTGAGAAAAAAGTCTGCTGCTCGCTCAGGGAGCTCTGTAGCTGAGTGGAGGCTGCAGCGCTCCGCTAGGCCGCAGCGGGTGTTTGGTGAAGCCGCGGTCTTGCCTAGAGGCCGCGGGGTAGAGGCTTCACTCTGTTGCGCCTCTCCCGTCCCCGCACAGCGCAGCGCATGCCTGTGAGTGATATCCATTCTCCTGGTCGATTGTCACATTCGCCCATGTACACTGTAGGTCATTTAGAGGCACCAGTATTTCATAAACAGTTTAAAAGTTCTGTGGATGGATTTAATTGTAATGTTATGTTATAGCCTACTTCGGCTATAAGCGAAGGACAGATATGCAGATATCGCTATGACGGGTGGGCGGGGGCAGATGAACGTCGGTCGAAACAGAACGTCCATCGAGTTGAAACAAGTAGAGCCGAGTGGTGACGGGCTGTGCAGGGCTGTAAAATGTGGTGGGAAAGAGCCATTAATGCAGCCTAACTCTGATCACAGGCTTACACTGAGGAAGCAACGCTTTACATGTAAGACCATCACATAGATACATAGGGAAGTGGAGGGTAAACCGGTTTGACTGCTATTACTGCTACTACTACTACCTCTACTACTACTGCTGCTGCTACTACATGTACTACTGCTGCTGCTGCTGCTGCTACTACCTCTACTACTACTGCTGCTACTACTGCTGCTGCTGCTGCTACTACTACTACTACTACTTATTAGAGCCCGATCGATACTGGATTTTTGAGGCCGATGCCGATACCGATATTGCGGCGTAAAAAGATTCCGATATCGATATATCGGCCGATATTCTTATATTATATATACCCATTATATTACACAATTTATTTTGTAATTATCCCTCAAATATCAAACCATTGACACAGATATGAGTTGACATGACTTGAGATATGTAATGTAGGCAGGATATTTTACAGCTTATCAATAAGCTTTATTGTCCCAAATGACATTAATGCAATGAAACAGTAAACTTCACTGGGAATTTAATAATTATAAATAACTAGAAATACAAAAACACAAATAGAACAAATATAAAATATAACTTGAGTTAAGAAAAAAGATCAAAAATACACAACATGCTGTCGAGTGTCAACAAGCCTCCCAGTGATCTCGTCCATTCCCGCCAGTAAAGCCTACAGTAGTTTCACTTCCTAGGGTTAGGGTTAGGTTAGGGTAAGCGCCTGACCTGTCGCGTCTGTCTGACACTGCACCTGACCTGTCGCGCCGACCGTAGGCTGCTCACTTCCTCTTTCTGTTACAGCAGGAATCCAACTGAATTGTTAACTGTGTCAGCGTCTTTGGGTCATTGAAAAGCGCTTTATAAAATAAATGAAGGCCTGGTCATATTGAACTTAAACTGGGCAGGTTTCACCTGCTGCATGTCTCTCCCTGGATTATTTTTAGGGTAGTCGCGATTCCATCCTATGAGGCTTGTTGACACTTATAACTTAAAAAATACAAAAAAAAAAAAAAAAATCTGCAATATCGGCCAACATATCGGCCGATACCGATGTATCGGTTATCGGCTCTACTACTTATATACTATGACTAATTCTACCACCACTCCTACTACAATTAGTATTACTGCCTTGGAAAAGTCATATAGCCCCGGGGCCCATGTGACTTTAATGTGGCTTTGCACGAAGCCCCCTCCTCCTCGATGTGGGAGTTCCCCTCAGAGCTAGGCGGGAGAGGTCAGCTCTCACATGATGCCTCCTCCTCCTCCTCCTCCTCCTCCTCCTCCTCCTCCTCCTCCTCCTCCTCCTCCTCGATGTGGGACTTTCCCTCAGAGCTAGGCGGGAGCAGAGCAATCTAGTAAGAGAGTGGTGTCAGCGGAGGTCCAAAATGCATGACTCAGTAGCCAATGAACAGCCAGGAAGGGGGCTCGCGCTATACGTTTGAATGCTAAAATAAAGCTGATAGTGTACAATTTGATTCTTTAAACTTGCTGCAACTCAACACACAGCAGCGCTGCTTAAGCCAGGACCTTACTTCCTGGAACTCTTGAGAGTAAAAAAACTGGTCCATTGGAGTGAACGGAGATGTTGCGACTCTTCTATCTACACGGCTCTGGGTGGGAGCGGTCAGCTGTCACATGACGCCTCACGCCTCCTCCTCGATGTGGGACTTTCCCTGAGAGCTAGGCTGTCTGCAGGGCTCTGCCTCTGCATAATAGAACTATCACTTTTCAATACTGTGTAGTCAATGAAATGACTAGTTAGTGGAATAAATCAAAGTCCTCTGTTGCAAACGGGCATTTTTTTATCTTGTTGCCATCCACAATGATATGAATCAATTTGACACACAGACATGTCAATCATGGCTTTTTATTTCTTTTTCTTCTGAATAATAACAACTTGGAGTATAGAAGAAATATCTGTTTCCAGTGAAACATTTGTGCTTTCCCGAAAAACGGATTTGGATTCGGGTATAGGTTACAAAGTGTGTGTGTGTGTGTGTGTGTGTGTGTGTGTGTGTGTGTGTGTGTGTGTGTGTGTGTGTGTGTGTGTGTGTGTGTGTGTGTGTGTGTGTGTGTGTGTGTGTGTGTGTGTGTGTGTGTGTGTGTGTGTGTGTGTGTGTGTGTGTGTGTGTGTGTGTGTGTGTGTGTGTGTAGATCAGGCCAGGCGGCCATGGCAGCGATATATTATGAGAAGATAGATGTGGAGGGCCATCACTTCGGACCGGGCTCGAGCCAGGTCAGAACCGCTGTCAGACAGCTGGACGCCGCCATGCAGGTTCTCAACACTAAGATCAAGGTTAGTCCTGTTATTACTATTTACTAGTATGCAATAATAATCATATATAAGCAATAAGCCCCAAGAGGTTGTATTTTACAGTGACTAAGAACGGCCTTTAGCTGTTGTAAAATCACTGTAGCACGGCCTCTTGTGGCGTATTGCTTTTATTTCTGCTTTTTTTCTTTTTATAATTTTTTATTTTCCCTAATACAAACGTATTGCTTTTATAAATGGAGGATAACCTGGCAAGGTTTCCTGCAGTCTTCTTCAGAGAAGTCACATGATGTTGCTGTGATGTGTCACATGGCTGATTTATGTAGGCTTGGACATCCCACCTGGATAGCTGGGATGATCCGGTAGTTTATGGAGGTACGAGACAGGTATGAGACAGCATGTAGGCTCCCTCATCCTGCTTTACACCTGTCCAGGTGGGATGGCCAGACCTACATAAACCAGCCATAATGACACGTCACAGTAACATCACCCGACGTCTCTGAAGAAGACTGCGGGAAGTCAGCAGTCGAAACTGTCAGGTACGACAAATATAACTTACTAGTCGTGCCATATGAACAATGAATTACTGTAATAAAAGTGTTTTATAGAGTATTTTACAATGGCTTCGATCACAACCAAGGACCGGAACTATCCCTTTTATAATACTACTACTGCTATCTGTCTCTTTTAATTTTCAGATCAGCCAACTGCATTTATGCTGTCAGACTATAGTGTCATTTTGCTTTGACCAGTTTCTTGGTTATTGTGATGTGTTGTTGGTTTGTTTTGCAGGAGAAGAAGTTGGTGGACCAGCTGAACATAGTGCTGTTTTCAGACCACGGTATGACCCAGATCCACTGGATGGAGAAGGTGATAGAGTTACACAAATACATCAACATGAGCGACATCGTGAAGATGATGGACAGAGGACCTGTGGTCAGCCTCTGGCCCAGAAGCAACAAGTACCAAGAGGTCACAATCGCTACATATCTACTGGATCTGTCTGTTGTATTTTGCTCTGCGATGATCTCTCCTCTCTTCACCATTAAGACGACTAGATTACATTTGAACAATTCCCATGAAAGAAATAGAAAAACATTTTTTTTATTTTTTATAAATAAAGAATAGAGCAAAAGAGGGAAATACGACATGACAGTAGGGTTGTCAAAAGTATCGATAGTTTCTAAAAGTATCAATACTGAAAATTTTAATCGGATACAATACTCATTTGCAACAGGTATCAATAGTATCGAAAGTACCAATACTGCATTTTTTAAATGGATACAATAGTCATTTGCAACAGTTTTGCTACCATCAGTTCTTTTCTTTTTTTAATGACTGATTTTCCCCTCCCTATCATTGGGTATCTGTTGCTTCAACAAGCTAAACGCGCTCTGATGGCTAGAGCAGCAGGGCTAATCTGCTGTCTAAATTCAAAGTTTGATCAGGACTAGATTATGGAGAAGTGTGCGTCTGTCCGTCCATCTGTCTTAAATTTATTTTTATGCTTCTTGATGTGTCATCATCTCTCCCTCCCCGTGGTATCGAAAATGTTATCGAGTATCGATATTTTCCTGGGTATCGGTATCCAAGTAGAAATTCTAGTACCGTGACATCCCTACATGACAGGCAGACTTACGTGTGTGTGTGTGTGTGTGTGTGTGTGTGTGTGTGTGTGTGTGTGTGTGTGTTTGCGTCTGCGTGTGCGTGTGCGTGCGTGCGTGTGTGTGTGTGTGTGTGTGTGTGTGTGTGTGTGTGTGTGTGCGTGTGCGTCTGCGTGTGCGTGCGTGTGTGTGTGTGTGTGTGTGTGTGTGTTATCCCAGGTGTATGATGCATTGTCCCAGGTCCCTAACATGCGTGTGTATGGCAGAGGGGACATCCCAGAGCGTTTCCATTACAGAGGAGGAAAGTTTGTGTCCGACCTGACGCTGCTGGCAGACCCAGGCTGGTTCATCACTGAGGTCAAACACACACACACACACATGCACACACACACACACACACATACACACACACGCACACACACACACACACACACACACACACACACACATACACACACACACACACACACACACACACACACCTGCACACACACACACAGAGCCGGCAGACC